>NW_020455547.1:76225-211843 GCF_003342845.1 Nothoprocta perdicaria
AAAAAAAAAAAAAAAAGCCAGGTGTTAGGGCATGTCACGCTCTCTTTTCTAAACAGAGGATCAGTTTGGAAGTGGGGAAACAATGTCCTCTGGCAAAATACTCGCACCCCTCCTGCAGCAACCTGGCTTAGCTGAGGGAAATGCAGATTCTGCAGAAAACCATCAAGTTCCCTTTGAAACAGAACTGGATTAGAACAGGACTRGATTAGAACATTATCCTGTAGCACCAACGGTGAAGACTATATTAAATTGTGACACCCAGAAATAAACTCTGCAGCACTAGCATTGTTTTAGGCTTTTTTTTCCACCAGCAGAGCTGTTTCAGAAATTACAATTTTAATTGCTGAGACGTAATTATCTCTTGTCCTTAAATTCATGATTCAGCTGTTGAATCATGAATAAAATTGATCAAAGTTGATCAAAACAACTTCCAAACAAGTGCAGAAACTCTTTACAAGATTGCAGCAGATTGTGATGCAGCAAATCTGATATTCAGTGTCATTTCTTCCTTCTTTTCAAAATAACTGATAATATAGGGGAAAGAAAAGAGTTCCTAGAAGGGCAACTTCATATCCAGAAAYATCTGTAGGCCCAATGCTGCAAAAAGAAAAATTCCCTACCTACTTATCCTTGTACTAAAAAAACTACCAATATAGATTGATAAATATATTGTTTTCCTAACAAAATGATGCAAATGAAACAGCTGGGATATATTTAATGACATATGTAGATGGGACAAAATGAATAGATAAGCTAGAAATAAATAAAAAAATAAAAAGGAGGAAGTGTTACTGCTAAGAGATGCAATTTTTGCTTGCTGGTGTGGGGATTTTTATAAAGACTTCATCTTTATAAAACCATAAATACCAAATAWTGCTGATCCTGGAATAGCTGTAGGAGGAATGCTTCAATATTGGCACTATCCCATCCGATTTGGAAACTCATCTGATTACACTAATCCTGAAATAGATAAAAGAGGAAACCATGCAAGGTATTTACAGCTAAAAGCTTTAGTGTCTGTAAATTGCAAAAGGATAGCCAAAACTCATCACTGTCAGATTGCACTACCAGATTTCCACACTTATACAGCAAGGTCAAATGAGTTTCATGAATCGGAAATTAAAACCTGAGTATGTTCAAGAAATAACACAGTTAATTCCTGAGGCCTAATCATCTGAACATGCGTCAACTGTCCTATCATAAGTTATCAATAAAGCATTTGATAGTATTGAATGGCCTTAAACATCTTGTAGCAGTTCTCAAGAAAATTTTGCTCGAGACTAACATCATCCAAAAAGCTCAAAGTATTCTATAAASTGCACAGATAAAAGCTGACTGTTATATAGATCTTTGCAAAATGAATACCCCAAGCCAGTGAGAGACGGACAGACTTCAGCCCCCAACTGGAGATGATGACAGAAGTGTGGGTTGGCATTTYTATATAAATCCTTATGCACTCTCCACAAAGACTACATAAAGCAAGGCAGAAAAAAAACAGGAGGGGGGAAGGGGCAAAGAACATTTTGTTCCATATTCTTCTATGCTATGCATATATCCACTTTTGTTTTAAATCATTGAAGTCTTCTTCTCTTTCTTTGCTCCAACACTACTATGAAAAAGATGCAACTACCACCCAATTTCCAGATGAGTTGATATTGCACAATCTAAGGTTATGATAGGAAGCCAAACATTCCTGTTATTACTTGTTTCTCTKTTTCTATTTGGCTTTTCTGGCAAAATGTAGAGTTCACAAAGAGTGGAAACCATGCTCCAAACAGCTATTTATTCTATTAAAACGTGTGGCTCTGTAAATGGGAAAAATGCACAATAGAGCACACACAGTGCTGCTGTGAAAACCTCTTTCCTCTCTAACAGGGGACATGTGGGCAGAGAGCTCAACAAACGTTTGGTGAAAATTCTACCAACACRAAAAGCAAATATCACAGAAAAGAATAAACCAAAATCCATTTTGCTGTTAAAAAATAAATAAATAATAATAAAAAAGRTCATTAGAAAACCTTCTCTAAGCCTTCGCACAGACAACTGTGTCTCTGCGGGTGAGACACASTTGCTTAAGCATAAGTGCCTAGTGCCATTTCAGCAGCCTCAGGGCATGTGAACATGTCTCCATGGGGGTGACAAATGGTAGGACTGAGAGGAAACGCCCTTGCAGACTGAAATGGCAACTGGCGGCCAAGTGGGTTGCTCTAGGGCATCTTAAAGAGCACAAACAGGCTACGCTTAGGTAACTGAATCCCACCCACAGCATATGCCGCACCAGTAGCAGCGGCAGTGCCTTCAGAACTCTTTTAGAATCTTTTTTCCCCCCTAATGAGGAGAAAGTAACTCAAAAAGAAGAGAGCCAAATGTCTTAGTGAGGAACTAAAAGACTAGAAAAGACATAAAGAGATGAAGGGAAAAAAAAAAAAACCAAGGGCAAAACAAGCATCAGAAGAACATTGGAAGACTTACTGAGGTCTCTGGGTCCTGAAATATCCAGCCATTGATCCTGAGGCAGAAAAATCTCTATGAAAAGGTCTTTTCTGCAGTCATCCACTCATGGATTTGTCATTCACTCCTGCAATTGTCATTCACATTTGCACCCTTCCTATCTCGCCTACCAAAGTGGAACACAATCTGAATGTTGCACAGTGGTAACAGGTGGTGATAATCCCATGGATTTCCTAGAAGATATTATGGGAAATTAAATTTTCACTGCCTGGCCCATGCTACTAAAATAAAAAATGCAAACAAAGAGTAGAGGAGAGAGCTGGAGTGGAGGGGAACGTCTGCTTCCGATTAGAGGAAGACTGCACATTTTGCCTGAACCTTCCAGGGCCAGAAATCATCCCACGTGTCAATGTCTGCATCTCCCTCTGAATTTTAGTGGCATTTTTTCCTTAGCCACCTAATTCCACTTGTGCTTCCTGAGCAGTGAATGTATTTACTGGCAGATGATGGATGAAAAGAGCTGCTCTTTAAACACATGCTGTGCTTTGTACACAGCAATGCCTATCTGTTTTGGAATCACTGGGCTTTTCTTGTACCTGAAAAAAATAGAGTGATTTCAGTATCTCTAAGGAATATATTTCTTTGCTTATCCTTGATGAAGAACAACACCGACACCTTCAAGTTATGAACAGACTTTTTTCCTGAGAAATTCCTTGTGTGTTACTTCAGAGMTATTTTCTAAGAGATCACCACAGTTTACAGTCAAAATAAATGAAATTTCACACTTCTTTACTGTACACAGGTCCTAAGTTAAACTGCCACTTTCATCTAAAAAAAAATGCAGGCATTGCAGACATTTCAAATGTATATGCCATAGGTTCCACAAATTAATTATTTTTAAGCAAAGCTGGAATACTGAAGACTTCATTCACCATTTCTGTCCATACAGTACAGCCTGCATCAAGATTACCCACTGGGGTACAGTATGAGTACAGGCTCAAGAATCCTAGTTGCTACTTACTGAGGCTGGGCAGCCTATCTAGGATGCTTGCCACAGCTGCTTTGCATTGTAAGCACTACTAAATTCAGTAATTTAGACACACGCATAAAAAGAAATATACATTTAAAATCACATAGTCCCAAATAGGAGCCCCTTCCTTTGCTTTCTTACTATTTGCAAGCCTTTAACAACCAGCTGGTTGCACTGCAAGACATTCTACATCAGAAAAATTGTCAGTGCTTTCCCAGTGCCAAGAAGTTCAGCTCAGCTTTTCAGATTGTCCCTGTCTAGGAGCTTTTGCCTTTTACAAGAGGAAAACAACAGCAGCAGCAGCAGCAACTCAATCTGAGAGTTCTATGTTCCCAAAGTTAAGGGCAATCTTTTAAGGTATTCCTTTGTTTTCCACTACAACTCTTAATACAAAACACCATGTACAAAACCAACTAGGATAACATTCTTTTTCAGATGTTCAAGCACACCACTGCAGTTTCAAGACAAGCTTCTAAATGCAAGTTTATTGTCACTAACATTCCATACTTAAAAAGAGGATTCTATCAACCTACCCTACAGAAAAGATGCCATTTGAACATTAGTGGACTATGTGAAGCAGGAAAGGAGGAGCGAAAATCCTCATCCTGTTTTTCTTATGACAGTATTTATCCAAAATATCACATTGGTCTAGGACAGACAACATTGTCTATAAGGTGAATAACACTGGAATAGCTGTAATTTATGGTAAGAATGAATAATTATGAGATTCTAACTATGGATTCTGGGAAGTTTTAATTTCATATTCCTATTTTTTTTGTCCCTCTCTGATTGCTCTTTAATTCAATATGTAGCATAAATGGAGATCTGGCACAGATTATCAACACAGCTCAATGTCAGTTTTCTTTCCAAAAGGCACCATTCTGGATATTTGGCCAGTGTGAAGCTCTTCTTCAAAATCTGTCTTTTAATCATTTGTGCAACACAAATACAGTGCAGTACTTCAAAAAGGAATCTGAGCTCTAGAATGGTGTTCCTCTATTATTATTATTATATTATTTCATTATCTATTTACTGATATTTAATGTATAGGACCGGTGGTAAGAAATTCTCAATGCATATCACCAGATCTACAAACGCAACAACCTGGTCACAGAAAAAAACCAGAAAGCCCAACTRCTGGGAACTGTGCCATGAACGTCCATCTTCCTCAAGCCTGAATCCATTTTAAGAGATTCTGGTTCAGACTGTTGCAATACAAAGCATTTTTTTTTTGGCTGTAGCACCATAAATAGAGACATTATCAACTCCACGTCCTTATCTCAAATGCCTTTTCTCCAATCCTTTGATGTGGATACAAAATATATGTCACTCAATTTCATTTGAATTTGTTTACTTTTCTCCTTACTTTACATACAACATATTCAGTTATTAGAGGTTTTCTGCATATTACATCACTTTCACAAGTGACCTCATGAACTTGCACTGCTGATTCAAAAGGATTAGCGACATTTGTTTGACATTTCTTTGAACTTACATCTACCCCGGGATGGGCTGTTGAACAGAAGTTCATCCTCCTGCAAAAATAATAGGAAATAGGCTTTGGTATCTGTTAAAAACATGTGTATCAGCAGGCAATCTCCTGTTACAACAGGGAATTACTTTTGATAATGCACAAAACTTTGATCAAACCCTTATACTGGGTAGAAATACATTCACCCCTACTGTCTTTCTTGGTTCCAGTGGCTAAGCTGCTTCAGATTCAATTACTGCAGCCTGACTCTGATAGTTAACAGAAAAAAAGTAGCTGCAGTAAATTATTCAGAGTTCTAAATTGTCTGTCTCCAAGCTACTCCCACTTAACTTGAGGAAAGTTTACCATATTCAGTGGACAACTACCTTCAAACAACTGGAATTGTATTACTGACAACTGAGACACTTGCAGCTTTACAAAGCAGCTAAATAGGGCTTCAGAAGCCACAAATTTTAGATCTACTTCTAAGTATTAAAAAGATCATTCTATTTGTATATATTTTCTAGAAAATTACAGTAAATAAAATACAGTTCTTTTTTAAATATGTAGAATTAAAATATAACCACATTTTTGKCCCTGCCTCATCTTTTTCTTTTTTTTCCCCCTTTTTTTCTTTTTTAAACTTTTTATTTCTATTTATATTCAGTATTTCACGGAACAGGACTCCTCTTTTATCTTGTGCTCCAGATTCACCTGCACACAGAGAAGATATATGTTCTGCAAACATATGCATTTCCCATCTTAGTTTATGAGATCTTTAATTCATTACATCATGTTTACTTGACACCAACAGGAYGATTAATGTCACTAGGAGAGAAATGGAACTCAAGTGAGAAATCAACAAGGCATGACAAGAAAAAAGAAGTTTGTTTTCACAGGTATATTACAAAGAAAAAAAGATACAAAATGTGCCTTCAGAAAGCACACACTGTTTTCTCCAAACGTTCTTCACATCTAGCTCTTGTTTCTCTCCTGTTCTCTGACTTCAGGGAAGTTGCAGCAAAAGCTACTTTTCTTATTATATGTGTTCCCAGTTCCTAGCAGTCAATGTGCTAAAGGCTTTATTAAAATGCAAAGTACAATAAAGAGATGATGGAATGCTGGAATACACAAAGCCTTATTCAACAATTCTCTAAACACAGCATTTTCCCTAAAACAACCAGCCTTTTAGTGAAGCATGTACTTTTCACTTATTTGTTATGTTAGACAAGATTTGTTTTAGGTAAACTTGTATACACACACATGAATGTGTTAAAACTAATTGGCACGTCAGTCCCAGAATTTAGCACCAAACAATACAGTCCACTGCTATCCTATAAATTTAACCCCCCTTGGAAATCAGCCAGGGCTATGCTACTTGAAATACAGTTTGCATATTGTCACATATTTTAAAAAAATACATAGGTAATAACATATATCAAAACCATTTTTTTTTTCACATGGGGAAAATAAAACAAAGGAAAAAATAATTGCAAAAACACACCCAAATTTTAAGTTAACCAAAAAATCCATAGAAAAATCTCTAGGCAACTATAATTTATGTGGTGTCCTCATTCAGTTGAACAGTCACTGCTGCATCTATGGCTCGGGGCTGCAGGGGGAGTGTGGGGAAGAGCATGCTGTTGGTCAAACAAACCACAAAACTTAATGTATGCTCGATTCTACTCCGTTTATTTGGAGAGGTAATTTCAGCTGAAAAAGTCACTTCATCCCCTTGGTATACGGTAGTTATATCCACTGTCAAGTGCTTTCTTATCTACCCTTAAATTCTGCTGGCAGGATATAGGTAATGCCAAGTACTCTGTGCCTCTGTCATTCAGTAAAGGCTGACCTAACTAGAGGACATCTCTTTCTGTGCTGAAGGTGTTGCTTACCAAGTGATAATTGATTTTAATGATTATATAAGTAACTGTAATCAAAGTGTGCTTTACAATTCTGTACAGTTTAGAATATAAAAGACACTTGTATTTGAATATATTTCCAGCCCTGTCATTTACTAATTAAAAAGTAACACCACACCCTCCTGCACCCATCCACCCTATTTCATCCTATCCTCAATCTGCTGTTTGAAGCTGAGCAAGTTTTTTGGGGTAAGGAGTGTCCAATTTATTTGAGTCAAGAGAAACTGATCTGCAGCTACGGAAAACTCAAAATAATTCTTTTGAGCTCTGTGCACATATTCATTTTACCCACTACCCATAACAAAAGCTGACTGACAGTTTCATTTTGCAATTCAGTCTACTGCATTTTCTATCTTTAAGAAAAATGTTTACTCTTTTAGCCTGGATGTAATTTCCTTGAAAATTTTTATAACAAGATGGAACTTTCACAGACTGTAACTAATCCGAAGAAATCTCTTAACTAGTAAGGTTTGAAAATACCAGGGAGGGGGAGCTTTTAAAGCTGTTAAGAAATGTTTCAGAATCAAATGSCAAAACCAGGATCAGATCAGTGTTTACCTATGTGATTCTCATGGGACTTTAACACTTTTGAAATGGCAAACTTTGTAAGAAATACTTGAAGAGTTCTTTGATCGACTACCTCTTTCTGAAATCTTACTGTGCTTGGCAACGTTGCATTTCTACAGTGAGATACCACTGAAAAATACTATTTGAAGAAAATGGGTTTGTCTTGAGTATACTTACATCAAAAGATGTTCAACGACAGCTGGATAAATAATGTCAAGTGAGTTCTGCAAATAATTACGTTTCCACGAGCTTGCTGGAACATGAGTTTCCCTATTGCAACATTTGATTTACCACTTCTATCTGTCAAGAGACTAACAGGCAAACAAATTTCAAAATTACAAGCCTGACTATACGAAGAAGACATATTTTTCATCACCCACAAACACTGACTGCATTCATACATTTATCCAATAGAAAATAGAAACAGTGCCATGTGAGTTACCGGAAATTCAATGCTATTTGAATTTCAAATATTAGATTAACACACTAAAAAAATGCAACCACAAATGCCTGCATTAAGCAGGCGAGAAAAAACATTCTGCCTCACAGATATTCTTTCAGAGAATACATAACTTAAATTACTCATAAAGCTATTCATTGTAGATTTTCATTCAGATCTAGTTAAAACGTAAACAACCCTTGAAAATTTAGTTTGTTTTTCCACTTCCTGTGTTATGCAATGCACTCAAGTTACACAAGGTTATTTTTTCAGCTGGATCGCAACATGGTAGCATTTGCAGACCAGTGYTGATGTTTCATTAATGATCTCCCCAACAAGAACATCATTGTTTTCTTTTATGTAAATGCTGGATAAATTACAATAATATATCAAACTTACTGCATTCCTTTTTGGTGGAACAGTACCACAGAGAAGACATGTTTCTTACCAGTAAGGATAATTTAACTTCATGTAGGGTACCTTAGGTGAGTGCCTGGTGATTAAAAACTTAGTTGTTCGTGTCAAAACAAAAACCTGGTTTGCTAGATGACACTCTGCTGCTCAATATGAAAACTGCTCAATATGAAAAGAAGTTTTCAACAGTTGAAACTCTTCCTAGCCAAGCACACAGATCTAATAGTTGACTCAGAAGACACAATTTCAAATGCCAGTTTTGTCATGAACTTTACAGCATGGCCAAACCAAATAATTTTATTGCTCAGTTATCAACTATAAAATAGAAACAGTATTTTTCTTCCATTTTTCTGAACTACTGATTTTCTGTACTGATTTACAGTATTTTCTGAAATACTGTAAGCTCACTAGTTAGAAACCACTTCTTTATATGAGTGCAAACAGTACCAAGTAAGATGGGATCACAGGCTATGAGAGAGACCATGATGAGCACAGCCAACAAATTAACAGTCTTAAACAAATATTATAATTTTAGGGTAACATTTTCAGGTGACAGGCTGTGAGATTTAAGTTCACAAGGCACACAGGAAACATGTTTTCCCAAATCAAAATCTTCGATAAAACTAAGAATCACCATACTAAGAAAAATCACTCTGTTTCAAACTTCATTTCTCACAGAAATCTACACAAAAATGCTAGCCACTCACGTATTACCTAAACACTATTCCAAGGTGTTCAGAACAAATGTTGCTTTACATTCTAAGCACTAGTTTTACTGAACATGGAAACATGCATAAAAACCTTCCTGACACCCTCATGTGCACAAGTTGACTGGCATTTATAAAACAGCATTTATATAAGCTGCAGAGGCTTTAGGGAGAAACATCCACACCATATAACAAATAAAATGCCTGCAATGAACAAATAAATTCTGTTCCCCAAAAAAGCTAAAACTAAACAAGAACATTATTAATAAATGCTTTTAATAAATACACATCAGCAATTAGTCGTTGGTTTTGCTATTTCCTGAGGCAACAAGCACATTCAGAAAATGCTGCCACTAGCTGCAGTCCAGCTTCTGGGGAAGCACTCCTACACAGACATGACATGTAATCATCTGACACATGAATACCAGGAGTCTCACTCAGCTTCCCTTTTGGAAATATTCAATGTCAGGTAACTAAATACGTAGTTATGAACCAAATATCTCACTCCCTATGTTTCCACTCATTGCTTTAGTCCCATAAAAACACAGCCAGTCTCAAGTATTCTTCTGAATCATTCTGATGAGTTACTGCCGACTACCTGTGTTTTTGCAGCACTAAAAATGCTTGCAAAAATCTTGGTTTAAAAAGAGCAGTAGTTAAGAACAGTAGTTTAGCAGTTCAATGAAACAGCTGCATTTTCATTCAGGAAATATTGCCAAACAGTAACACTGCATGAGAATTTAAAATATCTTTTGAAGTGCATCAAAAACATCAGAATATAGTATTTTGATTACTAATTACTAATATTATAACAAACTCAGATGCAAAGGACCTGTTAATTTTTCTCTACAGAAAAACATGCTTCTCCTGATAGCTCTCGCAGCCACACTTTCCAAAGTGACATCTTATTCCAGCAGTGCAAAGCAGTGCAGGGCCACAGGAGCAAGAGCTTCAGCATGATTGARATGTGACAGGTGTCTCCAGCTTCCACAAACACTGTGAAAAATATTGGCCCACGTTGCAAAATCAGCAGTGAAGACATCACTTACTGCTGCTAAAAAAGACCTGGCATATTCACAATACTCTTCACAAATATCAAGCTAAACCCTGAGAGGTATGGAGCATTTCCAAAAGGTAACCATCTACCTTTTGTGCACCATCAGTGAATTGGGAATTACCGCTGACCAAAACTCACCAAAACTGTAYGGAAAAGCTATCTCCATAGGCACTCCCAGATGTGCAAAGTTCAGAATGTCTCTGCTGTAACTACAGAAGGTTTATTTGTGGATTTGCTAATATTATAAGGCCACAGTTCATCAGAATGATTTAGGATTTTCAAGGCCAAAAAAGGCCCTAGTGACTGCTTCTTTTTTGGCCCTACATTATTTTAAAGCCCCTTTAGACCAGATACACATGCTAGTGCTTACAGGTYTGTAGCAGCGTCAGCACAAAAACACTAAATATTTCAGGGAGAACACATTATAGCAGAAGTCTATGTTCTACAAAAGGAACTTAGTACATTACCTGGAAAAAACYTGTGGGAGAGGTTAAATCCAAAGACCCACTGATATTGCCAACTTGTCACGTGTGCAGAAGCACTGCTGTGCTGTATTGCAGTAGCTCTGAGGTCTGACCACACACCTAGTGACAGAGATGTAAATGATCTGGTTGGTACAGGCAGCCTTTCAGTTCATATCCATTTATGGGTGTCTGAAATGAGCACTACATGCTGATGTGGTGGAAGGCTACAGAGATTTAGACTAGACTGAGGTGCTGCCCCTCTGAGAACATGGGTGCTGCTTCCCCTGTTAGGTTACTTCATGTATGGGCTTGCACATCCACATTGCTCAGCTCTGTGTAGCTTCTCTGTGGCTTCTCACATCAGTCACTTGGGGCCAAAGAAGAACAGCAGTGCTGAGCTAGGAAGTTTCAAATTGCCAGGGCCATTGCAAGGAAACGTGAGAAAACACAAGACCTACTTTTCCTCTGTTTTCTTCCTTAAATCAGTGCCTAAAACCCCATTCTGTTCTGAATCACCAAAGATGTTCAGCAGATCAGATCTAATGAGCTGGATTCACTGTATCTGCAGATCCTGTGCGTATCAACAAAAGATGCGAATACCAGGATTATCAGCAAACAGGGCAATTGGTCACCTTGTGTTTCAACTCCCACCATCCTTAAAAGAAACAATTCGCTCCTCCTAAAGTGACAGCAGTTCTGCATGAGAACTGCTGTCAAGGTACCATTGCTGTTCTGTCCAGCAGACCAGGATAGCGTCTCATTGTGTGAGTTGCTCCATCCTGTCCTGCCTGGCTCCATCTCTGTATCATGAAACACAAGAGCAACAACAAGGCCTAAGCGCTCTTCCACTTTGCGTGCCTTCCCACACGGCTATTCATGCCAACCTGACTGTTTCCTCCTGCTTTTCACACAGCTGGGCTCACCTGTGCTACCATTGAGGAAAAGAAGATGAGAAAGCAAAAAAGAAAACCTTCAGAAATCATGTTCAGGAGTAACGGTGATTGGAATATTATTTTATCCTGCCAGATAATTGCACGGAAATGGCTGCAGGTCAAAGTTATGAGCTGGAGAAGAAGGCTGCACCGCCAGCAAATATGATAGTCCTAGCAGGCCGCATTCAGCAGCTCTTTTACTGTAAAAATATTATTCCATTCAAGGAAAATATCCTGGCTTCACTCCAGTAATAACCAAGATGGGCTACTGTTGCTTTGGAAGGAAATTTTGTTCAACGTGATGGAAGCAGCCACCGTCTACTCAACAGAAAATTCAGGAGAAACATCTCTCTGTTCTAATAAGTTGGGAAAAGCCTTGATTTCTCTCTCTTCTGAGAAAACAAGGAATGTTCTGCAAATGGAATCCAAGCAGCAGACAGTGGCTGGAATATATGTTGTACTGGCTTGGCTTACTGCCTATTAAAATAGCTAGACATTTGCATACAGCCACCAGACCTTCAGTCTGGCTTAACTCTTTTAAAAAGTCTGTTGAATTCACCTAAAATAATGCATAGAGTGCAAAAGATCTAGTCAGAGTACATACATTTTACTCCTGTAATCTGCTGAACATCTTGGAAATTCTGATAGTATAACCTAAGAGCATAAGATGAATATAAATTATTAAAATATATTGACAATTAGACTGGCAAAATTGTTTCTCTAGATRCTTGTGCAAATCTGTCAAGCAGTAAACGCTAATGGAATACATTTAGATATTCAAAAGCATCTCCTGCGCCTGGGCATTAATACTTTGATGACCAATTCACTGAATAGGAAACATCAGTGGTTTGTGGAAACAGATCAGAGGCAAGAACTGGCCAGAGAGATGCTGCTGGGCTCTCCTACTTCCTGGCTTGTCATGGCTCTGCTACCTTATAAAGCCTCACTGGGCAGCAATTAAATAGAGTTGCTATTCACCACTAACTCTGCAAAGAAAAAGCAGCGAATGAACTTTCCCAGGTTGCAGTAGTTCCAGATTGCCTCTCAAAGGGCTGCATCAATTACTGTCACTTATTTGTCAGCAGTACACCATGATTAATTGGCGAGATCCACATTTCTGCATGCCTTACGTCACACACAGCTCTGCTCCCCCATCTGTTTTTATTGGTGTTATAGACCAAAACGTTCCACTCCATGTATCCTGTCAAACCGGTATTAATGTCTCACAATGGACCCAAGCTAAAACAACTTAAAACCCCCCAGATTACCTAAATGTGATGAAAATAAAGATGTAAAGAGAGGTGACTGAAAGATTTAGTAGGACTGCAAGTTGAGGTGCAAAAAAAGTGCAACAGACTTTAACCTTTCCACAGCAAAAAGGGAACATTATGATTGCAGAAGAAGGGACTTCGCTGTTAGTACTAAAATATGTGGAAAAGTTTTTATCACTAATTCTGAATAAGTAGTACGTTACAAAAACAAAACAAGGCAATTAGAGTAAAATACTACTTAGAAATAACAAAGATGTCAAAACAGCCATAAGTTTCACTTTCTCACATCCTTATTTTCCTACTTAGGATATGTGTTTATACCTCTTCCTTATATTTTAAAAATTATGTGARTCCTCTGAACTCTCATGGGTGTCAGATACTCTTATAAATGCTTCCTTGGAACCTTGGTGAAAAGACACAGATATATGTGACAGGTACAAGCACAGCAGGACAATATATGATGAAAGACAAAATATTACTGAAGTCTTAATTATTAAAACACYGCTCAACACTCATATGACCATTTTCATGTATAGAGGTGAATGCACTAAAAGTAAATAAATAAATAGGCATACATTATTTTCACTCAAGCCTTGACAGCCACTGGAATATTTTCCCAATGGAAAAAATATCTCTTTGGAGAGATATTATTATGTTACTGAGTTAAATATACTTCTATTAGTAGTAGCAAGTTCTCCTCACATCTCCAAGTGCTTTTATAAAAATGATAAAACTTTTATGAATAGAACAACCTCCTGCGAACATCTCTGTGTTTCTTCACCTGAGAATTCTGGTGCTAAATTGAGGAAAAAAATAAAAACATAGGCAAGACAACCATTTCATCAGTTAGAGTTGACTTCAGAGTTTCAGGAGATCAAAGTGGTCTGTAATTTCAAATACAGCTAACAAAACTTTGCTTGCATTTCCAAACATGTCACAGCAGGATAACAGTTATCTTCTTGGGGCCAGAAGTAGTGGGCCCCATCATAACCAGCAAGTTATTACCCTCAACTTGACTAAAGTGATGTCTAAATTCTTTGCCATCATTTCCACGTATGAGGAAGATTATAGCCACAATAATAATGATGATGATGATGATGAWGAAGAAATACACAGCACTTCTTTTTGATCCAAGATATTTTGGAGGTTAACAATTGGGCAAAAACAGCACATCACAAAAGTCTGGTTAGCAGTGAGAAGCAAATTTTCAGTCTTTGAATATTTGTTGTTAATTTCTCAAAAACAGAAAAAATATTCCGCAAAAGCAGAACAAGAAGGCTGAGACTCTGGGAGTCTTCAGGCCCAAAGCCGGATAGTCATGCCCCTGCAATGCCCGTATCTCCAAAGTCTGCACAGAGGTTATTGGTGCTCTCTGTAGGATGGTAGGGGGGCTCCCCCAATTACTCAGCCATGCTGCTGTCTCAGTAGGACAACGCCTGACTCAGGCAGTCTGCTCTTTGCCTTACTGGTCCCCAAATGCAGGCTCTGCTTTTGGGGAGGTCAATGAGTTGCTCTGGTTTTTCCAAAGGTGTCATCAGCACCTTGGACAGGGTGAACCCAGGCACCGCAAGTGGCAAACGCAGCTCCCCAAACACAAAATACAGATAGACCAAACCCTGTGGCACTTGGTCTCTCACACATGATGTCTCAGAGTCTATAACCTTTTTAAACCAAATTTTCAATGCAGGTCCCAGAAATGCATAAAACTTGTCCAGAAGATCAGTTCTGCATGCACCCAAATAAAGACCAAGATTCAAACAGCAAAAAACATGAATCAAAATACTGCCAGTGAGTAGCTGAGCTGCTGATGGTCAAGGCCTCTGGAGCACTCCCTGCTACTTGTCCACTTCCTTTGTAGGAAGCTGAGAAATTCACTTCAAATTTTCTACCAGAGAATGCATTTTTCACYTTTTTTCTTTTTTTTAATGTCCAACTTTGATCTTATGCTTGTTCTCTCCCCTTTCTTGCCCTTTGGCTATTGCATTTCAACATATAGAAGCCAAGAGTCAATGTAAACTGCCTTGCGTTGACCACTATATTGCCACAACTATACTGTCTGATAGYGTCTGATACTGACATTTTACATTATCCAAGTTTTTCTGCTCCAGGCTGCACACTAAGAACATACCACAAATATTTCTCTTAGTTTTATAGCAAAATTCAAAGCTACAGGATCTAAGACTGGCTTAAAAACCAGAAACACAACAAGAGTGACCAACAATCTGAATGACAGAAAATCACAGACTGAATGACTGCTGTTTTGAATGGGAAGAAAACCCTTGATTGCTGTATTTTAACATTATGGAGTGTACTTTAGCTTGCAGCTTTACAGATTGGATGTTTTCAGTACAGGTAGTGATCCCTGGCCTCCATCATTGAGGCTTTACCTTTTCTGCACATACAGCAACATTCTAGATACCACTATGTACTGGCAAAATGTTATACTGTGAAAGCTCTGATCTCTTCATTTTATGATCTTAGGAAAAAAATTGCAAAGCTCTGAATAAATCTATGCTATTTTAGTTGTCTCAATCTTATTTCTTAATTCAGTTTTCTGAGAGAGTCAAATCTGGAAGAGCAACCTTGTGAGAATAAGAGGATGAGAAATGAGAATAATCTGTAAAGGATCTGGCATTCATGCCACTTTGATAAATATGATTTAAAAACAGAATCAAATTGCTTCCCCGGCTTATTAAGTCTAATCACCTTTTAGTGAAACACTTCTGAAATACAGCAGAACCTTGGAAAATGCAAAGGCATTGTTTCTAGATAATGCAAATTAGTTATAAGATCACTACAAAGACTTGTAGTCTTAAAACTTAGGTGTAAATTACAAGACATTTAATACATTTCAAATCCACAAGAGGGCAGGAGCACAGGTGAACCRGTGAATATAGAAAAGACACATAGATATAAACAAGGTAAAAAGAAGCTACACCACATGTTGCTCAAGACTCTGGCATTCTAAAATATGTGGGTTTTTTAAAGGAGAATTTTACCATTTACTAGGGGAAACTTGGTTCATAGACGCATTTATATTCCTGGTTCCATTTACGTAATCACATAACCTCGCCTTATGGTGAAAATATGAACTCTATTAACCAGCTTCAGACAATTCTCCTTTTATTCTGAAACTGGCCTGCTCTGCTTCCACAGATAATCAAAATGACCACAATTTTAGTCATTCATATTTGTGCACTGATTTCAGCTGGAAAGTTGCTAGTCACTGCCAATGATATGATGCCTTTTCAAAGCATGCAGAGGAAACCTGCATCCCCTTCTTGGAAGTGATACCATCAGTTTGTACAACAGCTAGACCCACTCCAACAAAGTTGCAACTGGAGAGTTTTGTTTCTTACATACTGCATTGGAAGCTGTTTGCTAACAGGACTTAAACAAATTGTGCAAAATTTTTCTAAGTGCTGTAGAAGCCTAAAATTAATCTTCAAAGGACATTCAAGTATTCTGGACTACAGCCCTAAAAAGTCTTGGTGACTGACATACCTAACTCTTAGAAGTTCTTTCAACCAACAGAACCTGCAGACCCAAATTACATGCCAAGTCCCATCTTGTGAAACACATGGAAAGAATTAGATAAGAAAGCACAGTAGGGAAGTTGCTTCATGTAATTAGTATATAATCAGAAGAAAGATTARGCTCCTCTTTTTGAAGCAGGTAGGCTCATACTCCATTAGGCACTCGAAATCCTGTATGGTACCCAAGTACAGCCAAGATTATACCAGAGAGAAACCTGCTCACTACAAACTCTCTGGTATCATTTACCTGTCCAGGCCACCGGGCCAACATTGCAAACATGCAACTATCGAGGTCTCAAAAARCCTGCGAGGAAATGTAGGCTCAGTTGCCACATGTCCTTTGCATCATGTTTACACAGATAAGTCCTTGGTTTATCTGAATTTTTGCCACTGGTCAAGCACATAAAAGCATATGGTCAAGTTCATAAAAACACTTACAATTTTGAAACTTTGGAACATTAAAAAAATCCATGCGAATTGAGCAAGTAAGTATTTTTAAGGGTTTGTCTTTTTTTTTTTTTTTTTTTTTTTTTTAGCACTTTGGAAAAGCCTAACCATATATAGGAATAACACTGTCGTTTTCTAGACCTGGAATACATATTCTGTGCCCTTTTTATCAGGTTGTTCAATAAACCTTATCAGTGAAAGGTCCTTCTAATTTCTGTCAGCTTTTCCTCATGATCACAAGGCAGAGATAGAAAACCCCCAGGCTAATATGCAGACAAGGTTTTCATCCATCCAAATATATCCAGATTTATCAATACATAAAACTTAGATTATAAATAYAACAAAACTTTCCTGTTGCATGCAAATTCTGATCCATTTATGTGCCTATATTCTCTATCCCTWTATATCCCTATATTATATGACTATATTCCCTTCTTTTCCTACATCACTACAAATCAACTTTTTGAAGTTAAGGTAGTACGAGATGAGCACAAGAAAACATTTTTAGTTTTCTCACATAGTTTGTCTCTGAATATATTGCCAAAGTCTACAGCAGCTGTGGATTCATGTAAGGTAAGYCTGAAATGAAACATAGACCAAAGGACTCAGTTGTAATCTATTTTGCTTGTTTTTTATAAAATGTTGTACTTTATGTCTAGGTCTTCTCAAAATATGTCATGAGGGATCTTGAGTGGAAAAAGAGACGGCAAAAACAGGCACTTTATCCACCCAGGACCTGCTTTTAGAAAAAGCAAAGGCTAATGCCACAACCATTTTGAATTCAGAGCAAATATATAGCTCTAAATTCTTTTAAAGTAAATGTATTCATAAGTATCTTTCTGAAAAGATCTTCTGCAGTAATAGATCTAAGTATTTTCTTTGTTGATAGAGAGCTCAACAACAGCAAAAATGAATCAAATTCTTGTGGACATGACAGTAGCCCATATCCTGACTGGACCCATCTGGACTTAATTTAGGAAACAGTACAATTAACCATAGGAAACATGCTATTACAAAGTTCACTACTGACTAGGCTTTTATTTTCACATAGGAAGTTAGCAGCAATTATGAAAGAAGTCTGCTAGAAGACACAGAGATGCTATGCTTTCTTAGGCTTAATGCATTGATTCATCTTACCTGGTAGCCTACCGCAGTGATTGGTRCTATGATAAACAGTAACAATCATGACTAAGGACTCCACAAATCTGGCTCTCAGTTTTCTTCTTCTGGGAAAATCTTGCCTTGTAACATTTTTTTAAATTGAAAACTAGTTGCTTAACTTGCTCTAAGAGTAAGATTAGATCTAAGAGATCTAATTTGTATGAGTCTGTTCAGGTTTGAATGAATGACACTCAAGCCCTGTCATCCCACACAAACATATAAACAAAGCAGATTTCCTCTGTGTAAGCTGCCAGCATGACCTGATAACATCTAGTTAAATTAATCTGTGTGCTCAGAATCAAAAGGAATAATAGCTAGCATTGGTGGATAGAAACAGCAAGCTACAAAGAAATAAATGCAAATAAAAGTAATGTCATTTTACTTAACAGAATAATCCACTCTCCTCTGGAATGGCTAGATTGAGTTCAATTAGACATATTCAATGTTTATTTTATTCAAAGTTTTTTTTTTTTTAAATAATTCCATTGTAAGTGATAGAGAAAAAAAGGAGAAAACAAAGTAAAGGCATGATCTATAACAAAAMAGTTCGGCCCTGTCCTGAGCAGAACTCTTATTTAATCTCAATTGCTACTGTCTTTCTCATTTAGAAATGGTCCATTACACTATTTCATCTCAGCATCCCTCCCATCCACCCTCCACGAAACTGAGGAAATCACATGCAGATGTGGAAGATGACACAGAGAAGAAACACTCTGATTTTTATCACAGTGTCAACTGACCTCTGTTAAAAAGTGAGCACATACCACAAAAAAAAAAAAAAAGGCAGATGAACTTTCAAGTTTTAAAATGCCAGGGAAAAAGAAATCCTGATAATTTTGGTGCTTTTTCACATTGATTTATGACCAACTTTGAATTTGGCAGTTATCATTTGTTATGGAATAGTTTGAAGTGTGAGGCATGACTCAGATAGAAAATGACTGTAACCAGAACCAAAGAGTTAAGTTGGGTAACGTTGCAGTGAAGGTCTCTCATCCAGCAGCAACATTACCTGTTGTGGTAGTTCCTCATAGTTTTGTTTGAACAGCTGTTAAATCGGAAATAAACTTGTGTATTTAAGGGCTTAAGGTCTTTCTTTACAGAAGTGCAAAAAAAAAAAATCTTTTATTAATGATCCCTTTTTGCTAAATGCCCTTYCCAAAGAAAAGCACAAATGACAACAACCTCTTCTCAGTTACTATTTAGCCAACAGCATAGATGCTTCAAAATGTGGTGAATGGAAGCAGAAAAATGTGAAACACTTCTTCACAGTTTACTAACTGCTGGATCCACCTGATGCTATTTGCTGCACAAACATACTGAAAGACACTTTCATTACTTTGGGGAGTTTACAGTCAAAGGGTATGAGCACACGACCAAATGTGTTTGAATTGCAGCTGCWGAGGAAGTTAATTGTATGGCTCAGCAGCTAAAGCACCATAACTAAGTACGCATTTGCTCCTAAGGGCTAGGAATCTTGCATAGACAGACTCAGATCTAGAGTTTTGTCTGCTTTTCTAAAGAAAAATTTAAAAAAAAAAAGCCATTTCAAACTGGTGAATTTTCTTGCATTTACATTAAATTCACAGCTCTCAAATCCTAGTTTTCCAATGAGATTCTGTTACCCTGTATCAGACGATATTCCTATTATTGCTATTACTTTTATTAGTGACTGGACAAAAACAAGTGCAGACGGCTTAAAGAAAGRGAGAAAACATTTCGTCTTGAAGAGCTCTAAGCCTAACAAGGAAAGAGCGGTGGCAAGAGAAGAAAGCAAAGAGATAGAGCAGTTTGTCCAAGCAGCACTCAGTTCACAGYCAAATTTTGAGATACAACATCCTTCTTTCCCTGAGTTCCTCACACAACTTCTCTTAAGCCTCGTGTTTGTTTCAGAAAGTGAAAAGGTCTCAATCTGTGATTATATTAAAATGTTTTCTCAGCTAGATGTAGCTTATCGTATTTTTAAAGACAAACATTCCAACCCCCTTCTAACTTGCACTCAAGTAACTGTTTTGACTCAAAGAGGAACTGTTGTCCATCTACACTTATATTTGTCCTGAACTGAGTTCCTGATTACCAGAGCACCCTGCTAGGCAAAACCCTTAACAATATAACAAAATCCCGGAATTTGCTTGAATTCCATTGATTTTAAAAAATAGAGAATCAGGCTTCAGCGCTCTGAAGAACTTGTCTCATGTTGTCAAGTTAGACTGTCTTTTATACATCTTATTAAAATGACAGCATATGCATAACTATCTATGCAACACTTGTGCAATCATCCTGTTCCAAAAACCTCAGCAAAAACTCTATTACTTTCCTCTTGCTTGAATGGAAGAATGCCAAACAGCTTTTCTAGCTGTTGGAAGGACCTCATGATCTCATGTACTAACCCCAAGAAAATGGCTTTTTTTTTTCCCTCCTTCAAAGACATTCCGTCTCAGATTTCTGTACATGGAAAAAAATCATGATCAGTATTAAACAGTCTCACTCTGTATGTACCAGGCATTTCATATGCATTACTAACTTGCACCTCATTTCTTAACATCCTAATCCACTGAGGACACAGAGAGACCTAGAGCAATGGGAACCCTCTCAGCATTCAGCTGATGCTGGCTACAACTGATCATTGCATAGACAATGCAAAATAACTGTGTTAAGCAGAATTTCAAGAAAACTAGTGAAAGCTCCTCTTTAAAAACCTAGAGGTTTTCCAAGAGGACTAGGTCCAGGACATATGCAATGATGGAGATCCAAGAAGGCTTTCTTGCCTACCTCAGCTGCAATCCATGGAGAGAAATGAATCTCCAACCTCTTTCCTTCTCTTTTCCACCTGTGACATGGGTGATTGTTTCCTCCTGGCTTCTCTCATCACCACAGGGTGATGACAGTGTACATGTCATGCACAGCCTCTGATCACACTTCTGTTGTAAAGTGAGACATCGCTGAGGTTAGCAACTCAAAGATGAATGTTACTTAAACATAACAAATAGGGTATGATGAAAGTGACACTTAGCATTCACCAAATGCTCTGACAACACCAAGGGTGCTAGTGTACCATTTGCTGGTATTTACAGGATATTATAGATTCACCAGTAGCTTACAAGGGAATGGGAAATAAAATAGATTTTAAAAGACAATAGATATTTAACAGAATTAAGACTGGCAGACCCAGATTAAAATGTCAAACGCACCATTTCCTAAGTTGAAGAGACTGCTTATCGGTGACAGCTTCTCAGTTCTTACTGGGTATCCTTAAATTACTACATCTTCTTGATATGCCATAATATATACAGGAGATTAAAAAAAAAATAAGTTGACAGAATTCAAATCTGTTCAATGAATATAGCTATATAGCTGTAACAATTATCATATTTTGAGCTAGCACTGGCTTCCTAAGGAATCATTATCCATATTACATAGCCAAAAATATAGATTCTACCAGAGAAAAATCACATCCCTATCCACATACCTTTTGGTACAGCAATACAGTATTGGTATATACCAACAATCTTTGGCCAGGAGAAGACAGCATTTGCATTGCCTCTGCTTAGGTTTGGGAGCTATTTGGGGGCCTTTCTGCTTCTTCATCATCCTCCCCTCTGCCTCAGGTGTGTAAGTGAGTGAATGCAGAGAGCTCTGCACACTTCTGTTTGCTCAGAAGTTACTTGGCTATCTATCCYTTACTTTTAGTAAATTACATTAAAAAAACAACAGGTAGAGTACAAATCTTACTGACAGAAAAATTCCCACACTTCTATGCAAGGAATATTTAGATAACTGGATTTAAAAGATTTTAATATCACCTGGTTATATACTGAGAGCAGTACCCTGGGCTCACCCTTCCTAAAGGGTAATGCTTCRGAGGGATTGATGATTCTATGTTTTTTGAAGCATAACTCCCATGTGTRGCTGCCAACATAAGTGACAGCTGAAGGTCCATTTGTGAAGGATCTTTAAGCCAGACACAACAGACCAAAGCATCTCAGATTATACTTCCACAGAAGCCATCACTGAGAGAGCAGTATTCAAAGCCCAGGCTGGACTACTGGATTTCAACTGTACAGGGCTGAAATCCTCCCAGGGCATGTGCATCCCTGCACAGTGACTTTCCCTGAAAGGTGCCATGATGCAGGCAGTCTCTTTCCCCTTCTAATTCAGGCAAGTAAAAAGAAAAGAATAAGAAAGAAAATAAAAATATTTTCAGCTTTAGATTTAGACAGTCTCCCAGCCTTCAAGAAGGAAATATCTGTTTTTTCAGATGATGACAAGGTTTTCCCTTTTTAATAATGCTTTAAGTATTAAATCTAGCACTAATAAACAAATCCACACAATAATTTCATGATGTAATTTCTTCAGATTCTGACAGTAATTTGTATGATAACAAATTATGGGTTCAGCTCTACAAAAAAATTAATATTATGCACTGTGAATAGATCTTTTTAAGTTAAACTATAGATTTAGATTTAGTTTAGATAGATCTAAACTTTAGATTTCAAAGAACTGTCTTTGGAAAACTGTGGCATAGGTGCGTATAAACATACATGTAGAGATGGATGCAATTTAAATCAGAGATCAGAAGCTTGTTTTCCTAGAACAACATCACAAATGAACTAATAAGAACATACAGATGCCTTGACTAAACTACATCCATACATTCATATATATGTCCAATATATAACAAAATAAAATGCCATGTTCACTTACCCTATCTTCTTGTTTTTCAGATTTTTATTTATGAGCTCTTTCAGTAAACTAAAGGATAAACTAAGTCCTTCACAATCATACAGACAAAATAGAATGACAAAATATCATTTGTGTGTGCTAATGTTATCTTGTCAATAATTTGTAACAGTTTTTGGTTATAATCTGACCAAAATAGAAAGCATAAGGAACAAGTGCACTTGCAGCTGTYATGAGCAATGGAGTTCTCTTCAAGAAAGGTTAACTACGATGGAAAACTAAAGAGAACAAATTGCATGTTATGCTCTGCAGAAAATTATATGATACGGGGGAAAAAAATCACAGCCTTTTCAAAGTTGTGTCTACATGTTATCCCAATATGAGCTCTAGCTTTTCATGTTATCCTCCAAGACACAACTTATTAAGGAAAAGTCAATATTTCAACTAAAGAGGATTTCTGTGACTTGCCACGTCAAACAGTGAAGTGAAACAAACATTAAACACAAAAATCAGCATTTATCTTTACACTAGTATGTTTCAATTTCTCATTTCTCAAAATTGGCTGAAGGGAATTTTCTGCCTGTTGGCAGAAAAGTGGGAGGCATTTAATGGAAAGTTTTCTTCAAACTCTCTTGAAGAAGTCTATGACCAAATAGAAATATATTTTATATTGCTTTGCTTTTACTGCATATTAAAGCAAATATACAGCTCACCATCATGAATCCAATAATCTGGATCACATTACCTCTCACTGCATGAAATAGAAGCACCTCTTGGAAAGAACACGGCAGTTCTCATGGCGAGAACACCTGCAGCTGCTGGGACAGGTACTGTTTCTGCATTAGCTCAGGCACTGCTCTAACTGCTTTAGCTCACAAGGTGAGGTTCTGGTAGACACAATTATGAGTCACCACTTGCAAGAAGGCTTCATCCTTCACATTAATTTCTGCACCAACTTCTTGTGCTTTCCATACAGGTCTTAACCCATGTGCTGATCCTGTCTATCCTTCATTCTGTTGAGGCATTAATAAGATCACAGCTACAGTTAGCTAAGGTACCACTATGGATTACATTCAGCAAGATTGATCTCAAAATACAAACAATAACTTACCCAGTAGTCATTTTAAAATAGGTAAACTCTCCTGTTCATGCACTGTCTTTTTTGTGTGTGTTTAGTTTTATTTTCTTCCTGCTGTTACCTATAATTTAGTTTGAACTGATTAGAGGAAAGAAGGAAAAATATAAGGAAAGAAAAGTAAAAGAAAATACAATCTCAAACTTCCCACAATACTTGATTTTATTGTTGTCAAAACATCAAAACAACAACAAAATAGTAACTTTGTAACCAATTTAATTCTCCTTGCAGATAACTAAGAACGTGTAGTTAAAAATCAAAATACTTCATGAGACATCTCAGCATACGGTACACACTGATTCTGCTGCTTGAACAGTTTAACATTGTTAACTTTTCTAATAATCATAGCAATACATTAATTAAAATTCTCTGGCCTGTAAGTATTAAATTCTAACAAAAACTCTGCAGAGAAGGAGAGGAAGCATACAGATTTCCAAGCAAAAAGGAGAGGGATTGTTTCAGACTCTCTGAAACAGATCCTGTAATTACAATTACCATTATTTGTGGTAGGCTTTCCTTGAGTTTTGAAAAAAGCATAAAACGTGCTTATTTTCTATAAAAGTAACGGATTTGGAATGAATTACTACTGGGACCCAGTAGTGGGTCTCAAAAGAACACATAATGTGTAAATGGCCAAGCAATAGAAAGGGATCCAAACCACCAAYATGGAAAAAAGTATAGGTTAAACAACAAATATATGCACATTTTCTATTGCTAGCCTCAGTTTCTCTAGGATTGAAAATCTACCATGTGATAAACAGATGTCAGCAGAAAGTCTATCAAAAGATAAACATTAAAAAACTGATGGAACTTGGCCCCTGGAGCAGTGCAGAATGAAGCTGATTTTTTTTTTCCCCATGAAAACCATCAGAAGCAAGATGTTATGAGCTCATTCAAAAACACTGAATGGTCCAAAATGAATGTGCCATTGCAGCAATGATAGAGTCTACAGATAACTCAGGAATTGCAAATGGAATCACCCTTTTAAGTTGTACTACTAAGTGTCCTTTCAGATAAAAATCTCTTAGCCATCTAGCTGTGATACAAAGAAGACATGTGGGAACTCAACAAACAGAAAAGAATCACAGCAAATAACTCCTAATGAGATATCTGAAAGAATTTGATTGTTACTTAGCTGTAAAGCAGTATTTTTCCCAGTGCTCATTAACAGGAATAAGAAAACAAGTTTCATCAAGATGAAAAAAATTAGGACATCTGATTTAGCAGGATACACTCTGGAAATAGCAGTTTACCAGGAAATCAAATATGTTAACTATATAACTGTAACTGTTCTGTACACTAGTGTAAGTCACTCTTAAAATTCCACTTGCCTTTGCAGTCACAACGATGAGTATGAATATGGTACCTAAACTAAACTGCTCAATTTTTTACTTCTGTCTCGCTTCATGTTATCAGCAGAAATTACAACCTTCTGAATGCTCATTCATAACAGCTAAGGCGAAAGATTTCTGCAGCTTCTGTACCCATACCTTTTGGCATGTAGAGAACCAATTCAAGTCAAAAGCTGTAAATAAAATGAGACAGAATTACGTTACAATAAAACACAGCAGCAAGATCTGAATAATTATGCCAAGATATAATCAGTAGTCAATCTAATGACAATAAATTCCAACTTCAGCATTTTTAATGGTGACTTGAAGCTTAGATACAGAGACAGAGAATTGCAGACAGCCACGGGTTCAGCTGCAAAATGTCTAAACTTTACAGGTAATGCCACCAATACCTAGGTTACTACAGTTACAAGTGAAGAGGTGCATTTTATTTAAACATTTTTTTTTTCTTTTTACAGAAAAGCTTCCAAAACTTGTGTCATCTTTACCTGTTTATTTTCAAACTGATTTGTTACTTTGGGTGATTTTTTTTTTTCAATCAACTAGTAGAATACAAAAAAAGGCAGGAAAAACAGTATGTGAAGAAATTACAGTTGTTTCTCCTGACTTTGTTCATTGGTCAGGTGAGAAATCTGGAGTCTATACTTCTACAAATGGAGCACTTTGGAACATGAGAACTAGTCTTCTTGCGTGAGCTGTAATTAGCTGTCAGTTTCCCCATGGACATTTTCCATGTGCACTTTGAGGTAATCGTTTCTTGTAAACTTCTTGTGGCAAAGCTGGCACTCTGCCATGGGGCGATTGGGGTTGTGAGTCAGCTTGTGTCGGATCAGCATTTTCTTCAGGCTGAAGGACAGATCACAAACCTAAGACAGTTAAGACAAAAGAGGTTTTAAAATCTCAATTGCATAAAGCACTCGTTATTTTACAACGGTGAAGCCACAGACACACACATTTGCAACACTTAATAAATGTGTTAAGGCACTGGGAGAGTAACTCCGTTACAGAATACGGGACTTGTTAGTCTGACTAGTATTTTTCAATATCTTATGTTAAAGTGGTACCACAGATGCAGGGTGGGAAAATGGGAAAGGGGGAAAAGCAGCTCCATTCCTCAAAATATCAATACATTAAAGTGCCCAACTACATCAGCTTTTAAAAACACATTATTCTATCTGGGATGCTGCAAAAATTAAAACAATGCCACAAAACCTCTGTCAACTTGACCTCAAATGGAACATTTCCTTCCTGATCTCCAGAAAGGGATCTGTGGGTTCCTAAAAAATCTGTTCATATTACTCAGTTACAGGAGGGAAGGCAGGAAGAGAAGAGCAGTCATTTCTTCAGGAGAAAGAAGTCATTTCTGAGGAGCTGTCATTTCTTTAACAAGTCCCTGTACCAAAGCCAAAGTGAAAAGTTAAGAATAGGCCCAGCTAAGAAAGGTTAGAAAGAAAAGTAGGAATGTAAAAGAAGCAAACAGTGCTTAAACTACTAGATAAAAATGAACGAACAGGCAGGCTTTGGATCTTAGAATGCCAAGTTAATTTTAGACAAAAATGTCTTGCTTATTGAAGAAACTCCAAATTCAGCAGAACAGTCGAAAACTTTTGAAAAATCTTCTGAAAAGCTCTCCTTCAAAGAACAGTAACAGGTTTATGAAGCATGACATCTTTCTGCATACATCGGACTGACTCCTTTCTATTTCAAAAGGTGGGCATGCTTACTAAGTGTTCTTTTACATTTTTTTCTTCCCATTTACCTAAAAGAGAAGCCAAACATATTTCTCCTCTCTACCAGGCACTCCTTCTAAATCCCCTTTTTAAAATTATTATCGCATTCTTTTTACAAAAAGACCACCCCAGGCAAGTGGCTAGTGACACACTTCCCAGGTGTTTCTGAACCAGGGCATGCAATTCCAGAGCAAATCCTCTATTTTTCAAGTAATTTTTTAAAGCATAACAGTCTTGAGAAACTTCTCCCCCACCGCCCCTCCTTTACAATGTTCATCTAAAAACTAGCTTTAGCAGAATGTGCCCTGCTTTTGCTTCAAGGCTCTAAAACATTCTACTACATATCTTGTTTGAAATCAGCAGGGAAAACATAGAATTATTACTTAAATATATGATATATCTTGTGATGTGCTCACATATACAAGTTTTTTTTTTCTTTTTTTCCAGGACTTCACTTGGCATTTTAATTTCTAAAGGCAGATTGCTGTTTCATGGATTTACCAAGTCATATTTGCTTTATGTGCACTTGAACTCCAAACAACCCCTTTAAAATGATCAAACTTTTGTTCAAATAGGGAGGATGGAGATAACTGACATTTAAAGGTAAGTGTAGAGTCCACTAAAGGCATCATGTAGGCCACATACTGTATTGGAAATAAACCAGGATTCATTTAAATGAATAACATGAACAGATCCTTAAATAAATAAAGACCAGATTTCCTCAAACAGAAACTGAAAACTGTAACAGAAGCATTCAGATTCCAAGTAATTAATTAAATAACTTTTCCTGTACAGACTAATCTCCAACCATTAACTTGTCATATAACTCCAAAAGATCCCAAATGCCATGATGTGTAACATCCAAATTGTATTAAGAATGGTGAAAACAACTCTTAAGGGATTTTAAACCATAAAATAAGAGTACGTGCAATGCTCTTGGTAACTAAAAATGGTACATAAAATTCCCTAAATGGTCTTTCAATAGTTAGGCAATCAAAGACCATGAGAGGCACAACTTTACGTCACTGACAATAGGTTCAAGGCCAATACTCGCAGTAAAAATTGCATCTTAATCGTGCACCAAAGTCAAGAAGACAAAGGGATGGAGCAACTCACATCACATTGAAAGGGCTTCTCTCCAGTGTGGGTTCGCATGTGCTCATCGAGGCCCCGCTTCTGACTGAAAGCCTTGTTGCACTCGGAGCACTGGTACGGCTTTTCCTGCGCACAGGGACGACAGCGAGGGAGAGAGGGTGGGAGTGAGTCAACGCAGAGCCCAAGTCATTAGGGGAGCAGAAATCCATGCTGCATGGGGCAAGTTTTATATTCTCTCTAAGGGATTACAGTCAGTGAAAACAACAGAAAATGAGTTTCAAATGATTAAGTGAAAGCTGGGAAAGCTGTGGCCAGACAGTTTCCACTTCAACACCCACTTACAAATTAATTATCTGTTCCAGTCTTTCAAATCCACCCATTTTGGGAGCCTGTTTTTCCATATTGTGAAAGGCACAAAAAAACCCCCCATAAAATTCCAATGCACTTTCCTTCATCCTCCATAAAAGCTTAAAGAAAAGTTAGATGTGTAATAACCTGAGGCTTGTAAGCAGGTTTCCAAGCGGAGGGAGAGGTGAGTGGAGGAAATGGTGTGGGGGGGACAACACAAGGAAAGCCTATAGAAGAGAAAAACCTTACTTTGATAAGTGGTGACAGAAGGTTAATAGCAAATTCATTGCAGAATCTCAAAAGAAGTGCAGATGGCAACCAAGCCATCTGTATTTTTATTAGAACTATTGGTTAGCAGCTACTGTAACACATGATGTTATAAGAGTTGCAAGCCCACTGACTTCAAATAAATAGAGATATGCATGGCCAACTACATATATACTGATTTTCTTCTTTTAAAGTTCTTCTTAATATAGGAAAAAGAGCGGGAAAAAACACACTTAAGCCAATTGGTTTAATATAAGACTTAATGTTACGGTATTGCCTGCTGTCTCCCTAAAGATTTTGATGTTCTAGAGGCACTGTTATATTTTCATAGTCAAATAATTACACTTCTCTTGCACTACTTTTATGTGTTCTCCCATTCCACATTGCTCAAGTTCCAAAAATGTACACTTTAGACAACAAAGTAAATAAGGAGGATTTTAAAGTGGCATTAAATTAAAAACAAATACTATATATCAACAGGCAATAAAAACACTGCTTCCCTGAATTAACAAATAATAGGCATTTTGCTTTACGATCTTTTGGAGATGCCATGCAACCCAAGGATAAGTGCAAGTAAAAACTCAAATCATGAGTTAAAGCTATGAAGTAATGAAATTCTCTGGTCACTGAACGTCCCTGTGGAGAGGGCAATGAGGGCTCCATATATTGATCAGTCAGGGACTCAGCATAACCTACACAAGCAGTGAAATGGCCTTTTAGTCAGTACTGCACTGACCAAAGCCCCCATCTCTGCTTCCAGGGCAGGTGTCTGCAGTGTTCAGAGATCGCCCCAAGGCTAAAGACCGCGCTCTACATTTTGCAAGTCATTGTAGAGGTTTCCAGGAGGAGGCTTCCTAGAAAAGGAAATGTCATGGACCTCAATGCCTCAGCTTGTAGTGACAGCAATACTCTAGCTCACCAAGACAAGGACATAAGCTGCTATAATTTTTAACAAAACGTATGGACAAACCATATGAAACGCAGATTTCTGCAACACATCTTTAATTGGTTTGGCATTGCGGTTAACACAAGCCACATTTTCTATGAATTCTCTGAAAAATAAATCTTTACTTTCTGTGTAGGCTATTCCACAAAAAGTGCAAAGTGTGTAATTCGCGCCTCTTAGACACCTATGAAAGCATTCATTATGGCAAACTGCACCAGCTGTACTTGTTTCCATTTTGTTGTCTTATTGTACAAAGAGCTGAGGAGTTTATTATAATTATCTGATCCATTTCAGAGTTAAATGTAGTTCAAGAACAACTCAACTCCATTTTAGAGAAAGAGCTGTAACAACCTCTGTGAAGCTAAACAAGTTACAAATCTGGGCTAGAATACCTCCCTGTTATTTGCATTATTATCTGCTCCAAAAAGGGGCATCTAACCATCCTCTTGGCATTTATATTAGAATTCACATCTGTATTGCATGAAACTTATCCAAAGCTGTCTTTGATCTAATTTTAGATCTCTTCACATCTGTATATTCCACTGACTTCAGCAGATGCGCTTTTGATTCACATCARGCCCTTCTCCTCTCTCTCCACTAAGATGCCATTTGTTCACAATCACATCCATTACAGTAAAATCAGCAGAGCTGTCAGGGAAAGCTCTTGGCCCTGAGCTTCCCTTAAGAGCTACAGGTTTTTGCTAGTTTCAAAGAGGCTATCAACCTCAAAGACCAATGTCTTAAAAAAAAAAATATTCTGGGCTTTTTTGTTTTTTTCTTTCCATCCCCCACCTCCTTCAAACTTAGTTTCCAATGCATTAGACTAGGACTTGGATAAGACTTCATTTGAAATATGCAGAAGATGATGCTGGCTTGGCATAACCACCACTCCCGCACAGAAAACGCAAATAAAATTCACAGTAACAAGTCTGAAAGACTTAATACCACAACAAAAAGACAATAGGTGCAATGATGAAATTACAAGAAAGCTAGTCAGATTTGAAACACAAAGCTAAAGGAAAAACCTGCTAAACATCAACAAAATGGAAGGTCACTGGGAAGATCATGTATGTCTAACTTCAGAGCAGACTGCAACTGCTGGTACTATAAATCCATCCTCTGTTCAGAAAGCATCTGCCAGACCATGGCTATGGTGACAGGAAAGCCAAAGGATTACATGTGTTTTCTTTTATTGATGACATAAGTGAGGAAGGGGGCAGGGAGAGTGAGAGAGACAGGATGTAGCTGATACTGAAGTGACTTAATATTATATTTTAAAGTATATCAGTTATGAATAGACATATGTAGATCATGCTTTACAACCTTCTGGCCTCTAAGCTAAGAGTGGCCAACCCAGCTGGGACTTGGCACTCGGGGAGACGCCTGACAAAACAGCAGGCCGACTCCTAAGTTCCGATCCCTTACAATTTTTGTTTCATGATGTTAAAGGCATAAGAGGAATTCAATGTTTTAACTGCTGTGACAAACAAAACAGTGCCTTCTCTGAATCATGAGATACTATTTTCGATCCTATGCAAACAGTGCCTTGCATTAGAAAAAAATCCAGAAGATAACCAATTCTCAGGGACACTTAACACCACCTTTAACAGATTGACAGAACATGTGTACAGCCTATGCTACAACTATGGCAGATGGAAATACTTAAAAGCAGAACATCCGCACTGGTAACTGTTGCTGCAGCTGCCTACATCTCCCCTAAGACATATAAATACAAGCATGCTGGGTTATCTGTGATAAAAATACTGTCATTGATTACACAGGATAAAAGGTACCTAAATAAGGTCTAATAGGGAAATCTGGAGGTAAACATGATGTATTTAAGAAAAATAACAATAAAACTGTGATTCATAATCCTAGAACTTATATAAGGTTTGTTAGTAAAACCTGCATAAATCCAGGCTGCTCTCTACTTCTCTTGGTAAACAGCAGGTACAGACCTTTGCTGAGGGAGATTTATACTCATTAGAAGAAAAGAGGCTTTAAAAAAAAAAAAAAAAAAAAAAACAGCAATCAGCTTGTATTTTTGATAATGGAACTGGCATGGAACTGAGTGGGGTCATAAAGACAGCACAATACTTTCCACAGCAAGGACTACTTATGCTGCTGAGGTTTAAATTTACATTTCAGCCTTATAAAAGCCATTAAGCTGATTAATATCAAGAAAGCAATGGTAGTGATATTTTCAGCCAGGTAGTAACTGTTCTTCTCAACCAGCTGTTGAGAATAGAGACCAAGTCAGTTAAGACCACAGATGGTGACAGTTAATGGAGCCCAGTTTTGTATTTAAGTGTGAAGAACACAAAAGAACTAACAAGATTCCCTCTTAGAAAGAGAGGGTTTTTGGGGGGGTAAAGCTGCAACGAATGGCCCTCCCACAGCCAGAGGCCCACTTAAATGATCAGACTTGCATTAAATTATTGAAGTAATGTTGAAACGGAAAGACAAAGTTGATGAAAATTTGTAACTCTCCAGAAGTTGCAGAGTATTGAATCTTATAGTGATTAAAGTTCAATAAACAAGAGAAATGCAGTTAATAAATCACTTTAGAAACAAAAACTTTGTGACACAAAAATTTTTGCCCCTAAGCTGATCTGCTCATGGTAAAACAGGAGCAATACAAAAGTATTTTCTATCAGGACAAGAAACAAAAATCCAAAAGACGACAACAAAAGAACAAAAAAAGATTGTGAAAAAATACAGATGCTGTAGTATCCAAACTTTCTATATTCTGTATACAAACAGGGATTTCACAAGAAACCATATCGCTAGCAAAATCACATCTTCAAGTTGACAGATGTTTGGGAACTCACACCTCTCCTATGGGGAAATATAGAGAGAATCTAATACTGAGGAAAAAATCAAAATTCAATCTACACCTCATATGTTATTTCATGACAAACCATCTTGTGCATACAAGACTATATATATTTTTAGGGGTGGAGTGGGGTGAATGACATGGAAAACCTTTTCTAGACCACCTGTTTTTAAAGCTTTCTTAAGCCCAAATATTCCTAGGAAATAGAAAATAAGGAAAATTATGGCACAACCTTCAATATTTTTTCATGTATTAAAGATTGTTTTGTTCTTTTGAATTTAAAAATCCAGTTCAAAAACAAAAACAACAACAAAAATCCAGTTTCACATTAGTGCTCTGAAGACAACTTTTCAACTAAGTGCAGGATGAAGACAGTTTGCTGCCCATATTAGCCTAGCAACAAACTTGAACACTGAGTTGGAAGGAAAACCTTAGCAAAGACTGTCTAGCTCCATGCTCACATATACTATTTCCAATGAGTTCTTTAATGAAACTCCAAATCAACTCAGCTGGGTAACTCTTGCACATAATGCAGTCAGTCCTCACCTTCTGTGGATAACTTTGAACATGTGCCAGTAGCCTGAGTAGACACTCCGCCACTACTAAGCATGGGATTAAGGAACTGAGAAGCAGGCTTCAAAATACGCCCAATATTCAGGCCACTAGACCAGACCAATCCATGCATTACAGCAATTGCCAATTTAGAAGGAGCCAGCAAGAACAAGAGGCAAAGCCCCTGAATCAGCATTATAGATAATGATAACTAAAGTATCCAGAAGCTACGTAACAGCAGCAGTCTATTAACCAGTCCCATGCAATATACATAGAGATTAGTAGCTGGATGTGTAGATGTCAATACTCGCCAGACATTTCAAATGTAGAAAAGTAAAGTTAGTTACATAATTACAAAAATAGGTTTGTTGGTTTTTTTGGTGGGGGGAATTGTTGCTATGTGTGTATTTATTTTAATCAATGCATATCACTTGATGTATTTCTTACAGAGTAGTCTGCATATCGGGTGTTTTAAGCATGCTTAAACAGATGCCTTTCAAACACCAGAACTCAGACTTCTTAAGCTATTACATCTTGTAAGTATAAAAATAAAATATTAAATTCAAGTGACAAAAGCACTTGTAATGGCTTCTATTCTTATCATTTTCCATCACTGCTTTGTATAATCATGAAACTTAATGTAATAAAATGACATTTTCAGATGCAAAGAAAATACTGATTTAAAATGACAATAATTTTGGACACATATATAGGATTACATTTTAAAATGTTAACACTTACATTACAGTAAAATAAAATATTTTTTCCTCCATGTTAAAGCTCAGAGTATATAACATGGCAGGTGCTGAATAAAGCCTTAGGAAAGGTTGAAGTTTATTTCATGGTGTAGGTTGGCAATATATGTGTATCTTCAAAGCTGACATAATTTATAAATGCATTTCMCCAGGACCTTCAGTAAGTTCCACACTTATATTTATTGAGCTGTTTTATTTCTTTTTCTTCAGGGGAAAAAACAATCACATCTATTTTTATAATAAAATCAGTACTCAGGTGACATTTCAATATTAGGTGGTTGGTATTTTCTTCTCCTTATATTGTCAGTAGGGGTTTTGACTTACCTTTTCTGTTTACTCCAGTGTTAGAGCTGACACCTGTGGCCACCCAGGTTGCTCTCAGTTTAGCAGCTGCCAGACCTAAATCAACTTTCTACAATGATTTTTCCAGCAGCCTCCCCTGATCCACAGGATCAAGTTTGGCACTTAATCCCACTGGTAAAATATAGATTTSATCTCTGCAATGACACTTGCCTTGTTGAATGTCATATTTATTACACTTAAGCTACTTCACAATCTGCCGACCAAAATCTTTTTCAAGATTTCTGCTAGTATGGCCATTGAGGTGCTATGAATGTTTAGGGTTTTTTTTTTTCTCCTACTCTGATAGGCCTAACTAATTCAAAAATATTTTCTGGATTTATATCCTATTCTCTAAATAACTATGCTGCAGTAGGCATGCAAGAAAAAATCCAAAGGAAAATGTAAATTTAGGAAAAGATAAGAAAAGGAAAAGAATGCAAAACATTGTATTTTCCCATTACATAGTGAAACATAGTGTTAAGTTTAAAACATTCATTTCAGAGATGATGCAAAAGAATACATTTACATATTCCATATATCTTTTGAGATTTTATAAGGGATTCTGTATGCTATACTAAATATGTATTAAACTAAATTCTGAATCTCCTGTAAACCAGCTAGTCCAAACTCAAGATTCTCAATGAACCAATCCTTGACTGCAAGAACTAGTATAGTCACAGTGTGCTGGATCTACGGAACAAAAGTGTTGCAAATGCTTTGCATTATCATTACATTACAGAGTTTTCTTATACAGGAAAAAAAAAGGAATATAATTTAAATTTGCTAAGCAGCTATCCACAAGCATATGAAATGAAAAGGAAGTTGCACTTTTTATGCTAGGGAACCCAAGAAATGTTGTCAATTAAGAACTCCTGTCATGGAACTATCCCTCCACCAGTCAATCTCCAGGCRGCATTAGAGAAACTACCAAGTACTTCCAAACTAAAGTTTAGGGTAGGATACATAATACTTTATCAATGACCCCCAGCTAACATCCTGAAGACCTGGGTAGAAATGCAAGAAATTTAACGAAAAGAACAGCCTTGAAGTAATTTTTAAATCTTTAATTTTTTAATCTCAGCAGTAAATTACTGAATGTGCATATTAGCATATGGAGACCACTAAGTTCAGTTCTACTTTCCCCATATCCTAATGGACAGAGAACTTGCTGGTTTGGCTGCAAGCAGTTAACAGCCCCCAAGAGATTAGTGATAAAGGCTATAATTTGCTCCTAACTTTTTGTTTTTTTTCCCCAAAGAGTGAATGGTGAAACCAGAGGCAGGTAGGATGCAGAACGCTGACTGGCTTTACTTCAGCTACAGATTTCCTTTTATTAMGGGAATTCACAGCTGGCTGCTTCAAGGCAGCTTTCAGTCTCCTTGCTAGAAAGGAATAAGCAATAGCTGAGCAGGCTTGAGATCTTGCCTGTCCTCTAGCAAATGCACATGCACGACAAACCTTTCTTTCTAGAACAAAGAACCTCTGTGATAATTGAGACTTTAAGTTTAAGAATGATCTTGGAGGGATCTAGAAGTTCCTTTTTACTTTGCCTTCACTTAATTCACCAAGCTGTTTTACAGCTTAATATTTGTCATCAGTTAATAAAGTACAGCCTCTACAAAAGCTCACAGTGACAGGATTTGAAAACAACAGTAAGAAACAAAGCACTGGATATTCAGGTTTCAACAGTGAAGCCTTTACAGAACTGTTTTCCCAGTGGAAACTGAAAATATTTCTTGTATGAATAGATAAAGTCAGGTTACAGGAAGGAATTAGTACTATTACTATTAACATACAAAAAACTGAAGATATTAAAAATAGAAGGTCAGTAAGGGAGACAATTGGAATGTAACAGTTAATGACTGAAGCCTTTGCCTCTTCTTTTGCGAAGTATAATGCATTTTGGTTGATGCAGTCTTATCTCAAAGTAGTAAATTTTTTCCCACCCTCACATACAATTTATAGACAAGTAAACACAAAAAACTACATTTACCCTTACGTAGGACTTACCCTTGTGTGAGTGCGAATATGCATCTTTAATCCATCATTCTTGCTGAAAGCTTTGTCACAGTAAGGGCACTGATAAGGACGTTCACCTGAAAGGAATAAAAGTATCAGAATCTACTAATGCAGCCCCAGTACACAGCAGCCTCACGGTATGTTATCTGTCAAACTGAGCTATATCCTTCTGCCCTCATCTTCATGCTCAGTTCAAATAATAAGAAAGATTCGAGCAGTAGGAAAATTACGTAAAAATTCACGTCTGGATCAAAATATTACCCTTGGCTACTTGRTTTTGTCCTAGCAAGGTATGTACACATACACACACACAGAAACTAAATGATACACCAATCCTTCCACCCCTTGGCCCACAAACCACATTCTGTAGCAGCTTTTACATAGTCTTTTTTATGCTTTAGGCATTAACTGCTCCCAACTACTTCTCTTATTTCACATCTGGTCATTATTAGAGCCCTCTGGGCATCCAGAATCCAATTTAAACATAAAATAGAGTCTTGTTTTAATGTTGTGCCTGACCTAAGTGTGTTAAAAGCTAGTTAATATYTTTCTATGAGTGTTTCAGCAACCTTTGCGTCACAATTTATGATTGAAGTGAAAGCAGAAGGCTCCCAGCATCTCCACTGCAGCATCCCAAATCTTAAATGTATTTAGTTTTAATGCTCCATTAAACTGGTGTCATGTAGCACTGATTTTGCTGATCTAATGAAAAACACATCAGTGTAATGGCAATACTGGGCCACACATAACCATACAATGAAGAGCTTCTGAGCTACTTCCATAATTTCTAAGAAGTTTTATATTCCCCAGGGATACTTTAATTTTCAACCTTTTAGGCACTGTACTAGAATCTAACTCTAGTATCTTTCTGTATTCAGAGCTTTAAGAACAAATACTAGATTGTTTCTTATTATGGAGTTCAACAAGTTAACATACAACAACTACTTTCCATGAACAAAATGGCATCTGTTCTGCACAATCATGTTGCTGAGGGGGTAACAAACCTTTATCTGAAAACATAAGTGAAACAAAGTCACTTCTACCAGTCAATGCTGAGAATTCTGCCCAAGAATCTTTGCCTGTACAGAGATATTTCACATACTGCAAGAGTCAGATAAACATTAATTAACACTCAAATTCAGTCCTAGAAAAYGGGTAAACAAGTAAGATTATCTACATTTTACCCATATTATCAGATATTAAGAGCTCTTTCACTGATAAGGCAAAGATCAGAGTGCAAGAGAGACTATCAGAGATCAGCTTTTAAAGCTTCACAGTCCCTAATAATGGGGACATTTGTCTTGGCTTGGAGAAAGGAAGCCTCATCCCTCTTCTCAGCTTTTCTTCAAATGAGGTGTTCTCTCTCTACAATTGCTCAGCAAGAAGATACTGAGTGTTCTGTTTCTTAGGAACAAAATGTCAGGGAATTGCTCAAAGTGGAGACTGCCTCAGAAACAGTTCTTCAAAAGGACTCAAGGTGAATGACGTACAGGTGATGCACCAGCAGTCACTGTCATACATCAAACTTCCATACAGTCACAGAGAAKGCAGAGACCTGAGGGCAGTTGTCATTAGAGGATTATTCGAGTGAGGGATAAAAAAAAAATAACATTTGTTAATGCAAGATTCTGCTCTTTTATTATTTTTAAAAAAGTTAATGAGAGGAGCAGAAAAATGCATAGTGAAATACTTGTGAAATACTTTTTTTTCCCCTCTGGTATCCTGCCATCTCTCTATAAGAAGCAAAATTGTGTGAATTTGAGTGGGTTTTTTTATACAACAACAGTTACTATGTCTTAGTTGGTTTCTCAAGGGGAAGCTTCACATCTGTTTGAAACATGACACTATCTCTCGTGACCCTTGCTGTCTTAAAGCCATGCCTGAATCCTTCAAGTACTCCAGCACTTGTCAGTGCTCAAGCATTTAATTAATTCAGCTGACATTTTTATGTTTTAGGCCTTTTGAATGCAGAAAGTAAAGTTTTCAGCAGTTTGTAAGCAGATGAGTGTTGACAAGTAGGAACTGTACATTCCCCCTCCTTTTCTCTCCTTCATTCCCATTTCCAAATTTCCTTAAAGACAAAGTCTTTTGCTTTCAAAGGAAGGTTTTGAGTTTGTCTGAAGTCCATTAGCAATGTTCTTCAGCAATGAATCATGGAGATGATGATACTGGAGGAGTAACGCTGCAAGAGCTTTCAGCAGGTGCCAGTAGAGGGCAACACTATGACTTTAGATCAGTATGTCATACCTGACAAAGCCCTGCTTTGAGCAGCTATCTTGTACTTCAAATTTACGTTTTTTTTTCCTATTGTTCCAGAATTCCAGATTACAATGTAACATTGTTACAATGTAATATGTAAGCTCTTGGTTGACATTGATACCTGGTGACTTGCATTTTTCTATAATATACAAACAACTTCTCACATCCCTGTGTTATAAGTAAAACAACTTAAGGATGATCCCAAATCATTTCACTCCTGCTCTTATTTTTGGCTAATCTCTTTCACCTAAACTTGTAGCCTGCAGTTTACATGCCCTCTCTCTATATATATGTATATATACGTGTGTGTATGTATATATATAATCTATATAAATCAGCGTCCTTACRCTTACATAAGCAAATGCTTCTTTTGCACTGTAAATATTTTGTAAGCATATAACTTATCTTCCACCTCGAAGAATTCATAGGTTTTGCAAGATTGATTGTTGGCCACAAGACAAACACGTCCTTGCAACAGCAAAGTTTCTAAAATAGATTTCTTAGCCTCCTTCCAAACAGTTCAAAGATGCATTTGTATCAGTGTATGAAATATATATTCATACACTTTCTTTGCACTAAAAAAATGTAATTTTAAGATGATCATATCTGTGAGCAAGAGAAACCTTCTCCTCATTTGACTTCAGTCATTTAAAAACAAGATGTCTAAATTAAACTGATTGTTCTGCATTGCACTGAAATCTAGGATGAAATAAAGTTGGGGTGAATTGTTCTCTTGAAAGGACCTAACTTATCTGCCTCTCGCATAATGGAACAAACTGTCTTTTATCAATGCCTCTTTTTCTCTATTTACTGTAGAATGAGACTAGGCATCTAGTTCAGATTAGTTGCCTAAACTTTTGGAGAGCAGATTTTGGCAAGATTTAGGCAACTATCCTACATGTTAATTTTTACCAGGGATATGGAAATTAATTCCCATCCTTGCTTTGGACTAAACTAAACAATACTATTCGTTCTACTAGTCAGCTGCTCTTAAAAAAAAAAAAAAAAAAAAAAAAAACACCACCACAATTTTCTCCAGTGAGACTGTTGGGAAGTAGATGTTCCCCAATAGGAGTCTTATACGGTCCATCTAACTTTTTATCTACAAGATAAAGATGAGCAGCAGTCCTTCTTTTCTCTAATGCTACAGTACATAAACAGCACACAAAGATGAGAGAAAACACCGATTTGACATGATGAATGTGTAATACACTCTTCACACACATTTTCCACAGTTTGCTGAAGTGCAAAGTTTCATGCAGGACTAAAATGTCACAGTCTAAAAATGAGAGGTTTTTGTATTCCAAAGAAGTTAAAAAGTGTTATGAAAAAAAAAGTGCAATGTGACACAAGTGTTTAGCAAGGTAACATCATGCATCAGTACTTTCATGTTTTTGAATTTCCAAACACGCTCCTACATTTAAAAAATACCTACCAGCAAACATCAACATGACWATATGAGCTTCATTCTTTGCTATGAACATATTGTTAGACTTTTGCACAGGATGAACATCCAGTAGGCACATTAAATACATCTGAATTTGTGAGTTTGCCCAGAAGTAGTCAGAAGTAGTGTTGCAAATACAACAAAGAACAACTTCTATCATTAAAAATAGCAAAACAGTCAAGTAAGACAGTAGTAATAAATGCTACAGCCCTCCAATTCCAGCTGATTGTCACAATCCTGCTGTCTATGAACAAATTGCTGAACACATTAACAGCCTTTCTGCACAAATATCTGCAAATAAGTAATCCTTAAATAAATTGCAGTGGATTTAATATAATTCAAAGTCTAGACATTCTACTTATAGATTTGATATGAATAAAAGCAAAGCTTTTAACATAATAAAAATAAATTTAACCCTAATACAAGGATTATGAAAAGCAATTCCATGACTGAAAAACATATGGGAACATGATCTGAAAAGTAAGATRTCAAGATAGAATAGTGGTTCTTTTTTCAAGTGTTTACATATCCAGCTTCAGAAGGTTCACAATACTTACTGAACCTTAACAAAGCCCTAAAAATTGAATTTAAACACCAGATTTCCCATTCTAGTTCAACAAGAACAACCAAAAAGATTTGCAGGGGAAACAGTCTCACAGAACTCCTCCAAAATATAGATTGGAATTGCTTCTACTTCATTCTGTTAAATTTGACGTTAAATTTATCATTTCCATGTGTCTTCCTTTGTCACAAGTATGAAATTCTCAGTTATATATGTTAGCATTCACTTAATGAACCATATAGCTTTCTACATCTTTATTGCAACTAAACTACTGCATTAAAGAAAAGAGAATTTGAATTATACAGGGAAAGTATATATTTTTTAAAAAAAATCTGTTTCTGGGTCATTGGGAGGATTTAGCAAAACAGGTCTAGGTCAACACCCACTGACATCAAAAAGACTCATCACAAACTATACTGATCATGAGAAGGAATTATTTTCTTTCCTTTTAAGAAAATTAATGGATAATTATGGCATTTTGGTCCCTCAAAATCTTCTACAGACGACCTTCTGCGGGAATCTCCTAAATATCACTCTGATTCAAATGTTGGACTAGTCAAAACAATGATTAGAAAATGATTTATAAATAATAACTGAGCATATTTTGTTGTCAATCTTCAGAAAGTTATGYTGAAGTGCAACCCTGTTTAAACATCTAACTTGAGAGCATCCCAGTGTTGGATGGGGGAACTGGGGGAGTGGAGGCAAAGAATCCACCACCACAAACTCTGTCAAAAGGAAGATAGTTCTTCTGGGGAGGAATTTGGAAGCAAAAGGGCCATCTGGCTCACACATGCAACACTCCATACCAGGTGATCAACAGGGCAGCCCAGAAAGGGAATTGCAAGAGCCCTTTTTAGTCAGAGATAATCTGGGGTGATGACAGCACTCAACAGCAAGTAACGATGGGCAAAAGGTTAACAGATAGGACAAAATTATAATCTGTGACATATGCTTTAGAATGTTATCTGCTCATATAGAGCATTTGACAACTTTACACATTTATCCTCCACTGCTGTTGCTCTATACCTGGAGTTCCCATTAAAGAAAAAAAGTTTATGCCCTTAACAATATAGAGATTCAGCTAATGCGTTATGCAAATATTTGCATGCAAACATAGGCAAAGAAACACAAGTAAAGTAAGTTCTATAGAACTGAATTTCTTCCAAATGAAATGATCTTCGTAAGGAACAGAAATCAAATTTTAAAAATCTTAAATAAGAAAATGTTCTCCCAAAATGGATTATTGAGTAAAGATTAAACTTCTGCAGTTAAAAAAAAAAATTGGTAAATTACACCACCTATGTTTTGTAGAGCACATCAAATGGATTCAAAGGAGACAGACACTTCTCTGTTTCAAAATTAGAAATTTTCTTCCTTGTGCAAGTGTCAGTTTTTTTAGATACAAAGTAATACTCTCAGAAGTGTTTAATACGGTAGGTCTTTTAAGCATTTCAGAATTTTAACCAAGGATTCCAGGGAGGGTAGATGATGGGACAGTGATGAAAAGTCTGGTGAAGTGCAGCCAAACACTCTCTTTACAAGCCCCCCAAATAATGTGAGCTAGGCAATACACAGAGCGCTCTACCTTATCCAGAACTCCAGTCTGCTCAGCTCATCCTCCACCTTTAAAGTTACCACTCCTGACTTAGCGGTTTTGAAGGCACCAAAGTACCCACCCAGGAACAGCTCTCTCACAGCGAGAACTTAACAATTTAATGACTTAAAGATAAAATACTTCTGGACTTCGGCTAAGACAAGACCCAGAAACACCAAATACATGTGTAATTATATACTGCTAGTCAGCCAGATAAATAAGTGAGATTCTCTAAAGAGATTGGTCCTGCATAGGCCTTAAGTGTTGCTTGAGAGAAATAGGGGACCAGTACCCAAGTATGGATCAGAGATATTTCTTACCTATCCATCCTTCATTTTAAGGGATATTCAAACTGGTAGACTTAAGACATTAATTATTTCYGCATTTGTTTTTCTTCACTGATGATTAATAACCATCAGCCTGTGCATCATGAATGCTTTCTAACTGAGATCCAATACCTGTGCATTCTCCAGACACAGGGGAGAACAACCAAATGCATTTCCCATCCACAATGATTTTGTTTCACCATGAAAGGAGCATTAAAACCTGSTACTTCGGTGAACTCAATGTTGAAACATGTATTTTAGATTAGGCACATTAACCAATCAGTTATGTGGAATAATTAATTTGATCTAAGACGACACTAGCATTCAAATAATCTATCCCTTGTAAGAACATTCCTTCATCATTCATGGAAGCAGAGAACAAGAAGCTGACAGCTGCCTGAAACTTTACAGGTACTTCTAAAGATTTAACTCTTGTCTCAAGATAAATAGGACAATGATGTATAAACTGAAAGGTTTAGAAATGCAGAATCCTTACCTTTGAGGCCTTTTGCAAGTTCTTCTTTTTTAGTTCAGTAGATAAAAGAGAGAGAGCATCTATAAGTTATTGAATAGAAAGAACCTATCTGTAGACATTAGCAAGCTGCTCACTGACCAGATACAGACACACTTTTGCACATACTTCATTGYGCTAGGAGGGGAAGTTCCTTCAAGATTCCATTTTATCTTTTGCTTTTTAAAGTAGAAATATATAAGTTATAATGCAATTTGCTAGAAGACATCCTAGATTGAGTACCCCTGGATGTACAYCTTTTCTTATGTATATCAATGCATAGTTGCCTGTTCCGATATTAAAATTATATGCATAATACRAAAGTATTGAAAGGAATGACATATTAGGTCATGGCTCAAATAAGAAAAGCATTAAATAGAAACATCAATATTTGAGGAAAATATTTAAGACTGATTTAAGTCATAGTTGTCTTACTGGCTTTGTATCAGGACCTTAACTAAGTGTGGCAGAAAAAAAAAATAAGATTATGCTTCCTTGTGTTTTAAGCTACCTTTGTGTGTATAAGCATTTTCTGAAACACTTCTATGGTTATCAGTTGTCCCTTACCCGTCCCTAAACTATGAAATAGAGCAAGTAAAAGATGGCATGGAAAGGAGAGAATTAGGTAAAACAGATTCAATTCTCTTAGAAAGTGAACAAGCAAATACAAACTACCTGACATCAACTTCCACTGCTCTACAAGTTGATGTGCTCTGTCCCAAAGAAGGATGGCATTAGCATATAACGAGTTAGGAAAGCAACAAGTACTATATTAAATGCACTGTTAATRCACATTAAATAGACACGGACCAATACATATACAAAGATACACTAAAGACAACAATTAACGGATTTAAATATCTATGTATAAGGTAGAAAAAGCATAAACCACATGGTTTATGGTAGAAAAGCATAAACCACAGGCAGCAACTGTTAACACTGAAAGTTGCTTGAAACATTAGGCAAGTAATTAACCTTTTGGCCTACAGTTTTCAAGTCCAAAAGCAGGCCACAGAATTTTTCTTTTAGAATTTATGTACAAGCCATGGAATTTATATCACAGTCAGAGGATTCTTTAGCTGAATTAACCCCAGCTCCCTCTGACCTTAAAAAGTCATAAAACCAACAGGATACAGCAGAGAGAGAATGTGCTCTAGTGTTTCAGCTGACCTACAGAGTGCTGTCTCTGTCATTCCAAGGCTGGAAGCCCAGATGATGAATTACAGAACAACATGCTAGGTTCAGATACAAACATCAGCGTCTCCCTCCATACATGCACATGCAGACATGCTCACTCACCCCAAACCAGCTCAGTTTCTGCAAAAGGACAAGTACTGTTAGGCCTCATTTACAGAGGCTTACTCTGAGATGAAAAAAGGGAGGAAAATTACTTATTGAGGAAGCATGCATACATCTGTGAGCAACGACACTTAAGACCTTGTGCTGCGTATTAAATACAAGACAGAAAAGTCTATTTACATTGAGCTTCTCTTTCTATATATGGATTGCATATGTATATTTCTCTTCTGTATATTAATAAGCATATTAAAAATATTATTCTAAAGCAGAAGGAAAACTGCCAAGAACTCTGGCAGCCAGCTTTGTAAATGAAAATATTATATAAAATGATAAAAAGTAATACACAAGTMTTCTAAAAGAAATTAGCCTGGCTTGCTTTTATGAATATACAACAAACCCTCTATTAAGTCCCAAATAAAACAAAAGCTAGCTGAACACACGCACAGAATGTGAGACAACTCAAAAGCCTGAACAGGACTCAAATCCAATCAGCGGCAATCACCAAGAGACATGAAGGTTTTCCCAATATCAAACCTATGTGGACTGTTTAATTTCTTGTAAAGCAGAAGGTTTATTCACAAAGATAAACCACCTCTGGAAAACAGAGTGTTTACTTACCTAACTTCCAGCTCAGGATGAAAAKTGATATTTAGATGTCTGACCAGGGGAGCATTTTAAACTGGCTAATTGAAAACCACAGGACTTAATGGATACCAAAAGCATGAAATATTCAACACAGAATCATTTAGAAAATAAGCTTGTATCTCCGTTGTCTGTAGAGATGAAAATTTCTTACTGTCCAGAGAATCCCTGAAATGCTGTCAAGAATTTTCATGATGCATTGAAGTTCGACAGCTAAAAGCCAACAAATAAATATCACGTATTTTTTTTTTTTTTTCAGATGACAGATTCTCTTCACCAACTATACTTTCTGCAGTAAAGAAAGCTTCCCTTAGGTTTCCTCACTCACCCATTGAACACACTAGAAAAACACAATTTTTCCACTCCGTGCAATAATTTCCTCCACTGGATTTATCTGCATTTATTACGATTGTGAACAACTTAGCTTAGGTCTTTAGTTACAACACAAGTCAAAAACACCTCTTCAGAAGTGCAACATAATAATATTCTTCCTGTTTGCATTTCCTCACAATATCCAGAAAGTGGTCAGGAATCATAGAAGAGAACGATATTACAAGCAACTGTGAAAATCTATTAAAGTCAAATCCCACAGTGAAGGATGTGACATAAAACTCTTCATCAAAAASGTGATTGACATCATAACAGCAACTGGACTGCAAGATTAAAATTTTTGAGTTACATCATGACAAATTTAGTGAGCTATTCCTCTTGAATCACAACTCTCCTAAAAGAAGCATTTCCCGCTTTTTATATAAAGCCTTAAAAGTTCTGTTTCATAAGCTGTTTTACAGTAAATATTGCATTAATTCCAACCAGTACTGTCCCTTCATCATCTTCATCAACTTCTCTCACCACAAGCAGTTTAAGTAAGTTGCCTCTCTACCTCAAGTAAATTCAACATACTTAGTTTACTGTTTCTGCTATAACTCAACTTAGCCTAACTTAGGAAAATCTGCCTAAGAGCATTGAAACATTAAATGTCACTCTTAGTGGCACACGTGTGAAAAGCATTTTCGCACAGACAGCTGTAAAAACTTTTCCCCGAGAGCTATCTGCTCTATCAGCTTGAAACACGAAGGCCTCTCTGCCCTGTGCAAGCTATGGTCTAAAATCCATAACATACAAAAAAGCTACTTCAATTTATGAAAAAGATCTGTGAAATAGAAAAACAAAACCAGTCCACTAGGAAACATAAAGACAATGACTTATATGCAACAGAGTGGAATGTGAATCCAGAGATTCTAAAGAGAATTACAGCAATATACTGCTATTCCTTTAAGCACAGAGAATCTATAAAAAGTCATAATTTTCCTGGAAAACCAGTCTCATACGTGAAAATCCAGGAGACTTTAATGGTAACATGCTCCCTGATTGGATGACAAGGTGAAGGTAAAGAAATATCCTTAATTCAAATAACAATACAGCATCAAAAACAAAGTTAATACAGTTTAGAAATTAACACAGTCAGATTCACAGAAGTGGACTGAACTAATAATGCTGTTTAACTGCTTCCCTTTATTCCTGCCTACCTGGTTCTCCGAAGCCAAGTTAAGGCAGGTGATTGTCTGTTCCTTCAAGAGGGCACAGCCCCCAAAGACTCTCTTAATCCCCATTCTACTTGCTCTTCTATTTGTACTCTTCTACACTTCTTGTAGAACACAAAGAAAAGAGAATGGGGCAGGAGACTGAASAGAAAAACACAGCAGGTGAGACTGTTCAGGAAGGACTTGGAAAACAGCTGAGAAGATGAAGCTGCAGAAGAAAAAGAAAGCAAAAAGTAGAGGAAAGGACAGAACTGCTGCATTACGAATTAGTATCTTGCCAGCTTTGAACACCAGTGCCTTTTGCGCCTATGATGATTGTATATTGTAACCATCTGAAGAGAATCTCTATAYGCAGGCATAAATGTATATATTACATAGAATTTAGCAAAGAAAAAGAGCTAAAGAAACAAATCAATTCTAGCCTTTTATCCTGACTACAGAACTACTGAAATTGATGGTATCCGTGACAGTTGTATTCAAGTTTGTAAAATATATCAAAATAAAACCAACTTCTAATCTTAACAGACTTTTGCCAGACAATGTAGAAGGCCAAGTGATTAGAAACACCAAATCTGTCATATCCTTGCAAATCAAATTTGCTTATGAAAAATAGAATATCATAGAAAGGCTTTTTGTCAACTGACATTTTGTCTGTCAAAACCAAATTATCTCAATACCCCCTTTCAGTTTCATCCCATTTATTTCAAATGAAAACAAATTTGGGTAACGAAATGACCTACATGTCTAACTTTTTTTTTCAGTGTGTTTATAGAAACTCACATGTTACATGACGAGGAAACAGTGTTAAAATCTGGGTTACCACAGGATTATTGCAACAGAAATCTAATTTTAAGTGTACTCAAAGTAGAACATTCTAATTTGGGYAAGATACAGGCTGCGATAAAGGCAGAAGTTACATCAATATGAAACTAGAGTATCAAGACTTCACAGAAGCTCTACAGATGAATAACTTCATAGTTAAAGATTCAAACTTATCTTCATTTCACTGACAACTGAAAAGGCCCAGATAAGAGCTCATGATTAGGGTGGTGTTCTCTTTTTTGGAAATTAATTATTAGGATCAATGCTGTAAGACAGCACCTGATTATCTTTCTCTAGTGAGTTAATAATGATCAAATTTTTTTTCTTAAAAGAAAAAAAAAAAAGAGCAGAAGTATCACTGTTAAGGTGGATCATCTTTTTATCTTCTGGCATAAAATCTATCATCTCCTTCTAACATKCTATAGGAATGAGAAATTACATGACCATTGAAGAAACAGAACCAGTGATGCCTTTACAGCAAAATTTTTCATATGAACAAAAAGAGAACATTTTATTTCTGCTTTAACTGTTATTTTAAATTCCAAAATCACTGATCAGCATCTTTTTTTTTCCAYCTTTTTTACACAGAAAATATCTGAAAAAGACGGTGCATTAGGCCAATCTATTTTGTAGATTTTTTACCTTTCTATATACACAGAAAAAAAATCTCTGTTCTTCACAATAAATATCACTATACCTGTATGGCTTCGAATATGAACTCTCAGTGTTCCATTGCTTGCAAACTTCTGTCCACAATATGGGCAAATTTTCTCCTTTTCTCCTGTGTGAGTCTACATGGGGTGCAGAAAGACAGGAATGAAAGTTCCAGCAGCACAGTTTTAAAGAAATGAAATACAGAATGGATTAATGGCACTTGACATTAGCCATTATTCTCTCCAACAGCCATTATGTATTTTATTCAATCACATCAGGCAGAAATTCTAATTAGCCACAGCTGTTTATTCAATTCATTTCTGAAGTTTCTAAACTGATCTTATTAACAACTGTGAAATAAACTGGCTTTTGAGATCACCAGTTTACAATTTTCTGAACAGTTATTATTACAACTCACCTTACCGTCTTTGTGTGTTTTCATAAGTGCAAGAATAAACTGTCTGTTTTTCAATTCGATTTCTGTTACAGCAGTGACTAAACCAATGAACAGTTATTTGGCTACCTAACGAAATTAACCTTAATAAATTAGATTATTATTGAAAAGATTATATTTTTTATAATTATAATTATAAACCTACAATTTATTTAATTAAATATGGTRGAAAGAGTTTTACTCTTTTAAAATTATTTTAGCTTTTTCCATTGTAAAACAGGACCTGAGCTGGAGCTTTAAAAGACCTCTATGGAGATCTGTGCATATGATTTCTGACCATCTCACAGGTATGAAACACAGTTGCCCACTCATCTGATGTATGATAAACAGTAATCCCTCAAAACGCAAATTTTCAGCGATTTCATCCAATACAAATCACATAATTTTATCCTACCTATTTTGCAGTAAATGCCACAATCAGATTACATATGCAACACTGATAATGAGATGTATATCAAGTCTTTTAACACCAGAGTGCCTTACCATTACAGAAAGAAGTACCACAGTTTCCACAGAGCTATTTTACAGATATATAYGAAGTACAGGACCAAAAATACATACATTATGTTTTCCAACAAACTCTCATATCTGCCTGCATCTAGTGGCAGTTGATTTATTCCCAATTGAGTTATTTTCCTCTCATTTTTTTCCTGTTGACACCTACTTAAATCTCATTTGTAAGCCATTTCTTCTAAAGATGACCCCGCTGCCATTCTGGAGTTTGGTATATAGGCATGTGTGTAAGGGCAGGGCAGCAAGTCCCATCTGTTACATGCCTGATGCTGGAGTACTGCACAGGACTTAGACATATTTACCCTCTAGAGATTCTGGGTGCCACCAAAAATTCTATTATTGTAACATGCTAGGGTGTTATGTACTACTACAGTTTTCCATTGAAAAGTCAGAAATACAGAAGCATATGGGGATTTTATTTTCAGTCACAATCTTACAGACATAAAAGGAAAGAAAATGAAAATGGAATGATTCTACTCACTTTCTTATGGCTTTTTAGAACAGAGGGTGTCACAAAAGCTTTGGCACAAAGATCACATTTATATTTTTTATGACCATCATGTACAACTTGAATATGAACATTTAACGTGTCCTTTCTTTTGAAAGTAGCATCACAGTGATCACACTTGAAGGTCCTCTCACCTTATAAAAACAAAAATTGAGATTTAAAGATAATAGTCTTTATGGCAATCATGTCAAACMTCACATTAGGTAGAAAACAAAGTTATTAGGAAATGAAAGTGGAACTCATGACAAAATCACATATGGGAAATTAAACTCTACAGCTAAAGATAAAATGGAATCTTAAATGGCTGCCAGTAGAAAGAAGCACATTTCTCCAACACCTAATCACAAAAAAAAATACAAAATAGTTTTCATCTTCTGAAAACTAAGCGATAAGACGTATCCCTCTGGATTTAAAAGAAGGCTGAAAGCAAGTAGACTTTGAGTAAACTCATTCATGTCAGCAAAGGCAAACTCRGATGAAAAAGATAAAATTTAAGAGCTTTATATACCAGTATATTGTTCAGCCAATGGTGATGTAGTTGAAGGTTATGAAAGAGTCAAGATTAATATTATCAGTTGTTTTAAACTTCAATGTATGTAACAGAAGCAATATATTGTGTAAAGTCACAAATATTTTTTCAGTATTTTCAGCGGAAAGAAAAAAAACACAGAAGCAAGGCAGATGAGGTTGGAGGGAAATTACTACAATGAGCCTCCTAATCACTATTATAAATGCAGAGGAGATTCTATTCATTTCTAACTGTTACCAGATTAAGATTACAAGTTAAACATCTGTACATAACCTGAAAATTAGGTGACCATATCCCAGAATACTTTCCAACAAATTACACTATAAAAGCACTATATGAATTATCCTCTGTCACTCATTTTTCACATCAGAGATCTGATCCAAATGAATAAGGCAAAAGTTTCTGTAAGAATAGGGTACTTTTTTCAGTATAAGTATACACACACAGAACTAAACTCATTTTCTCAATACAGCTCATTGAAGGATGAAACTGTCCGCATCCTGGTTCAGTTCAAAGGCCAATGTGAATGAAAATTATTTCTGTAAGCTCTGTGTTAAAGCTCATCTGATGCTACACACTCAGGCACTGGAAAACATATTTTATTGCATGTTATACAAGCAATACATGTAAGTTAAGCTTACAGTGCCCATATAAAGACCAAGAACACATTACCATTCTCAAACCTGTAAGAAAGGTTTCACTCTCCTACAATCTACAAACCTACAAACAAACCATTTTAAAAATAATAAGTCATAATAATAAAAAACTTTAAATCTCTCATTTATTTTCTGTTTTGGAATAGAAGCAGCTTTGTCTTAGACAACACTAACGGTATTTAGAGTATAGATTGCCTTATTCCCACAAAACTTCAGCCAATCTATTAAGAAAAAGAATTTTCAGGATAAATGGCGATGCATTTTAGTATGCTGTTATGTGGCAGTTGAGCCCTGATAATGCTTCTAACTGCTCAGTGAATCTTTTCAATCGTAGTCTTGGGACTACTGTGCTAACTGCAAGTGAATTCATTACTATTTTCAGTATGGTAATGTGCAAGTTTCTACTACTTCAACAAGGTAAACTAAAATCCGAATCTTTTAAAAATTATTTTTATAAATATTTCTTTGCTTTATGGAATATTTCATGCTAATTGGCCATTATTTTCCCTCTCTATTCTTTTTCTTACRGAAATACATAATATTTGGCATTTTAGTTCTATGAGAGGAACAATCATCCAGCTGCAGCATGACAATGCCAAGGTTCTGAGTTATTCCAAATATGAGAAACTCATTATCAYGGCAATACAACCTGTCAGTCTCAGTTAGGTCACGAGGGGAAGAGCTCTTCATTTCTTCACCTGAAACAAGCCCTTGAAATAGCAGAGCGCCTTGTTATAATGACAGTCTTGACCTGAAAACTGTTTATTCTTCACTTCAGTCTTGTAATGACTTTCACTTTGCTGGTGTTCTGTCAACACTTCTTTTATAAAAGGACTACTCAAAAGGAAAATGAGGGGTTGCAGCAGGACCATATAAGCTTTTTGTTCTACATTCTGCTTTATAATAGACTACTGTTAAGACAGTTTGGTTACTAGTTTGGGATATTCTGCAAATGAAAAAGTCCATTTATATATGCATGGTACACACACTGAAAAGTATTTTAATATTTTAAATTCATCGTAGGATATAGATTTCACAAAATTTAGTATAAAATTCATGAAACTGCAGAAGCAAACACTCCGCTCTAATTGTTTATCCATCAGAAACACTGGCACACTGAACAAAAAAAAAATAAAAAAAAAATCAATGGACTCCTTTCATATTTCAGATAATGAATAAGTTCAAAAATCTTAAAGGTTGACATTCACATTGTTGATGATGGTTTAGGGCTCTTGTAGTACCAAAGACAGACCCATTTCCACAGAAAATAAATCCTACTACCACCCAAAAGYGCGGAAAGAGCACATCTCCAAAACTTCTAAAGGAGGAAGAACATGGWAACACTGAATTAGGAAACAGTATAGAATGTCAGGAGCAAGTTACTCCCAAGCGAAAGAGGGATAGGAATCCTTTGGGCAGCTGTTTTCATTCTGCTGCTGGGAAAGACYATCATAAAGCCAACCTGGCCTAGGAGAAAAATTATCAGTTCCAAGCTGTAAAACAGATTACCTACTAAGCAAGTCACCTAGTTGTCTTTGCTTCCATTTATTCTTCTTTAAAATTATGTCAATATTATCAGCTAGTGCACAAAGAAATCCCTTGTCAACAGATCTCAAATTATCACTAGATTTTTTACAGAAAAATCTAAATTTGCAATTAAGTGTATTTAAAGACAAAGTTTGAATTTTGCTGTGAACTAACTCCCAGGGTTCAGAGATAAAATTTTAATATTATTGTAGCATAGCAAGTGGTATATTGGAGCAAGATGCCATACATATGAGAACTCAGAAAGTTCTTTTTCCTCTCTGAGTTAGCACTTACTGTTATGAATTAGCAGATGTCTTTGTAGAGAGAAAGGGGTTCKGAACAAAGCCTTGCATTCTTCACACTGGAACGGTCTCTCTTCAGAATGGGTCTGCAGATGAAAGACAACATGTCAGAGGAGAGGATCAAGGAAATTAATAACTGTGCTTGATACAGTAATCACAGCTAATTTTCCAAACTGGATTCAGGAAGGGATATTAGAGCAATACGAAATATCTAATTCTGTCTTTACCTGGAGCCCTGAAACTCAGCATAGCAGCTACGCAATATATTTATCATGTAAGCAAGCACTCTATTTATCATCTCACAAGTGTTACACGGAGAGTAGGTAAATAGAAACAAAAATAAAGAATAACCAGCAAGAAAACTGCTTGTTCAGTTCCATTGTTTCATCAGTACTAATATTTGCTTTAAATACTTAGTAATACTATCAAGTGCCTAAAAAAAAAAAAAAAAGTCTATCCAGAAAGCCTCGCATTTTTGTCATCTGAGTTTAAAGATAAAACCAACTTGGTTATTTCAGGGGAGAAATTTAAAGTTTAAATAAAATTTCTCAGATCATGACACTAGTCTTACACATCCACAGCTTGGCTTCATATATTAAAAAGTAAATAAATAACAGAAGCATCAGAATTGGRATTTTTGCTTGCTGCAGTAAAAAAATTCACCATAGCAGACAAACAGCCCCATCAAAGCCATAAATAAGACAGAAAGCTAAGCTTAGATGAATCTTGCAAACATGCTGCACAGTTGCTGAAGAAGATTTCTGGATCTTGGGGAAGATCCAACTTCTACTTCCATAAATTTCAAAGCACTTTCCCTTTCATAGCATTATTATTATCCCACTGTAGACAGTAAACTTATCTTTATAATTTGTTATCTACCCAATTTCTACTCTCTTTCAAAGAAAAGAAAGTTTTTAAAGCATCAGTGTATGAATTCTGTATTAGCTTACAAAGGCCTTAAGTAAAAGCTGTATTGTCAAGAGGAGAAAGGGAGGGACAGTGTTTTACAGTATGTAACGATCACGTTAATAACAAGGTTATGTAAATTAGTTGCTTTGGTAGCCTAAAGGTAATTATTAGCATTGTATACAAGTTTACAAACTATTTCTGTTAAAGGTAGAAAAGTTCATAATACAATAAAACACTTATAGCTTATCCCTTAAACTGTGTAGAAGGAAAAATAGAAAAGAGCTGTGGGAAGTCAGCACAATTAGTTAGATGGAAACTCTTGATTTTGAACTTAGACTGATTTTAATCTAAACGTCCTCTCAAAACAGTACCAAAACATTAGTGTACTTGTAACAGGAGAGAGAGAGGTCAAAGTCAGCTCCTTGGCCCCAGCCAGAGTCATTTAGAGCAAAAAGGCAACTGGAGCAGCTGTCAAATGCATGGAGCATGCTACATGTTACACAAATGTGCCAACTATTTCAATCCAGCGCATGGTTAACATTGCAGTTTGTGTTAGTTGACACCCTGCTTGACAGTCTAAGCAGTCAGGCCAACGATTGACAGGACATGAAGAGACTGAACTACCTTCTCACCTCAATAGGTGGTTCCTCCAGAACAGGGTTGAGACATATTGACGAGACACTGTGGGGAAGCTCGCAGTGCTGCTGTCTGTGCTGTACCTGTTCTGTGGATAAATAGAAGGGTTCAGTCTCTAGGGCTGTCAATCTGGCATCTTTCACGAGCGCAAAATTCATGCTGCTTATTTCAAAAATGCCCTCTTTTAGAACATTCAACACTYGAGTGACAGCTCTGAACAGCACGGTAATTCATACAGAATTCCTTTTTAGCATCCCCTTGTCAGCTCTTTTAATCTTCTGACCAAAATACAAGTATTCATCTGCATTTGTTCATTAAGTTCATTAAGGAGACAAAACGCTTAACTAGTCATACCCACATTTATGGGTACACACATAGATATCCCAAAGCATCTCCCACTCTTTTGAATGACCCAGCATTACATTAGGTCTATTTCAAAAACCCATGTAAATCTTAAGGAGGAGCAATATCCCTCAAATAAATGCATTAATTCTAACACTGTGCTCCTTTGAACCACATATAGGCTCCAGATCAGAGAGGGTTTCTATTCAATTAGAGCAGGCCTGAGAGTTTCAGCTGTCAAGCCATGTCCCATCAGTAATGCATGAATCAACACCATCATTACACCCTTTCACAACSCTACATTCAGTTACATGAGTTTGGGGTGGGCTATTAAGTGCACATTTAATCTAAGAAATCCAGATTACAAAAGCATGCGAGTATTTGCTGTACTTAAATCAGATCTTTAAAGTCAGCTGGGCATGTTAGAGAAGCTGCTAAAAGAGATGCTATGTTATACAGAATGTTACACAATGTCCATGCAATCTGCTTGATTAGATGGTATGTCTGCATCTCATAGCAGGTACACAGTGCACACACAAACTAGGTTGGAAGTTTTATGCTACATATTTAATATATACATAGTAATAAACAAAGAACTACTCTACACTTCAGTGATGACATGTCCAATCGTATTCTTTGAAACATGTCCCACCAGCAACATGCCAGATGCAGCAGGCTGCTCTTAATTTGATACTCTGTAGAACAGACTGCAGCCACCCTTCTGCAAGGCACCCGCTAGAGCTGCATTTCACTCAAATAAAACAAAACAGCCAATGCAAAAGTTTGTAGCATCTAAATCACAAAGAAAGCAATGAAAAGGTGAGCTGAATTCACTATTTTAAGACCCAGAGGGACACAAGCAGTATGCAATGCCAACAGCGCAGTTAGTTTCAGTGGCTTGATGTTCTACAGTTGAGTAGAAGCTTTAGGCATTTTTCTATACTATTCAAAGCCTTTTCTCTAAGTCAGTTGTGGGCTTAGTCTTGAACTATATTAAACGTTTGGCCACAGTACTGAAATCTTTTATAAGTGTAGCAGCAAGAGAAACATTCTATTTACACTGAGAAAATATTGTTACATTTTTTATTCTGTTACTGCTTCACCAGACCTTTCCACCAGACTGGAACATGGAAAATGAAGCACAAACCAAGAACATATGTTTTTACTGCAGTCTTTTCTAGAGCAGTTCTCTACTGTTGAATGAACTGTTTTACTGTTAAAATGCCAATAAGACCATAAACAACAGTAAAAACAAACAAAAAATCCTTCCAGAAATACACATTTTCAAAGACATATTCATTATGCAGAAAACAACAATATATCAGTACAATTTGCCTATAAAAATATAACCATAACCATATCTTTTCTTTAAACTCTGCTATGTTTACATCCCACTTAGATATCTGAACACAGAGCAAGTACTTTCTTTTTTAATTTTCGCATTTTCTATCAGGCACTCAATGACTACATCCACAAGGGTCAGAAATTCAAACACTCATTTGAAAGGGTCAGAATTTCAAACACTCATTTGGAAACAGCACAGGAATTAGCACCTGGCATCCAAAAAAACCATACATGAAGTGTGATGCCACAAAGATCCTACTCCTCTAATGCTTCAAGGTTTAGTGATGTCTAATTTTTAAGAATTCAGTGCACTTTTTGAACAGTAGCATGACCAAAACATCTGATACATCTAAAGGTAGCCTTTTCCTACCACAAGCATTTCTGGAAGTTCAAATCCAAGCATTCCCAGGAGAAAAGCTCAGGGAATGCAACTGTTACAATTCATTATGCTCCCCAGGACCCGATAACCCTAGATTTACTGTAAACCCTTTAAAACCCTGTGTCTGCTGACCTACTTCTGCTCACCAGTCATATTTTGTTCTCTAAGTGCATCCCATACACATAGCAACAAAGGAGCAGATGGAACAAAATCTCTGTTCTCTCCTGTATAGAAATAATGTGTAATAAATAGCACTGAATACGCACTTTCATCAGTCTAGCYTAGAAGAAAGCTGACTAGCTGACTAGTTTTATCTGCAGCACAATCCAACGCTAGGCATACTTCTTAACTTCAAATATTATTGTCTACCTTAGTCACAAAAATGGAACCACGCTTTTGATCACTTAGTCATTTAGCCTGAGCTTTTTCAAGATACCTGAGCTAGTTCTGCATTTCATAAAGGTTTTTAGCACTGACACCCCCAAAAGCTTGTGCCAGAGCAAGTTCATGGGTGCTCCTAGGCAGAGCAGCGCAGGACTCCCACACCTCAGAGTGGTAGCACAGCAGAGCCAGCAGATCCTGCCTCGCAGCTCTCCAGCTGCAGTGGGGTGGTAGCCAAGGGCTCAGGTAGGGTTCCTGACACAGTGCTCCATGGGGAAGTGTAGAAGCAGACTCACAGTGAAAGCCGCTGCCGATCTCCCAGTGAGAGCAACAAATGGGGTAACCTCAACTCCTCCTGTCCCTTTGAAATGGCCCAATAACATCCAATGACCCAACAAGCTGAACCTCAGAGATGTGTAAAAACATGGGTTGTGGGAGCCACATTTCATTTTTACTGGTACTTACAACACAAAATAAGATAAAATATAAGACATTTAATAAGATTAAATTACCTGCCTAAAGGAATCACAGAAAGAGGAGACTAACTAACAAACAATCAAAACAAAACCCCAGCTTTCCCTCTAACACAGTGCATTCAGACTGTAAATTAAAGACCTAACAAATATTCCCTGTTAATTTTGGTAAAGCTTACATAAATATAGGAATAAAATTCTTCCATTAGAGGACAGAGCTGATTCGCAGCCAGTATTACATGCAAATAGTGTCAGGAAAAAACAATTCAAAATGCTTTAAATGATTCTTGTGACAAAAAGTAAATACTTGTTAAACCAGTCTAAATTATAATACTATTCCCAACAAATGGGATTCTTGTCAGACAGTGCAAGGCTTTTTCATGCAGTCCTCCTTGCTTATGCTAACGGTACTGCTGCTTTGAATATAGAATTGGGTCAAAGTGTTTATCAATTATTCACACCTAATCCTCAAGTCCATTGTCAGCCAAAACTCCCTATCAGCCATCAACTGCAAATTAACATATGGAAACACTTTACATTTATTAACTTAAGAAATAGAAGCCTCTTTTCAGATRATGTTTTAGATATTTTCAATTATTAGTCTATACTCAATTTGCAAGATTTTGCCTCATGTTTTTAAWAGTCTAACACATAAGATACAATCACAGCATATATGGGAGCAAGTCTCATCTTTGAACAGGCTTCTGCGTGTTTTCTGTTTTCTGTAGTCATCACTGCTTCATCCTACTTGAGGCATTATTATTACTGTCGCATGATCTATAGATCAACGTGCAAGAGATGGTACAAAGATTTTATGCACAATTCCTAGTTGGCCACATTGTGTAAGATCTGTTAAGTAGGAATATGTTGGTTGTATCGAAGAGAAGAAGGGGGAAAACAGGAAAAGGAAACCAAAAGAGTTCCAAATACTGCACAAAATATCAGACAGGTAACATTTCCGCAGTCCTGTAATTCTGAAACAGCARTCATCAATGCAGCTTTGCTACTGAAAATGTAACTTCTGGTTAAAAATAATGACAAATATTACAGAAATTATGTCAGTGAGTTGGGCTTTAAATYCACAGAAACAGAGCGTTGCTTCATGAGCATATTTCTCAAGTGATGTGTCTTCTGATGCTGTTGTAATTTAACACTACTCAATGCAAACCCAGTACAGTTTGAAAGCAGTCCCTGGTAAATCCAACAATTAGGAATGACTGCAACAAGACTACACTTAATTTTATTCAAAGATGGTATTTTTTTAAAGAAAAAAAAGGAAGACATTTTAGATCTCTTAAAACATAATTTGATAACCTAATACTAAAAAAAAAAAAATTAAAATCAAAATTGGGATTTATGTGATGCTTCTAGCAAAGAAACTGTGGGTTGCTTTTGCCTATTTTGCTTTTTTAATAACAGAATTCATTTAGAGGTTCATCTGAGATTTTAATTATAACAAAGAACACTAGCAAATGCATTTTCTAAAGCTTTAATCCCATGTTTATAAGCATGCCAGAGCTTAATGATCAACCATTTAAAGGAAAAAGAGATGCAAATCTGAGGCTGGCAGACCTGTAAACAACAACAGCAGAGTGCTTTACCTTCTTGTGATTCTTGTAAACATTTCTGTGGGCAAATCCCTTTCCACAAAGCTTGCATTTATAAGGTTTATCTTCACTGTGTATTATTTTGTGTGCAGTCACTTGATCAAGTCGTTTGAAGGACTTATTGCAAACCTCGCAGGTGTAGGGGCGTTTTTCTGCAGAAAATGAGTGGGGGACATTTAATCTCCTGTTTATACAGGGGGAGAAGATGAAAGGCAGAGACAGTCATCTCCTCAGAGAGATTTCTGCAACTAAGTCAACCCAATTAAGATTAAACCAATTAGAAAGACATCTAATGCCCTTTATGTTAGACAGTTAAGTCACTTCACAAAAGATGAGCCATGGTGTATCTCAAGAAATTGGCACATTCTTTGCAAAAATCATTGCTAAAACTAAATTCAGATTAATTAGCTTAAATCAAAAGAGAATGACTTCAAAGAAGAAAACCCTGTTTCCAGATTACAAATGTGAAAGAGGGCATGACAGTTTAAATATTTTAAAACTTAATTAACAATATACATATTAGCTTCCAAAACCAAAAGTTGYTATACAAAAAGCCTTTATGCTTCAACTGGTGACTGCAATTTAACTACATTAATGCTCTTTCAAAAGTGTCAAAAGCAAGCTAAGAGTCTCTGAGATAAAGCTTATGTTATGAGAAACAATTTTTCAGTGTGGATTGATAATAAGAAAACAGTTCAATTACAAGCTTGTGCAGCTGTAAAATCCTGCACTTTTTTTTTAAAATGTTAACGTATTTGACAATGTTTGTGCTGTCATTGTGTTGGCTGATGTTTCTAACCACTGGTGAACGCAACTGAAATGCTAGATTCCAGCGATCAGAAATCTTGGACAAGTCTATTTCGTCCTCGTGCCAAACCTGCAGACAGAGGTCACTCCTGTTCATGGTGACCTGTTCTAGCAGAGGACAAACACGATGAAACATTYATGTGTGGCCTATGAAACGGTGGAATATGAGCTGCTTTTCTCTGACCAGGAACTCTGTGCTAAAAAAAGTCTAAATATTTCCCCTTTCATCACAGATCTCTCTGGTTACCACCTTACCTCAGTTCCCATCTTCTCATTTTTAACATGCAGGTTCACTCACTAGCCCTTCTCCTCCTCCATAAACCAAACAACAACCTTTTTCCCCATCCCCATAGAACTGACACATCCTGCACCAGCCACTGGGAAAGAATAGCTTGACAAAGCAACACTGGGAAGAAGACCACAGCATTACATTTGGATTTCCTAAAGCCTTAAGARCAGTAACTTGGATAGTTTCTCCTTGGAACCTGAAATTTGCTTGAACAGCCCAAGACAATGCAGAACACATCAAGCAGTCTATAAGAAAATAATTCAGGTAAAAATTCAGTTGTCATAAAATAAATATACATATATAAATACATACATATATATATATGCACATACATTACATAAAAATAATACAGACAAATCTATATTTTACCTGAATGAGTTATCATATGGCGCTTTAGTTGATTAGCTGAAATAAATTTCTTGTCACATTCTTGACATTCAAAGATCTCATGAACCTGAAAAATGCGTGTTTAATGATAATTAATGTGTGTCCCAAACAAGATTACACTTCTTACACACACAGAAATTCTCTAACAGACTTTAATTCTTACTTAGCCAGTTGCTATACCAATATTCCTACATACTGCATTTTCTCTCRTACTATAACCTTGGTGAACAATGTCTCAAAAAAAATTTTGTATAAAGGCTATTAGCATACTAATGTAACACATATTTGTGGAAACCACAATAAAAATGCTCAACTAGAGACTCCACCTAAATAACAAGAAAACAAAACCCCAAAAAGTTTCTCCATGAGAATTTTGTCTCACAAATTGTGCTTCACCATGATTTGTGCTMCTACTTCCATACCAATTGTAAAGCAAATTACAATTTTAAATAAATCAAAGAGAGGTTATGTCATTTTCCAAAGCCTMTGCACACTTGTGCAGTTTTGACAGTCATTTTTAGTCAAATATTTAACCAGAAGCARATGGCAAACTCAAGTGAAAATAATTCACTTTATCATGTTTACCTAAGTGCATTTCATATTAGTTTCTTCTGTATGTATAAGTAATCTACTACTCCATCTTTCCCAAGGATCTTGATTTTAACTTAAATTTTGAAGCTGGCATAATTATGCAACCAAATACTATCAGAATTCTCCTCTACCTCGATTATTTTCAGGTACTCTCTGGTATGAGATAACAAATGTACAGAAAGGGGGCTTTTRTAACAAACCCTTTCATTTTATTACCCAATCTTCTATAAGTTTCTGCACAACATTTTCTGAACAGTGTCTGCTGCTGTTTGTATTATGCTTCCATATTACTTATCAGCCCCAGATCATGGCTTAATATAKCTACTGAATAAAAGGATGGAAGAAAAGGCAAAAGAGAACATATGGGAATAGACAGAAGAATCCTGCTCACCATTACAAGCAATGATGCCAGTGGACTAGCATCACAATTCTTGTTAAAGCTTCGCAGGCATCATGCAGGAAGAGGATCGCATCAGCATAAAAAAACGGTTTTGGAAATCAACTAGGAAGGAAAATGTATATGATCTATAGTCTATATCATCTATGGGATGAAAATGCTTAGAAAAAGGAATAGAACTTTGGAAAGAAAGATGCAATGAAGTAAGGTTGAGGTAACTGTGTTTGTACGGTCTAGAAAGACAAATGGAGTTCATAACAGCTACACAGAATACTGATGTGTTATGGAGAAGTCAGTGGATATTTTTTCCCTTGACATTCACTGCAATAGGACAAAGAGCTATAGACTCAACATGCTGTAAAGAAAATTTAAGYGGGACATCAGAAATACACCCTAAAAAGCATATTTAAAAAACATAGTGGTACTAAACTTGGAAGTCAGAAATAAAATGGTAACTATGAAAATCGTAGAATTTTCTTCATTGGAACTTTTTACGAGATGAGAGAGCATTTATCTAGCATGATTTGAGTATATGCTTACTCCCCTTTGTGAAACAGTATGGGCTAGAAAACATCCTGAGGTCCCGAAGTCTTTCTAGCCCTACATTTACTTGAAAATATCCTCATAAAGGAAAAAAAAAAAAAAAAAAAAAAAAGAAAGAAAAAAGCAAAGTATTCCAGTAAATATTTGTGCGGTAAAATCAAAAAGGTAGAAAAGACTAATAGGCAGATGATGACAGCAGAGTTAAGAAGTGAATGGCTAAAAAAGGGCTTATATTTACAAATTTAAGGCAGAGTGGGGGGGGTGGGGGGGGAAAGGGAACCCACCCCACTTTACACCAAAAATAATATGAAGGTTCCAGGTTACACTCTGAAGGAAATGTCAAGTTTTCCCTCTAGTTATCTCATATATCATACCTTCCTATTTCCTAGTTTTATTTCTTCATACTGACAATTTTGGATTCTTTTTTCACTTTATGTTTCATCTATTCCTGTCTTAGTCTTTCCTCGTCCAGTCTAAATATTTCTGGTGACACTGGTGATTGCTTCAAAGCACCTCCCCTCTCCCAAAGCACAATAGTTCAAACACCCAGAAAGCATGAGTCCTATGTGCAACTCCCTTCACTGTCTGATGCAGATTTGTGAATCTGGAACACCTATTTCCTGGATCATTTGAAGAAGTAACCAAGCAAGAAGAAGCGCTAAGGTTTTACGTATAAAACATTCAAGGGGCCTCAACGCAAGTGCTCAATCTCCTTACCAATSAATGCCAACAATAAAAGCTATTAATTTGTGTCCAAATGTCTGCACAGAATGGCAACTTCTGCCACAAAACAAAAATTTTCATAAAATGGACATATTTGTATTTTCAGGGATCATCATTAGRGTCACTGATGATTTAAGAACTGTAATGATCCAAGAATAGATATGTTACAGTTTGGTTTGAGCATTAGCAATGCACAGGCCTGTTAACTACGACATGCATTTTATTACAAGCAAGGGGGAAAAAAAAGAAAAAGGAGGGGCCCCACCATCCTGTTCACAACAACATGTTTTAACTGATATCATCTATATTCTCACTGGATTCAGGTTATAACCAGGGCATTATTAAGGACTCACAGTTAATCTGATAAACAGTACAATGTAGGTTTTTGTAAAAACAGATCTCCTGGGTTTTAGTGATTTATCAAATTAATCTTGCAGGGACTTCCTTTGGGTATAATGGATTCAGAATCTCATATTCATAGTCCATCTGTATTTCTATACGAACCCACTTATTTCTAATACATGCTTTTTAAACTATTAACTCTTCCTGTTCTAGTTATAAAAGATTATGTACAAACTAAGAAAGAAGACAAACTTTCTTTTTCAGGGAACTAATTTCTATACTACTACATCACCAAATTGCAAATAACACCTACTGCTACTTCATAAAGTATTAAGACTGTCATAATTCTGCACATAATTGAAAACTGTAGGAGTTTTTGTGTTTTTAGGGCTTAATAAGTTAGAGAGCTTAGCGAAAGTAGATGATATAGTATAGTACAGGGCATAGAGCTTAGGGCATGGCGCTCGGAAGATCTCRCGATGTCACGGGAGTTAGGAGCGTAATTAATTTATGCAGTTTACTGATAACCCCATGCCATACAAGGCAAAAAGTAGAAATTAGTCTCCCGATTGGGCAGTAGGTGAGTTTCCGCATTCAGCTGGAGTATATAGGCAGACTGAACTGCRCAATAAWBGCCATTTTGCCGCATCCCCCGTAGTGATATCTRTGCTCCAGGGCCCTGGGGTGAGGACAACCCCAGGTCAGTCCAGCTAGCAAACAAGGCTTGCCGACCCCCATCGGCAACAGAAAACTCATGAATTATACATAGAATTTGTACATAAAATGAAGGCTATTACTGTCTGYATTACCATATTAGTATATAACATACTGTTACATTTTGCTCACTTTTAAACAATGCAAGAACAGATGGTAACCTTGGTTTAGCACGGGAATGCAGAAATAATATAAAACCATTTTTATATTTAGTAAATGACACCCTAAAATTATAGGAACATTTCTGACAAATAATTRTGATTAGATCAATAAATTCACATAGTAAAAGACACTGGTTTTGTAATCATTAAAGTGATTACCCCAAGTTTAGCACTACATCAACTTTCAAGTGACCTAGACACTACAGTCTTACATCTTAGCCAAATGAAAGTTTGCTGTGTTAGCCTTCATCCTACTGACCTTTCGATGTTCTTGGAGATTTGTGGCTGAGGAACATCTCTTATTGCACACTGAACACATGAGCTTCTTCCTAGAATTTCCTGAAACAGACACAAAATACCAGCAACATCTCAGAAAGGAAGTGCTACAAAAGAATCTAAATATTTCCATCAGTTTGTGATTTTTCACGGGTCATTTGACTGACACAAGATTTTTACATTTGTTCCCAATCTTCATAGTATTGGGTATCAGGAGTTCTCTGTGGGTGTCCAACAAACCAGTTACTGATGGAATGTAAATTCAAGACGAATAGAGCAATAAAGAACTAAACCTTAAAAGAAGCATTATCACATGTGTGCAATCAACTATGAAGAGCATGTTAATAYTAAGAACAATAACTTCAGAACAAAGTTCTTATTCTGTGCAGAAGCCATCATCTGTATCTCCAAAAATATCATACTTGTTTAAAAAAAGATTTTTTCCTAATAGAATCAGCACAGCAATGACAAAAAAAACCCATATTGAAGTCAAAATTACTGTTTCTCATTTTTCTTTATTTAGAAAGCAGTAAGCATTCTACTGTATAAAWTAACATACCACTAACGCTTTTATAGTTGAGTAAGATAAGTAATTTGTATTAGCACCAGATAAAGAATTCAAGTCTAGTCTATAATGTAAATTACAAACCATGCCGAAGATCAGCTACCAGATGTATTTTCCTTCCTCTTCACACTTGCTTTAAAAAGTRACAGAGCATTTAATTGGGTTTTGTCTGTTATTTACCATGGTTTCAAACTCAGTTTAGTACCCCACAAAGCTGTTTTATTAGATGTAAAGACACCACTAGGCTACTTATTTACTTATAATCATATGTCTTTGCAAGGTATTTCCTAGCTTTTATAAAGGATGTTCAGAATACACTAAAGAGAGAGGCAAATAGAGGCAAAACAAAGACAATGCAAAGAGTAAAGCAAAAACAGAGACTAAGCAAAACTTAGTCAAAGCAAAGAGGYTGTATGGAATATAAACTCATGAGATATCCTCCAGTTCAATATTCCAGACTCAGAGTATCCTACATCATTCCTGCTTTTGCTGTCCTTAAGCATTCCTAAAGCATTGATATTTATGTTGTCCTAAAGCATAAATTCCATATTTATGCTGTCCTAAAGAATTCATATTTATGTTGATTCTAGTTATTTGGTTTTCCCTTTTTTTTTTTTTTAATTTGGAATATTATTTTTTTCATCTGATAAAAAGCCTGGCCTTAATTTGTCTTTCATCAAAAATATTAAATTTAGCTAAATAATGTTAACAACAATCCCTCTCTCCATTTATCTATTTTAATACTAAAAAACGCCTATAAGATCTCATTATTACTTTATAAATTATAACATGTATACGGACAAAATAACCAAATAAAGATGCTTAACAAGGCTGCTCTTGTTAACGCTCAACCAAAAAATGCACAGAGTATTCTCAGGCCTTTGGTGCGTTAAGTAGAAAAGAGGCAGACTCAACAACTGAGACTCCAATAAGTAAGTTTGTATGCCAAATCCTCACTCACAGACATAATCAAAGGGATATCTCTAAATGGCTTCTGAACTGCAAGAAAAAGTCATGCAGGACCATCAGCAATTGTCCTGAACACAGAATCTGGTCTTCCTAGACTTTTTACACATTCAACACTGTAGACGTGCTGACTCATTGTAGAACTGCTCATTAAAGAATACCAACTCTCTATTGTATCACATCTCATTAGTTAGCACACAATGCGAGCAGATCAGTCACTTTATATTCCTTTGGTTGCTAACATAAAAGGTAAAAAAAAAAAAAAAAAAAAAATTATTTTTTCTCTTCTGCTAATTTCAAGTTCTGGTGCACATAAACATAAACACTCCATAAGAGTTCAGAAAGTCTTTAATGTAAATATAAACATTGCTGCTTTTATAAAAGTAATTTTTATGCAAATGCATTATCTTCCAAATGACATTGGTAAAAGACTTTAAATACATTATTTTCCTTGTCAAAATAAAATTGTGTGTTAAAAATTGTAGGACCATATGTAACTACATTTTGCTAGATGTTGAAATGATTTCTAATCTCAAATGAACCATACAGCCCTGTAGCTAGACACACAAATGTTTCTTAGCCCTTAGGACCTACATCTACAAAATATGTCTTAATCTTCACTGCCTCCATCTGCTGAAGATTGAGTAGGATAAAGCTAAAGAGGCTAAGCTATAAAACAAAACTACATATGTTGTACTGATATACCACAGCTTGTAGTTAATGGAATAACTTGTAGAGCATGTTATTAGTTTCTAGACCATCTTAATAAATTCACAGTTTTATTTCCAAATCAAGAGTAGTATTTCTGATAAACATTTTATGTAAAGATATGAAAGAATCTAACAGCATTTTAAGAACATATAGCATTTCAAAGACTTTGAACACAAACTCACTATTCCCAGCTTAGGTCACACTGTCACAATGGATCAGAAACGCGGAGAAAACATGATCTTGAAGAAAGCTGCCCATGTGTAGTGAGCAGACTCACGGACTGTAGTGAAAGCAGTATACAAAATATTCCTCTTACTATAAGCATATCCAGTCAGTTGGTTCTTCAGTATTTAAATTTGTAGTGGAAAAAAAAGAAAATACTTAACCTCCCATCCACATTTGCTGTTATAAAACTCATGATAAGCACTCACATATAATTATATACATGGATGCCTAAAAGTATATTATGCATATATATAGACACATATATATATGTTATTATATATTATTATCTATAATACACATATAAAATACATATATATAAATATATATACATACATATTTTTAMAGGCACCTTCCTGCACTAAAGTCAGCTGTGATTTGTATGAGCTCTAGCAGGCAAAATAAAAGCTGTGCTCACTCTGCAGGCAGGAAAAATATCCTTCACATTCCCAACCATGCCCAAGAGGTCATACAAGAGAGGAACTGCAGAAGTTTTACACCTCTACATAACTGAAAATAGTTGAGCCAAAAAAAACAGTGTTCCCAAATGAGTAAAAATGTCACTGGAGGAAAGAAAGAAAAAGAAACAGAAAAGARAGAGAGAGATAATCTCTTATGAAAATGGTTGTGGAATTTCTTTAGATTTTAAGATATTGGCAGAAGAAAAGTTTCATATAATGAAAACTTTACAAAACTGGACAGTGTTCTCATCATTAACTGAAATCTGTTTGCTCTCTGGTATTCTACTGTCCCATGCATACTGATCTTTCATTGACACTGAAAGAGGACATGCACAGAGAGTAGAATGCCAGAGCCGAGATCTGCATTGTGGACCTGAGAGAAGCTTTTTACCCTTTCATGGAAACAGAGTCAGGTTTGATTGAAAATTATTGATTTGCAGTGCAAAGATATAAAAATGCTAGGGCCTAAAGGGACTAGTAGATTGCCCAGCTTGACTTCCTGCACAACAGAGGCTATAGAATTTCATGCACTACTCTCATCAAGCCTAATCATTTGTGAAGCAAGTCATCCAGAAAGACATCTCATTGTGTCCTGAAATTATCAAAAAAAAAAAAAGAAAAACTTGCCACTTCCTGGGGCAGTCTCTGCCAGTGGTTAATTTTCCTCACTATTGAAAGGTTGTGCTTTATCTCTTACTTGTCTTGTTTAAACTTCCCTGGATTCCTATTACATTTTCTGTAGTAGACCAATGAGTCATCTGGTATAGAATAATTTCTTCCTGTGGCAAAAGGAATACTTACTCTTGTAGTTAGTTATTTCTTATTTTTCTCTTTGATACAAATGAATCCATTAAAAAGGAAATCAAAGACAACGTACATATGAGAATTATTTTTGCTCATTTGTTGTTTTTTGAAGAAACATTAAACTGCTCCTTACCACTGTGAACATTTTCCTTATGTTTTTTCAGGGCATCCTTACTCTTGAACCTCTTCCCGCAGCTATCTGCCTTGCATATGAATCTGGCATCCCCTCTGCACGCCTCCTTGTGCTGTTCATAACTATATGGGATAAGCAGAAAGGAAAAACAACGCATGAACATTTAGAGAAATGAAACACATAGCTAGCACTCTGAGCTTAAACACATGCTACAGTGCAGAGTTCCAAGGCCACCTCATGCATTACTTACAGCAAACAGGAATGAAAGCATTTGACTTCTTTCACTGTTAGGATTCACATAAACTAACAAGCTTGAAAGCTAGCATGCAAAGGGAGGCCAGCAATGACATGACAGCAGTCCAGTAACTCAGACACAAAACCTCGATTCTGAGCTGAAGGAAGTATTGCAAACAGAGCACTGAAAACTTCTTGAAGCATCTCCTGGGTTGATATTCTCTGTGCACTGAAGTACACTAAAATAAATAAATAAATAAAATGTAATAATTTTACAATTTACACAGGATTGAAATAGTAAAAATGCAGATCCAGTTCTACAACTCTTTATCTAAATAAATGGTTTATTTAATGCTTGAAGTACCCTGGAATTCATGGGGACTAACCACATGCACACACAGCAACAGTTGGAGACATACTACTGTATTCTTCATCAGATGAACTCTGCATGATGTAAAGATGTATCAAACTGGCCATGCCACACAAATCCAAATCCTACCACAGATCAGCAGAAACAAATACATTTTCAGCAAAACATATTTAATTATCAATCACCAAATATGTCTCCACAATACAATTCCCTTATTTATTTCCATGAGAGAACACAAAGCCTATAAACAGCTAGGACTAATAACATTATTCAAATGTAAGTAACAGAAAAATTCACTACAGCAACAGTCTTAATTGCACTCTATGCAATGTGAGTCTGTTATTCCTGATATGAGAGAATTAAATGTAGTACTATGTATAATTAAATGTATAATTAAAAGCATTATATCCATTTAGTTACAAGCACAAAAATATACAAAAAAACCCCACAAAGTCAACTATATTTTTTCTGTGCTATATTTTACTCAGTTAGAGCATTATTTCYTAAATTACTAAATAGTCCACTAATACAGACCAATAGTTCTGGATCAACCAGCTCTGATCGATCTGTAATTTATAATTAAAAATTTATTTACTGCATTTCTGTGACAAGAAATTCCCAAGAAATACAGACAGTCAACATATTAGAAAAGTGAATGTAATGAAGGAGCTATACAAGCGATTAACTCAAACAGTAAAGGCAACAGTATCTACTGTACCTCTTAGATTCTTAAGTATTATCCAGTGAATTCAAACATACAGGCATAAAAATTAAAGCTAAAATTATGATTAAGCCAGGAGAAATCAATAATTTAAAGGATCACTGAAAAGTAATCTTGTTCCTACTCACTGTCTCTGCAGAGCTTGTTTAACAGGGAATTTCTTTCCACAGTTGCGGCACTTAAATTCCTTCTCTTCACTGGGTTTTTGGTGCAAYGTCTGAAGATGTTCAGCTAGGATCTCCTGGCTGGCAAAACTGGATTCACAGTTTGGGCATGCATGGTCCTCTTTACAACTAAGAGGATCTGCATCATTGGAGGAGAAGGAGAAAACAATAAGGGGATAATGTTCATGGAACACAGGTTACATTAAGAGATACTCTCACTCAAAAACAGATAACACAAAATGGCATTGTAAAATTCACAACAGGCTTTGTCTCTCAATGAACTACTCACACAAAATGCCAGCAGGTAATGGGTAAATCCTGCCTCCAATTTTGTCAGAAACGGATGCAAAGCATAAAGATGGATGTGATTTAGCTTGTTAGYCTAAACTGACCCTGGCTGTAAGTTCATCACAGTAATTCAAATCACCTATCATTTCTTTGATATCTTACCTTAAGACTGGCTGAACTGCTTTATGGAAAGATTTATTTCATAAAGTTATTTCATCACTTATGATAGAAGAAACTTCCCCCTCTCAGATCAAAAACTCAGCTTTTATAAAGCTATAGGCAGGTGAGAAAATCCAACAGAAGTTTAAAAATTTTTGATAACTTGTCACAAAATGCAGGCTCACTTATTCTAACTCATAACAGTTGCTTTCCCATGCTAGACAAAAAGAACCCCAATCCAAAGTGAATCCATGAGATACAAAGTCATACAAATACACTTGAGGACCCTTGGAATTTTCCAGTGTTATAAAGCTGGTGTTCTCTCTCTTCATTACTACTTTTAAGCTCTCAATTTATCTTTTCGCATGTTGCTCACCTACCTGCACTTTTTTCACCAACTGGTTGCACTTCTTTGTTGTTGTTACTGTCTTCATCTTCCTGGATAACAGGGACCTCTTCCTCCTCCTCTTCCTCTTCTTCCATGTCACTGTCCAAGTAGCCGATCAGAAGTTCTGTGTCTGTTTCAATATCTTCCACTGCCAGGTAGAAAATGTTTTCCCCTTCCTATTGCAAAAAGTGGAATGACTGATTTTGAGCATGAATGTCCAAATGTCTGACAGAATAACTGTATGAACGACTATCAGTGAATGACTATATCAAAAAAATGTAAAATGGTACATTTGGAAGCCTAAACTAATACTAGCCCTCAGGGAGAACAGAGTTGGAATAGCCCTTTTGAGATTTCTTTCCTCGCATGGCTGCATAGATAAATTGCTCTTGTATTCTGGTGTTCTGAAACATGCCCTCTGCCTCACCTGTGAGACTTTTACAATTTGTGCTGTAGCCTATGTCAGGATGAAGCGGTGTTAAGCGCTTCCTGTCTGACTAGAACTTCAGAGCTGGAAAATGAAACATTCAAGAATTAGGAAAAAAAATACTTACGTAATCAATAGAGCTTTCGCTCTGTCCCCTATTGGCTGTATGGCTTACATATTAGGGGGGGTGAGGGAGAGTTTTCTGCTTGTTATTTCTGATCTTCCCCAACCCCCAACTTAGAAGATTTACAAACTTCTTTATGAACAGATTTTCAACGCTGGTCAGCATCTTTACTACCAAGTTAGCAGTATAAATATAACTGGCTCTATAAAGTATATTTAAAAGTAAAAACCCTCTGTAGATTTAAACTTGCTGTTGACATGCAGATGCATAGAGGGTAGAAGATACAGTCGAGATCCTGCCGAGAGGACAGCGCAGGGAACGATGAGGCCCCCAAATTTCTCCACAATGAATAAATGAGCTTCCAAATAGATACATAAGCCAACAACTTYGTCTTTGAAAATGTTTAATTAAAGTTACTGGGGGAGGAAGGAAGCAGCTGTCTTCTAAACTGATATATAGAGCTGCTTTTTTCTGCCATATGTGAACCAAGTGGTTTGGGTACTACCCAAAGCACCAAAAGCAGACTCATGTTTACGTTAATGAAAACTTCCAAGTACTGGCATAAATCTTAAAGTTTATCTGATTAACATCCAAGCAAACTAATTGAAGCTTCTTTACAGTACATCTAGCCATGTATTTTGTAACAGGCTTCATAGCACAAGGACAAGATACTGACTTTTAATTTTTGTAATATACTAAGACTACTTTAAACTGTCAACAGGGATGTAGGACTCCTCACACTTTGGAAAGTCTATAATGTATTACACAAGTTACTGTCACACACAGAGAAACCTATTTAATTTAACAGACTCAGCAGCAGATGCAGCCTTCAAGGACCCACTACTTTTCCATCCTTATCTCAATGACAGCATTTGAAAGTCTAATTAATTACACATTTTCTTCAAGAGAGAATAGATAGACTCAGCGGTCCAGATACCCACCAGCCATCCTAACTTCTGCTTACATGTAAGAGTTGCTGTTTTTCATATAACTCTTTCAAGAGTTTCAGAGAACTTGAATTTTCTACAATCTAAATTCAAATCATATCATCTGCAAAGGTGATCTGAGATCTGGTGAAAGGTGATCTTCCTACATTCATTCTCCACTTGAGCRAAAACCATTGCAGGAAAGTATCAAACTTAATAAACAACCAAATAGTGCAGCTTGCAATTAGTTTACATATGACATACTCTACACTGCACAGTAAACCGGGGGAGCAACAACCTGTTCAGATTATTAGGTTCGTGTACATCAAGCAGATGCATCCCAACAGCCGAGCTCTTAYGGCTACTACTGCATCTGGACCACCTCTACATTTCCCCATAAGCCCACTGCTCTTTGTGCCAAAACGTGTCCCACATCGTTCCCATTTGTGTACTTTCCATTCATAATAAGATTAATGAAAAAGTACTACAGAAACCCCAATGCTTCACTAATCTTTGTTGCATTTTCATTGAAAAGGATTTACTTTGGATTCTAATCCAAACTAAAGCAGCTCAAGCACATTCTTCCTCCACAGCTAATTCTTCCTCCTCAGCTGGTTTTTCCAGCTACACTAATCGTCAGGTAATCAAAGCACTAATTTGTCCAGATATTCCCTTACCGCTGCAGCTCCACGGACAGCCTTTTCACTGAAACAAATGGAAGTGATCCAGAAAAAGGAATCTAAATCTTCCCCTCCACCCATGGCTAGCAGCACCTGCATGAAATACATTTATCTACATGCTTGAAGACAGGGACACAGTAGACACAGTAAAAGATTTTTCAGATAATTTAATAACTCTCCCACTCACAAAGAACACACCTGCAACTGTTCTGTCTGTCCATCCAGTTAGGCCATCCTGGGCAATTTGTTAACTATGTTCATCTGCTATAGGTCACAAGGGTCCTTGACGGGCAATTCATGTYCATTGGCATCAGGACCTCTCTTCCACATTCCTAGTTTGCTCTTCTGGCAATGTTTCTTTGCCTCCCCCCTTCCTTGAATTCCTTTCCTCCTTTCTGTTCCCTTTCTATGGTGCATTGCAGACTACGACCACTCGCCTTCCAACTACTTATTTTTGTTCAAATAACTTTTGTTGTTCCATTTTTATTCAGCCACATGTGCTTCATCTATTCAGATTCTTGTTCTCTCCATAGAGTYATACACCCTCCCATGTACTTTGGAGGACAGTATACATAATGCTAACAACTACCATTGTTTACTGCATATAGTTCATAACAAGTTAATCACTCCTTTGCAGTGAGCTACATTTCAGAAATGCCCCAAACTGTCCTGTAATATGCAAATTTATGGAACAGCTTCACACACTTTGTCCTTGCTTTCCCTGTGTCTTCTCCCCTTACTCTTGCCTGCTAGGTGGAGATTTGTATGTGAGAGACAGTGCTATAATAACTATAGCCATATTTTGCTATAGTTATGACAGCACTGTTTTTCATATGCTAATCTTCTTCCATTACATTTGTGAAGTACAACTTAAACTACCCCTTCACAGTAAATATCCTCTCTTTCACATTAACTTTTGCTATTTTATTATTCTAACTCATGTTATTCTGAGTTACACCAGATCATCTAAGTGTCTACTTATAAATGAAACTGCATTTGAATTTAAAGTTCCAGTTGGCAGCAATTCTGTTTATAAAACAGTTTTGACCTTAACCACAACAGGATCTTTGTTGCACAGTCATMTCCAGCTGAGATTGCTTAGTAAAATTACAGCTGATAAACACATACACATATTCATTCAGGACTATATAATATTGAAAATATAATAACCTAAAAGCTAAAAATAAAACAAACAACTCAGCTCCTTCAGGAATATCTAATAGGAGACATTTCATTTTGATTATGACAAATACAGTATATTTTTGCTACATATCAAATATCATATTTATAATTGTTAGGAATGGCCCAGGGCAAAAAAATTACAATTCATACAGTGTCTGCTAATGCAGGATTTGCAATTTYACAGTTCCATGAAACACAGCAGCAGGCTAACTCATTCAATTGCTACTTGAAMTTAGTTAGAGGAGCCTCCTCTAACTGCCTCCAGCAATTCAGCTGTGCAAAATACATAGAAGAAAAAAATCAGGACATATGCAGGTACCTTCCAACATTTCAGTGCATTTCTATCAGTCACATATAGATATTCTTACAGAACAGTTGCTAAAAATACTTCCTATGTGTTGTAAATGGAAAAAATACTGAAACATGACTGCTCCATGATAGAGCTGTCACATAATTCAGAGCTAGAACACTTGTCACAATACGAGCAACAGCTTTCACCTGAACTAGCCTACTATCACAGCTACTATCACACCACCACTCATGTGCTATAAATCGCTTTTTAACTACAGGAAGGATTTTGTACAGTATCTAAGTAGGATTTTTGGATTCAACTGACTGATGAGGAACTACTCATATTTTCCTGCAAAGCCCAGGATGTAATTTCATTTACCTACATGCTTTTATTTACATGCATTTACATCCAATTTATCTTCTTCTAAACTCAGAGCCACACACTAGGTAGTAAACAGTGAATTAATGATCAATTGCTTCATTTGGGATATAAGATTACGATGTTTATCACTACTGCAGTAACACAACTACAATTGGAGGTGTTCTCAGAGTAGACCAAAATGCTCCCATTGCAGTGTTTGGAGACTGGAAAGAGGACTGGTAAGAAGGGAGTCATTTAGCTTCCATTCACATTTTTATACACATAAAATCGCACAGTAAATTTCTAGAGAGCAGCTGTCAAGCACACAACTAGTGTTAAGTTCTTAGGCATTCTTTGAATAGTCTAGGATAGGCTTGTTCTCCAGCTTTGGTTTATCTTATTTTAGTTGGTTTGCTAAAGCAATAGCAGAGTTTTAGGATTTACATTTCACTTTATTAACTTGGGATCAAACCATATAAAGATACAGGGCATATTTTTCTTTATTTAACACGAGTAGAACCTACTCATATTAAGTGTAATTAAATACATAAATATATACATGTATGTAAAATGTATGCAGGTATGTATGTGTATAGGTACATATGTGTATACATGCATGGCATCATGATCACTCACAATGTGGTAAGTGATTATTGATCATATCTATTGAAAAAGAGAATTTRGTAAATCCTTGTTTGTTTTCTAAGTTTGCCTTTCATTATCTCATATATTTACAAATATATATCCTTTAACTCCACTTTGATCCTTTAAAACAGCATGCAAAAAGCACTAGGCATATTCAAAGTAAGGAATATTATGATGCAATATAGCTATATAGTAGTTTAACATAATATCTGGAAAAGAAAAAGAAAACCTGGCACACACTGGACATAGTAATGAATTAGGAATTCTTCACATCAAAGGATTCAATGTAATTCTGTGACAGTGGATTAACACGAATGCTTCAAGGAAAGCCAAATTCTAAATGAGGACTTCTTCAGTCCTTCAATCTAACAATGTCTTATTTTTGGTATCACATTTAAGCACAAGAGTTTATTCTCAATAAAAAGGGTGGGAAAGGGAAAGCAGTATGGTTGCTGTGGTTCTCATTCTGAAGGTTTACTGAAAGAGATAAAAACTAAACAGAAAAACAAATTTATTAAATTAGTAACTGGAAGAAGATGGTAGGAATCCATGAAGCCTACCTGAATGGCTGCCAGGTTCTTTTGCTCCTGCGAGGGGGCCTCATGGACAAAACGCAGCCAATTAGAATGGCGTGGATTGCTTGCATCCAAGATATAAAGGACTTCGCCTTTATTCCCACGAACCTGGAACATTAATAAGAACAGGCAAAATTAAAACTGCTTACAGTACCTACCAAATAAACAGAACCACTGGCAGACACAGGCAGGCTGGTGCTCAGCAGCTGCACCACTTGTTGAATGCAGCAGGTGTTCCCAGCTAAGGTGCCATTCACCTATTTCTATAAGCACATTTAACTCCAAATAGGCATGCAACTCAAATCCAGCAATTGGTGTCAGTCTCCTTTACTGAATTCACTCTTTGCTTGATCTTTTCCTTTTAATTATCTCTGTATTATGACTCCCGGATCCCCCAAACCATCTGTATGATTATTCAGACTCATGTTCTTTCCTCCCCCTTTTCCTTTCAAATCTTCCTCTCCTTACGTTCTTGCCAGAAACTGATAAAATCTGAGGCTCTTTTCCCTTCCAATCCCATCATCCGTTCTCCAGATTTCCTGAGTTCTCCTCCTTTGCATGTTTTGATGCCAGTATTTTACTCCTACAGTCTACCTAGCTCTTCCTCTTCTGTCCCAGTTTGTCATCATTCAGTCTCTTTCACTCCTTCCTACGTACTTGAATTTGAAAGTCACCTGCTTCCAATTCCTTTTCCCTTCCTCACAATTTACTGTGAATGTCCCCTCTTCCTTTTCCAAACTACTGTCCAAGAGTGAATTATTTTCTTCTGTAACCTGCGTGTGTTCTCCAAGTTGCTCATCAACTTACTGTGTCATGTTTCTCTTTTACTGTAACTTCAGACAACACCAGCAATAACTTTCTGTTAAACATAAGGGGTAGGACTTTCTCTAATCTTATGCTATTTCAACCATTTGTTCCTAGTACCAGTGTGTTCGGGCTCTTCCTTCTGTATTTCTCTCCTCCTGTTTCTGTATTCCTGCAGACACCCATTTCACGTTTGCAACTCGGTGATTTGGTAATTCTTCATACTTTGCTTTCTTTTTCAGACATATTCTTCCAAATTATTCTTCCTATGCCAATTATATTACCCTCTATTGCCAGTTCCCCAAATAAGCTATTTCTATAGTTTCACCATCTCCAGAAGTACTTCAGCTTTAAACAACCATTGATAACAGCATACATTCATATCTGAACTCATCTTTTTTGCTGTCTTTGATTGAAGCTTTTTCCTGTAAGCATACAATTGCTTAATCAGCTCCAAAGCCAAACATGAATTATCTGCTCTTTGCCTCTTTTGCTAGCCTATACCTCTGTTAGCAATATCTCTTTTTCTTCCTTATCACCAAATACATTTTTCTTCATCCTAATCCCAAATCCAGTAGATACGTTTCATTACTGCTAGCTCTCAGTGCTCCAATGACAATCTTATCCTTTCAGAAACTTATAAAACACTCTTCAAAAATTACCTTCCTCTTTTCTATTTCAAGTCTTCTATGGTTTTCTGCTCGTTTAGCATGTGTGAATTGTTTAGATTCAGAACCAATAAAACTGCATTTATCTATTATCTATCTCATATTTTACCTCTCATTTAGATATCTTTCATATATGTAAACTTCATTTGAAGACATATAGGTGGCCTTAATGTATATCAGTTACTCAAACTACACTTGGCTGAATTTTTTTCAGCATATGAGATGATTTCAGTAAAATCAAATTAGTATATTACGTAGGTGAAGGGCTGTAAAATATTTAGCATGGGAAACAAACATGTGAGGAAGACACTTTTTAAAACTGCCCTGTAGACAGAAAACAGACGTAAGCATCACAAACTTAACTTATAAAGTGACATGTTCCACACTTCACACGCTGCTAGTGGAACCTATCTTTCCAAAAAATATTGACTGATAGTTGTACCGCTAGATGTAGCAAACTGTCCAATACTTCTCTGTTAGACACTATTCTGAAGAAAAAAATTGCACAAATGATACTATCTTCATGTGAGGAAATTCTTGTTCTCATTATAGATCCACAGCATTTTTACAACTGTATCCAAATTTCAACTTACATGAAAAAAGTGCAAATAGAAACTTAGTTTGTTTAACAGTCTTTCTTCTCTCTCAAAACACAAAGAAATACTGCTGACAGTATATAGCTGCCACTTTCACTACATGAAAAATGGCTTTTTGTAAAAGTATATCCATTAAATCTCCTCTGAGATAGAGGATATAGAGCTACAAAAGAAGGTCACGCCACAGCATTATTATTCCCTGTGATTTATTTATACAAGGAACATATTTTCTTTATCTGTCAACAAGAAGTGTCCATTGTAGGTATTTTCTAAGAACTAGGGATTTCCCCTATGCAAGACCAAAATTAGATTGTCATCACAGCTTTGCATTTAAATTGCTCACATGCATACATGCTGTATTTGTTTCCAATAGATGCACTATCATATGTTTTCAGTATGAATGCTTAAATTACCTAAACTTTTAAGATATTGCTAGAGAGAAAAACTATATTCAATTACAATAATAGCTGATGACAGCATGTTGTTCTCARATTAAAATAAAATGATTACCTTAGTTCTTCAAATAAAATCCTTTAAAAATTATTACTGTCCTTCTGAGGAAGATGTCTACATATCATGAAAAGCTGTGACTATTTCTAACTTTAAAAGTTTACTTTCAAACACCTGGACTAACCATATATCACACTGAACAGTATCAAAGCTATATATCTAAATGTAGGTTTTTACATTATTTCATTTGCCAATGTCAATCCATTATTGGAACGATTAGTTCCATTAGGAATATGAGCAAAATGAATACGATCAAACCACAAAAGAAAGCTCCAAATTCACATTCAYATGCTTGCTATTCATATATTTAGTTCCTGAAAAGTCCCATCAAATATTAGAGACGTGATGCATTGATTACGCTGTAATAATCACTTGGTTCTAAATATGTAACTTGCCTAGTAGAACAACATCACTCGGTGATAATGGTTAACAGTGCAGATTACTATCTTTGAGTAACWTAAATCAAGCTAGTGTCATGCTTTTCAGCAAGAGTACTTGCAGCACTGCAATTTTTTTTAATCAATTCTTGACTTATATTGCAAAGAGAAACAGTCAAGATCCTGGTACAAAACTGTATATTCTCCTTGATGCCACACCATAATCTCAGCTATCTTTCTCAATATTTGCCTACCCATGAAGAAATATCAATATACAAAGAAGGAATAAGGAAACACATAAGGAAACTTTGACAAAAGAATATGATTAAATCCTTAAAGACAGATGTTACACTTTCCATTACTTTTACCAATTTACATTTACTTTTTACCATCTCATAAAGAAATATTACTACATTAAAAATGTAGATGCAAAGAAATAAAAGCCACAAAAAAAGTCAAAAACACTTCCTCAAATTGAAAGTCAGTACAAGGTAATAATGATAGTTAAATAAGAGTGGGTTGTACATTTTTAGTTTAAACTAGGTGCMTCTAACCCTCATTCATATCAAAATATTACTACATCGAAATATCCCAAAGGATGCTCTCTCCAGTAAGAGTTCATTAGATTCCCCAACCATGTCCTTGCCTTGTGGTGTGAGCATTTAAAAGGAGAATCAGTTCAATTAGGAAACACATCAACAAACACAAGCTAAAGGACTTAAGTCTGGCCTCTGCTTGTAAATCTATTCACATATCCAAGGAGACAGSATCAGAGATTCTCTCACTCAGACAGATATTGAGCTGCAGGCACCTACAATCCTGCTGGCTACAGCAAAAAGACATTTTCCCCTCTCGCATTTGTCATCACTGACACTGGAAAAGATGAGAAATGTATTGCGTAGCCTCAGTATTTCCAGCCATGGAAACTGCCCCAGCTATAAWGCAAGGAAGAGCACAAGATTAATGTATCAAGCTACAATCATCCTTTTCAAGAAATTTAAAGATAATGCAATTTACCTTTCCACTCCACAGAGCTAAAAAGCAGCACACTGGTTTCTGGAGCACCACATCTTAAATTAACTAGGGCTTCCTAGCTTTTTTGTATCAGAGAATCTTCTTTTACAAGGATGCACATACAAAATCCTACCACTTACTCCACACAGGGAAGAAAGCAAGAGTCATTCTGAAAAAAAAAAAATTCAAATTCTCTTGCAAAGAACTTTCAAATTGCTCAATAGCTTCACCAGAAATCTTCAGGACACTGCCTGCCACAACCATTGCTGGAAGGAAATTGTAGAAAATGAAAAATACTTTTGTGCATCACAAACTGAGATAGAAAACCTTCAAAGAAACTTATTAAAGCACCTGCAATCCAATTATTGCATTTCTCCCCAAAATTTGATTTGTAATGTTTTCCTTTCATAAATAACTTTAAAATACTTGAAGAACCATGCATTTTACTAGTTCCCTTCCAGAAAACCCCAGCAGCAACACAAATACTCCATTAAAGTGCTTGACTTGTCAGACCTCAGTCTTATATATAAGGGCTCTGATCTAAAGCTAGTCAAAGCCAGCTAAGTTTTCCACTGACTTTGCATGTTTTTGGGGAGTTTTATATAACTGAAAACAATCATAGTGCAAAAATATTTAGCATTAAGTAGCAGAAATATGACTTCATTTCACTTGCTAATAAAAATAAGCATGAGCATTAGCTTCCACAGAAAGACTGATCTCAAACATGTTTCTGTTCTTCTCATATTTAATTTATAGCAATGAAGAAAACATCATCTTGGAAGACAGACAGAAACCACACCTGAAATATGTAGCATTCAGTGTTACACAGTTTAGCATGTGCTATCTTACCCTGACCAACACTTCTTCGTGGTATGACAAAATATTTGAAAGAGAACCAAGTCTTTCCAACCCACCTCATTTTAACATTTGCCAAAGTCATCAGTGGAAGTATATGCTTGCTACAATCCAAGAGTATTGAAATGAATRCCGCTTTCTCGGTTTGGACAATAAAGGAAAATTCAACACATATCTTCCCTTCACAGGCTGAAGAAAATAATAAATCTTAGCAGCTTCCAGAAGCAAAAATTTCTGTGAAATTGAATATCTAAAGAATATTCTGTTTTCAACTCAAAGCACTTGAGCTAGCAATATTAAACTTACATGTGTTTGCAGGAAGACCAAATATAACACTAATTCATATTAACTAGGTAGCACTTTGTCAAGGTATTTGTGGGACACTAAGTACATACATACACAAGCAAACTCTCAAATCATCACCAGGGCTAGCTGCATACTTAATCATTAGACAGTGTGAGAGATAATAGTGGGGAAAAAGGGGGGGGGGGGAGGGGCAGGGAGGAGAAAAAAAAGCTACCTGGGTATTTTGCTGGCTTTTTAAAATCATTATTCCTGACCACACTGTCATCAAAGTTTTCTGGGAATTCTGGTTTGCTTTCCATTCACATAACTTGCAAGTAAAATTTTCAGCAGCTAATTCTTTACAAAGACAACAGCAAGATAAAGGATGCTTTTGTTTCAATTTTTTAGAGATTCTTGAATGAGCAAGTGTAAAACATTTCATTCCTTCAATATTATGCAAATTATAAGCAGACTAATGACATTCATCTATAACTAATATAATCACAACTCTAATGTTCTCAGAACTTTATTTAACAAAATGACTGGTCACCAGTAAACTTCCTAAAATTGCTTCCAAGTTATATGTCTTCCAAAAGACCAATATTATCATAATGGCTGCAATTCAGTTTCGATGTAACCTCTTAAAGGTGCCACCTTATAGTGCTGATCTCAGAGCAAAAAGTACAGCTTGATTAAAAAAGACCACAATACAAGCTACTAGCAACTTTGGACCACTAGAAAGGCATGTGGTAAATTTCCTTACAGAAGACCATACCAAAAAAAAATTGGAAGCTGAGACATAGGTATTATAAGCAAATAAAATATTATCTCATTAATGTTCATTTTTAGATGACCCATGAAAATGTAAAACCTCTACTTTTTAGTCTTCTTTCTAAAGGTGTCCTCCCAAAAAACCCACATTCTTGACTGTGATCAGACTGAGAGGTCAGGCATTAATGTACTTTCATCCAGCAGCCATCCAAATAGTTATTTTTAATATATTTGGTACACCTAAATATGCATAAACTTCACTAGTTGCTTTGACTCACTCTGGCAGTCTCTGGAATAACCATCCACTTGGATTATTCAACTTCTTTATACCTCCTTCATTCCTGGTCTTGATTTTCAACGTAAGATGTCTCTCAGCATGATTTAAATTACATTATAAAGACTGTGTTCAGATCAACTTCAGTAAACATGAACAAGTTGGGTTCAAAAATTCAGGAAGTCATAAAATCTGGTATGTAGAAAACTTTTCAAGGCTCTCAAAACTAGGTTAGAACAAGATACTACAAAAAGGTCTTAGAACAGCTCATAAAAAACTAATTTTCTGCTTTGCTGTCAATGGGGTCACATTAGTGTCATCAATAAATACATGTATTTGACTTTTATTTCTGCTTTATAAAGGACAAACAAATTCCATTTAATCATCAGCAATGAGACATTTGGAAGATCATATGGCTTTTCAAGCAACATAAATTAAAAGACCTTCTCATTGCTATAATCCCCCCACCATCCATCCTAAAGTCCTTGTTCTGATTCAGAAATGTTATTGATTTAAACAACCTGCAGAAACCTCATGAAAGGGAAAGTGAGACACAGTATATTAACATGTACTATATTCTGCAAGCATTCCTAATAAAAACACATTGTATCATTTTGTTTTCAGCTGAGAACAAAGAAAATGAAACAAGTTTCTCTTTATATAACCAAAGACGACATAGAAATGACAAGTTCATGCCTACTTTGGAGTTGTCGATATTTTGGGTACATCTCACAGATAAAAAGAAAGATCAAAAAAGAAAAAAAAAAAAGGAAAAAAGCAAAAGGAGTGATTCAAAGGGAAGTGCAAAAAAGAAAGGGGCGAGGATTCAGAACTTGAGTAAAAATCATCTAGAAATATACTGTATGCCACTGCTACATTTAAATAGAGTTTGAATGTAATGACATGGACTTTTTGTATTATTTTACAAATTGTTTCACTACGTAGAATCTAGGAAATTATTTTCAGCTGTGTAAAGATCATGCCAATACTATGCTCTCTTTATATACAGTTCAGTGATTTTAATGCTAGAGTTCTTGTTTTGTTTTGAAATAAAGATTTCTCTTGTAATAAATGTATAGATTGTACTTTGAGAGAAACAAAATACAAGCCTTTTTGCACAGCACAACATACTTGTTATGGTCATCTGGTTGAGGGGAAAAAAATCTAAATGGAACTCTGGACAGAATGGAAGACTGGAAAGAACAGGAAAAAAAAAAAAAAGAAAAACTGCAGCATAAGTTTTTTTGAACAAGTTGTAAAGTTTGGTTGTAGCAAGTATTTTTCAGTCAGAACATCCTCTCTTCAAGTGGTGAATGCAGACAGGATTTTCCTACATGTAAACACAACTACGACAAGAAAAATTGTACCGTTTAAGATCCTGATTATAGCACATGAACTGTTGTTTTGTTCGAGATATATATATATATATATATATATATATATATATATGAGAGTTTTAAAAAATCCTGAAGCTCCATATACCTTCATCTGCTCGGGGCACCAGGTTTTCATTCTGCAAAAGAATTGCAGCTATTGACTGCATTATAAATTTTACTATAACATAAAAGCTTTCTTTATACAACTGCTAAATCCTCGCACGAATGTCACAGCAGGGAATGTTCTATTTTATAGTTGGAGGAACCTATGATCTCTGATGTCTGTCCGTCACCATAAATGAGTAATCATCTTTCCATATCAAACCATATTTTCCATATTAAAACTTTAATAATTTTAACTATTTTTACATGTCCACCTTTTTCTTAACATATTTTTTCTTGACTTGATGCTTTTGACACTTCATTGCTTAGAAAATATCATTTGCACTTTCTTTTTTAAAGAAGTCAGCTTACTCTCAAAAGAAACATACTCTGAAATGGCCAATAAGTACAAAATCTAACTACAGCTTCCTTAGCTGTGGGGGGAAAAAAAAGGATTTATTATAGCAATGACCTAATACTGGGAACACATTTTACCAGGTGTGATGTCATTATGGACCACTCACCTCCCACATGAGCCTGCAGTCTATGTCCTCATCCAGCTCCCGAGGCATTCGCTTCTCCCCTGCAAAGGGGCCAAATTTTTCACCCTATGGAATGATAATAAAATAAACGGAATGATCATAAAGTAGAATGAGTTAGTGAAAAAAGCAAGTAGATTGCTCCCAAACTTCTTTAAAGGTATCAATTTTAGCTTTAAATGGAAAAGAACAATTTTCTTGCCTTACTCCTATCTTCCAAAAAAGGTGCACATCCTTGAGGAGTCATATGCTTGAGGATTCAACTTTGGTACAACTTCTTAAATTTACTTAGTGTCTGACCTATAAACAGTTACAGGCAGCAGTATGTAACAACACTATTTTGGTAAGGCTTTCCAATTCTTTTCATAGCTTTGCACATAACATTTTGCGCTTAGAATCATACCTTTCCTCTGGATATTTATTTTCCTCGTAGCAAATATAATTTCTCTTCATTATAAATAAGGCAACACTATTTTGGAAGTGCCACAAATCAAAACATTGAATAGTTTTGAGGTTTTGACTATACCAAGAGATTCATTNAAAAAAAAAAAAAAAAAAAAAAAAAAAAAAAAAAAGCAGGGAGTATGCACATATGAATTAATCAAGCCTTCATAAACAAGATAAAAATGTTATACCACCTGCTGGTCATAACACATGCTGTGAAAGCATCCATTGACATGGCCTTCCAAAAGCTTGGTTTTCTGGGGGTGTTTCCTTCACAGACGTCACATTAGCAGCAGGCTGAATTAATTAAACTGGGTCTTTCCTCTTCAACGGGCCTTTTTCCTAATCTGAATCTTTACATGCAGTGACAAAGCCTACAAGCTGGAATGCAGAATGCTATTTCCCTTTAGGCAATATTCAGATTGAAAAGCTCTACGTACTTGAGCGCATTACAAAGTATAACTATATGCTAAAAATTGCAGTGTTTCTTTTCAAATATTTTTATTAGCCAAAATATTGTATCAATCTTGTTTACATGCCCATTCCTCCATATACGTTCAACATCTCAGGAACATCATGCTCCCAGTTCCCTAGCATTAACAAACTGCCTCCTGGTAAAGGGGAGAGGAAGAAGGGGAATGGGAAACCACCGGGATATTTCCTCTTAGAGGTAATCAAGCAAATAAAATATTCTGGTATTTAAACTTGAAGTATGTAAGAGGTAACAAACAGTTGAAAGAAAACTGAAACTGTACAAGAAAGTAAAAATGTAGGAAATTTTTCTTAAAATGTGCCCAAGGAATATTCCATTAGAAAAAGTAGGGGGRAAAAAAAAAAAAAGCAAAAAGACAAAAACAGCGAAAATAAACCCTGACACTGTAGGCCTTCATGTCCCTCGCTTCTCACTGATTTTCATACCAAATTTCACCACTTTGCTAATCAAATAAGATTTTCTAATCTTCCAGCTACACAAAGCCCGGGATTTGACATCCAAACTGAAATTTCTTCCTTCCTTCTTCTCAYTGATAATGAAAGTAATACTAGGCCACTGCAATTAAATGTTTGCAGGTCTCAGTGTTCTCAGCTTACATCAGAAGTAACAAACACACCGCTATGTAATAGGGACCATGCAGATATTACACTGGATGGAGACAACTTGCCGCAGTTTGCTTAGGTTAAAGTCATGGAGTAGACAAAGGAGTAACACAGGGTTTCTTCCTAGAAATGAATGGCCCCAGCCAGCTGCAGTAAAGCATCAGAATGCCAAATCCCACTGAGCTTTTCTTGCCCTTCTCCAGAAACGGAGACGGGAAGAGACCTCCTGCCAGGCTGAACTGGCTTCTTCCATTCACTAGCATCAAGGGGCTTTGGTGCAACAAGGAAGGCAGGGTCCTTCAAGTGCTGGGCTCTAAGGGAGGTTTTAATTGCATCTTCAGTACCACTCATTACTCACAGTAATTATCAAGATGAAAAGAGGTTTGTCTGACTATAATCTAGATTAGCTCCATTAAAAAAAAAAATCTATGAAGTTAATACAGAAATCATTTGAAGACCTAATGAACAAGGAACCTGAGAAAGCTAGTCATTTTTTAGTCATTTTTTTTAACAGCTAAACAATACATATTTCAGTGGGTACAGAGATGAACTATTTTCCTGAAGTATTTCAAAGGCTTCCACAGTTCTCAACTTTCATCCTTACAAACCAAAGGATCTCCAGATACCTTACAAAGCACCTACAAGATCAATTTTACCTATCACCGAAGCACATACCACCTCAGAGTGAAACGCAAGAGCTTAACAGTGCACACTGTTACAAAACAAGAAATACCAGGTCATTCTTACCCTGACTGCTCTAAACTAGTAAATTTCTACTGCAATATATGTTTAAGATCCTCTAGAAGTTCAAAGCAACGGCAAAAGTAAAAGGTAAGATGTCCAGTTCCAATTAGAAGCAATTGTAACACAGTGATTCAGACCTATGTACACATTTTAAAAGAAAAAAAAAAAGTCATATTTGAATAGAAAACAGAAATTAAAGACCACTAAACCTGATGTCTTACACACAAAGGTCTATGGTCATAAATGTAAAAATTCTATGTGGTTAGACTTCCAGAGGACTTTCTTCAGACCTGTATATGTATTTACYAGTTCTAGTTACCAGATCTGCCGTCACACACCAACATACCTTGATCAAAATCATACTAAGACTTCCATAAAAYTGAGGTATGCAACTAGTCTAGAGTTAACAACAAAAGTGATTTAAGAGACAAAAGATGCATCACCCAAGTGYCAAAAAAAGCTGCTTTCAACGGCTGGTTTCTTGAAAGTGACTAATCTTGTTCCAGTCCCTGCAAACAGAAGAATGTAGTAGTGCTCTCTGATAATTATACCAAGAGTCTTATGATATCATGGATGGAACTGAAGACCAGCTGTAAGAGAAAAGAAATTACACAAAAATCACAGCTTTTGTTAAGGTAACAAAAAAAAAAATAGTTTCCACCTTTTATGATTACAGACAAAAGCTTGAAAACATGGCATAATGCCCGACAGCACAAAAGCAGATGGCAGACAAGAGTTAAAAATATATCATTACCAGCACTTTGCTAACACCATAATCTTCAGAGGCCTACTTCATGTTTACTTAACATCTGCAGAGTTGTTACTCCAGTTCCTGATTATAAGATTATCTAAATTTGTTACTTTCAATAAACACAATTGCTTTTGTGTATTTAAACAAAAGAAAGAAAATGGTGCAGTATTTGCTACTCAGGAACATAAATCATATTTCACAATTAGTGCCATATTCAACATTTCCTGCCAATGTGAGCTCCAAGGCATTATTTAACAGCTATTAATTACACTACAATATAATGAACTGCAGTGTTGCTGCCTCCCTACAGGCCACCAAGAAATAGTGAAAGCAATTCAGATTTGCTTTTGATTTCTATCCAGGCGTCAGTTGTGTTATTTATGCACTCCTTGACTTTTTGAACAGTGTGTGGTCAAACGCAGTACTTATGCCTCTGGAATACCTGATCCCACCAGGGCCAAGTTCCCCACAGCAATGCAACTGGTTCCTCATTCTACTGAGAGCAAATCTTCCTTTTGGACACAGAMTTCTGAGCAAGGCTCTGTATAACAAGATTTTCTGCGCTACCAGGACAGAGAATACATTCCTGAATAGAGTGAATTCTCCCGTTCTCTTCCATGGCTCAAATGTATCATAGATTGTACTTGCAACATCACAGTTTTACTGAGATATCCTGYGCGAAGAGTTCACACTGGCTTAGCTACACAAGCAGACCTCTCTGGTCCTTGACCACAACACTGTGCCAGCTACAGCTGACAGCACTATACCTTGCTCATACATAAATATAGCTAAAAAGCATCAAGAGGTAATATCTGCAATACAGAAGAACTCAGACAAGAATAAAGAGGTGCTACTCTTCCTTGTGCACAGTTCCAAAAATTCAGCTTACAACAATATAAAGGAAGGGAGTCTCAGACCCCCAATTCTACATGGACACTCAGAATTGATATTACTCTGCAGGTGATCATTCTAGGGAGCTTGACTCTATTTCGTTTAGTCCAAGAATGTATGCTAGTAGTCTAAAATCAACTCTGATATGTCAGTTCCCAAAGTTTTCAAATAAAAGCTCTGAACTTCAGTAAAGGAAATTCCAAGACAGCCAATAATAAGCTTGACTTCCCCCTCTCCCATTAACTCCCATAACTCCCAGACTCCTCAAAGGTGAGATGCCCCAACCTCAAGGTGGGTGAAACTACCTCACCATTGTAAGGCAGCCTTGGGAAACCAGTCAGAGACAAAAGCAGGACAAAGATGTAAAGAAAAAAAAACGAATATATAAATAAAACAACTAGAGGTTTGCTGTAACGCAGAAGAATTTAAGGTATGCCTTTAGCTATTTGAGTAAGCTGCTCAAACAATCTGCCCGAAAAACTATAAACAATTGCTATTTCAGCTAATCAAGAAATGTTCAATTCAATTAGGAAGCATCAGGGGACATGACTTGCTCAAGACACAGCGATTTAAGGGATATAGCTGCAGTCCAACGGCACCGCCTCGTTCACGGGCCGGGCTTCACCACCTCCCACGAGTGCAGCCGCCCGCCCTGCCACGCTGGAGGGGCGGCCAAGTGACAGGATCCTCCGGGACGGACGGGGGCACGGCCCGCAGCGCTGCGTTGTGCTCCAAGGCGGCCGTCCTGCCGGCGGAGCTTTCCCCACTCAAAACAAAGCCATAGAGGAGGATAAAAACTAAATAAAAAGTTAGGGAAAAGGGGGACACCCAGAGGCACAGCCTACGCCCTCCCGYGGGGGCGCTGGGCCCAGCGGCAGCCGCTTCCCCCGGCCCCGGTGCCCTATCCGGGCCGGGCGGCCCCGCTGGCTGCAGGCAGGGTGGCGGGGGGTGCGGGTGCCTCTCCCGGGGAGAAGGGAACCGGACGGAAGCGGAGGCGGCGGCAGAGGTGAAGCCCGAGCGCGGCGGCGGAGGAGCCGCCCCGCTCGCCAGTGATACGTGGCAGCCGCGCCGGGCCGGGCCGGGSGGCCGTTAAACCGCTCGCCCAACGGCCGGCGCGCGGCCCGGCGGCAGCGGCGGGGGGAGGTGCGCGCAGGGGGAGAGGGAGGCGGCCACCCACCTTTTTCACTCTGCGGGCCGTGTAGAGCCCCATCCCGTCCTGCACTTGAGACGACTTCAGGGCGAACCTGTCCGGCACGTACATGCCCAGCATGGTGCGCCTGGCCGCGGCCGCCGGCCGCTAGCGGCACGGAGCCTCCCCGGGGGCTCCCATGGCAGCGGGCGGGCGGGGGTCGAGCAGGGAGCGGGGCAGGGAGAGGGGCTGCTCGCGGGGCTCCGCCGGCTCCCGAGGAAGAGGGGAGGAGCCAGGAGGCGCGAGGCGCCCGCCGGGGTGCGGGGCAGCGGGGGCGGCCGGGCTGGGGCGGCTGCAGAGGGCGCGCGCGCCCCGCGGGGCAGCGGCCGTTAGCGGCGGTTGGAGGGCGGGGCGCGCGCGCGGCCGCGGGACGTTGCCCGGCCGTTTGGGACGCTCCGAGCGCTGCGAGTGCTACTAGGGGGAAGCATCGTGAGGGGGGAAAAAAAAAGCACTTTAATGCTTTTAAAGGCCGGGATGGGGGCCTGCCACTGAACCCTGGCTGTTGGAAGAGATGGTGTGTCTGCTGTCCTCAACCAAGAAGCAGGGCACTATGGAGAGCAGAGGAGCAGGACAGCTTTCCTCACACACAATTTCACTAACAAGAGTGATTAGCTTCTTCATGAGCCTCATGCCACAAGGTTGTTTGGATGATCAGCCTTAAACAACACCTGGGCTTTGCCCTCTGGTTTCTGCACTAACATGGAGAAAGGAGAGGTAAGCCAACAGCATTAGGGCTCAACCTTGAGCCATGGAGCCGATCATGAAGCCTGACAGATGAAGCTGGGCTTTGCTCAGGCACAAAGATCCAAACACAAGTTTTGGAGACCTCGGATTGCCCACAAGGCTTGTAAATATCTGCTGAAATACCTTCCTGCTAGTATCCACGGATGTGGATACTTGAAAAAAATTCCTTATTCCAGGATACTTGAAAAAAATTCTTTAGTTGCACTGATAACCAGACAGACTTCATGCTACCAGCACTCTTCCCAAGCCCTGTTTTTCCAGATTTAGTGTCACTTTTGAAATAGATAATCCTTTAAAAACTGTTTTAAGGAACATTTTCAAGCTAATTCAGAGAGAACACCAGAAATGGGAGAGAAAATTAAGAAACTCAAAATAGTACTTTTTGTGTAAAAAACAAAGTTGATATATCTTTACAATTTACTCAGGCAAGATATTATATTCTATATAAGCAGCACACAATCCAGTTTGAACAGTGGGAAAGCTAACTTTTAGGAAGTTCCTAGGATCAAACCAGGACTGTTTTCTTTAGTGAAATATCCAAATATTGAACATTTTCTACAACACTGATTAATGTTACCTGGGAATGAAGTCCACATGAGCTGATTTTATTAGAGCAAACACACCATGTGTGTGAAGTTGTGAATGCTGTAGTTGGCAGAAGAACATGTCCTGTAAAGGTATTTGTTTACAGCAACGCTAAAGGCATCTGAAACAAGTGTCAGGCAAAGAAAAATGAGAGAAAGTTGTGATTAAAAATTGCTATGCTTCTGATACTAAGTAGTAGACCACCAGAGAATGTTGTTTTATTAATACAGCTAACCAAACAACTTTTTTTTTCTTAATATTTTTCCAGAAACCTTAATAGAGATGTATTAATAGGTATATAGATATAGAATTCTATATATTAGAAATATATATGTCAGTGGGAAGTAATAAAAAAATACGTCCAGGTACTTAGTTTGAACATGTTACTGATATCTTAAAAGTGTGATTGTTTCACATATCTGTGTTCTAAACCAATATCCTGTTGACAACAGCTGGAATCTCCTATCCCTAAACAGACATCTTAGGAAGAGTAGAAAGAGGGCTAATCATGTAGAAAATTCCCTTTATCTACTTTCCAGTATCCTTATTCAGCATATACAATCTTGCTTTTATGTAATTAATATCTGCAGAGTTGTGCTCTAGGTATCACATGGCTTTTAAAAAATTTAACAGAGGTACTACATAGGTAGTGGTGGGGGGCACATATGTACACTACTGCAGGATGTCAGTATATAAGTGACAGCTGCAGTAACTTAGACATTGCTGCCACTTGGAAAAGAAAAGCAAAAGAAAGAATTACAGCTATGTCTAGAAGAAATGGGAATAAAAACAAAAGTTTTAACCTAGATTGACAGCCCATACAGTTTCATTTACAAATTTGACCAAAAAAGTATATAAATCTATGTAAACAAGAATTCTAGCAACTCAAAAATGTACATTGCATAGAGAAGAAATAAGTTACCTGGGCTTATGCTTTCAGTTTTAAGATGAATAGCAAAATCTAATTATTCTGTTAGCTAGATCCAGCCCCAAAGCTTCCAGGTACATAGTTGAGCCATACTTTTCTAAAAGTAAATTTCTAAACTAGGCTTTCTTGCATTGCAGCCAATGTGTTTTAATATTTAGGTGTCAGTTTACCTTCCTTTGATTCTTCATAACAGCTATATTTTAAAATTAATTTCCAAATTTCCACTTTACGATAGCCTAAATATTTCTTTAATAAAAAACCCTTAAAATATAGGGCTAGTGAGAATAGTAAAGATCAGATCAGACTTGAAAGTGTGCTTCATTCACACCTTAGAAGATTACATTTAGCTTCACAGAACAGGAATAGCAACACATAATTTCAAATTAACATGTTTATTTTTAAGTCCTAAAAGTAGGTATGATTAAGTTACTTGTATTTATAAACTTTATCCATTAGTATTCTAAAATGAGATGTGGTTACCTATATCTCATTCAAGAAAATGAAAGGTGCTAGTGTTGGACAAGACACAGAAGTCAGTCTCTCCATTTTTGGTGTAACAGGTGTTGTCACATTTATAGGATAATTAAAACTGCCTGGTCACCCACACCAGCACTTTTTGGTGAGTTAATTAGTCAGCCAGGCCATAAGGCATTATAAATTAGCTTCAGGTGCTGTTGGTATTTGTCTTTTCTGGTTTATAAAATGGCCACTGGGGGGATAAATTCAGCTTTATTGAGCATAAAGCTGACAACTACTGTTAGAGAAGACATTTATGTTACAGGGTTGTTCCTTTTTGTCGTAACTGCAGCTGCAAGGAAGCTGAGGTCTCAAAGATCCAACTAAATTTCTCAGACCAAAGATGAAAAGCATTATATCAGACTAGATGTAAGCTGATCACCGGTGAATGGTAAGAGTGGAGCACTGTAAGTTTCAATATACCTTTTTTATTTGATACATATCATGAGTGTGTAGAATCTCCTGTAGTCTTCTGTAATGAAGATACTTGATTTCAGAAGTTGCTATGACAGCAAAGTGTTCAGCTATTGCTAAGGCATCTCCAAAATGACCAAGTCAYCCAGTGAATACACTATTCATTACCCAAGCTGCATATACACCAGGGTTTGCTGCATACCAAGCAGCAGTCTAGGAGCGTAAAAAAGTTGCACCATGCAACAGTTACAATGGCAAAACAAAAACTGCAAACAGCTGTCAGAGAGCATGGGACAGCCCAATAGCCTTATACTCCTCAGTACAAGTTCCACTGAACAAACGAAGGGAAAACAGTTTGTCAGCCCATTTCCAGAGTAGCATGCCTTTGTGTGTACCCTCCTAAAACACTTCTATCGAGAGATTCAGCCTCTATATTATGATTCACACTGGTTTATTTTCAGAGAGTCATGACAAAGCATTAAATTATTTTTGCACTAAATATCTCAGTAGGTAGTGTCTATCTTGTATAGTTAAATCRCCGTGCCTAATGGACTTCTTCCTCCAACTCCTCCCCTGCTAAGCAGCAGAAACCAACACCAACATCCTTTTCTTTGCTATGTTTTCAAGGATTGTTTTCTTGGCACATGCACAAAAGCAGGTGAGGGGAGGGAGAACCATCTCAGGAGCATTTGCATTCACAGAACCACCAGCTTCATTGCCAAGAGGAAGAACACTCAGTGTAGCTTAACTAAATTGACAGGCAGCAGTCCTGCTCTAAAACAGTGTCTGAAAAACAGACACCAAGTTGTATGCACAACTCGGACAAAACGTCATATGCAGGAGTCATAGTCACCCAGAGAACACCTAAATGACTGATCTGAGTCTCTACTCACATTAATGTGAACAATTTCTATAATATTACTCAGGGGAGCTGATCTACCCTAGCTGGGCTGAGCAGCAGTAGATGTTGTTCCATAATTAGAAAGAAAATGGCTTTGATACCTATACAAAATAAGGTTATGAGTTCATATAATTAAGAATAGGCAAACCAAGTAAGGCCTTGCAAGCATTTCAAAGATCAGTTGTCTCTTTGGGCATAGTCCTGAACAAAATGGGCTATAATAGAATCCAGTTTGGATGAAGTCTGAACATGAAGACACACATTTTACCTCGTGTTTTAAATTAGAATTAATCCTATGTACTGAAAGAAAACACAGTTGAAATGATAGGATGAAACACACAGGGAAAAGGAAAATGCTATTTACTTTCATTGTGAAATCTTTAAACAAATGAATAAAACAACTATGGATAGATTTGCCTGAAAACTCCATAAATCTRCCCTTCTTTTTGAGGAAACACAGAATTTGTAAGGAAATGTGGAATTGGATGAACTTCATATGTTCACTGCACATTATATATTGCATGTACATGAGCATACTCACTATTTTAGGTGACTAAAATACATCACAATCCAACTAGGACTTTTTTTTTCCCCACCCCCCTCCTCCTCTCCTTTCTACTTTAAGATAGAGGAGCAGTTGCCTGCAGCAGGACAGCATAGAACTTGGGGAAAAATTCTTAGAGATAAGTTATATCAGTGTTTGCACAGTTGCTACTATGACTTGCAGGGGTTGTTAGTTCATTAAAGTTCTAAACTATTTCATGTACACAACTGTAATGCCCAGTATTATTTCAGTAACTTCAGTTTTGTATTTAACTAGCTGTGCATACTTTTGCTATTTACAAAATATAATTGGAAAAAATATGGAAAGAAATACAAGCATCATGGGGACAGCTGGGTTCAGTTTTCATTAGCAAATTCCTTAAATAAAAATGCTTTGATAGTTTTAGTGCTGGTTCCAACTGAATCAGATGAATCGTTAGGAACCAAACAAAAAGTTGGGAAGCCTGCCTCAGTAGAACAAGGCATTCAGAATTAATACATTACAGAGAAAAACAACAAAAAAATGGCATTTTTGTAGTAACTTTAACCAGATAGTCAGTATGTAAAGAAAGAATAATGCAACACAAGTAATAAAGGCAGATATAACATAGAAAATTTGAGCTTTATAACTCAACACAAATGCTAGTCCTTGCAAGCTTGGTACTTGTAATTCCTAAGATTATTAACAGAGTCTTTGGAAATGACTTCTATTTTCTTACCTCTAAAATAAAGATACATTTATATTTCTCTGGTAGATGCATATACATCTTATTTTGCAGATGACACTTTCATAACTTGCTTTCCTGTTATTCTGTTTTCTTCTTCCTAAATTGTTTGATAATAAGACAAGTTGATTTTGCCTTGGTTCCTGTGGCGTCATAAAGCTTTCTGTGACTTATCCTGGAACACATCAGTCTGTACAATGCCAAGTAGCTGGAAAAGCTCACATCCCTGAAAAAACAGGTATCGAGGTATAACTCATTTATCATTAGCACAGAGAGAAAATGGACATGTAAGGCCACTGGTTTTATGTTGCTCTGTAGCTAATTGTTTTTAGCTACATGTAACACTAAGGAAAAACACAAGGGCATCAAGCAACCTTCAAATTTGAAGTCTAATAGACAGTGTCAGAAACCACTTACAAAACATCCTTGGAAAGAGAAAAGTCACTTAGGAGGTATTTTCAGGAGAAAGCTCTCATGCAGACATGGAAGCTGCTGCATCCCAAATGAAATGCCATGGAACAAATCCATGTGTGGTGACAAACAAAATAATTACAAGAGTTATTTGTCTGGATTATAATGCTTGTTGCAACATCATACCAGAACCACGGTATGATTCTCCCTCCACCCCAGGAACATTTAATTAAGGGTCATACTTAATAAGCTAGCATGTCAAAATATAACTAGAAACAGAAAGATTTAAGGCAGAATCATCTTCAAGATTCGAGCAGTAACAGGCCAGCAACTGAAGTATCCCACAGCTTAGAAATAAAATCTGTTCTCCAGAAGAAAGGATAGCTTTTCATAGCTAATCCATTGTTTAGATGGTATAGTATCATTCTTAAATGTTTTCAGGGACTTCACATTTATTTCCTTCCCTCCTCCTCTCCCTCAAGCAGCTGGAATTAAATCAGAGGCAAATGCTCTTTTATCCTTTTAATTGTTCCTTGCAGCCTTCAATACTAAAGTATCAGCTGTTGCTGCAATTATAGTGATCCCAAAATTTGTTTCGGGCATTCAGTTGAAGTCCCAGAAGGGATGTTGTTCATGATAATGGTCTCTTCCCACCCTCAAGGCTACATTTGTAAGATTAATGAAGTTAGCATATATGTTTTGAAAACTTCTGTCCTGGATTGTGTACCTCCTTTACAATCTCATTTACTTCCTTCTAACCTGGTAAAAACAGGACTTTAAATACAGACACACTTCAAATACAATCCTGACTAATCTGGTAAATACCTCATTTACAAGACACTTACCATATTGTCAGCCAGCCTCCTTATACATGTGTATCTGCACTTTTCCACTGTGAAAATGTTTCGCTTTCGGCAGGTATTCAGGGTTTCAGTGAGAACTCCCCGGAATTTGACAAGCAAGGTTCTCTGACCAGGTACAAGGTCATTAACTTCACACACTATCATTGTTGCTTTTCTAAACCTGATGTACACCAGCATACCTAGAGCAAGATGGAAAAAAAGGCTTTGCACTTTCCTACTTCGCATTTGAGTTTTCAGGAAGCAGGCATTTTAGCTTTTGTAATGATAGAACTATAGGGGAAGRTGGGAAGAATACAGGATTCTTGGGTTTGTTCTTTTCACAGTTACTTCCTAAATACAGTTCATCCTAAAAATATTTGAGTTTTTCTTGACTACCTTTCTTAAAGAAAGAGGCAAGCTCTTTCGTTGGCATATGGCAACGATCCCTTTAATGACAATAGCAGTAATTTGATAGACAACACTATAACATAAAAATATTAAAATATTAAATAAAAATATAAATATAAAAATAAAAATAAATAAAAATATAAAGTTACTGAAAAAGCATAAAATCCTCTAATAAAATATTTAGAAACAGAATCAACAAATTATTTGGCAGAGCTTTTTAAGAAATATATATTTTTAAGAAATATATCCTTTAGAGTCTGCCCTGCTTTGAAAACAGTGGCAGCCTTGCTGTTAGTAATCACCAGACACAGTGGCTGCATTATGGTTTGATAAACTTCTGAAAACAGGCTGATACTAAGGTGCTAGAGGGACCCACCAAAATGTAATAAGGGGTCCCAGCAAAGCAGTAGTCCTGACAAAAATTCAGCTTATCTCCTAGTACATGTCTTTGATCAAGGTCCACTAGACTGAACTGACCACATGAATGGTTCATGTGAAGTGGCCTCCAGTCAACTGAGCTGCCATTTGTAGCAGAGCTGTCACAAGAAAGGCAGCTGCTGAGAAATACTACAAATGCCTTCACATTCTTAGTATCATTTTCCATTAATACAGTGAAAAGTTTCTTCAGTTAACATGAATCAGCATAGTAACTGTGTCTATTGGCAGCTGAACCACCTTAAGCCAACTTGGACACAACTTGGACTTTGTAAAGAAGCAATCTTGCTCTCTATTGAACACACTAATTCAGCTACCTATCCTCCCCTAGCAATATACAAAACAGGCACCTTCTGAAAACTGACCCAMTATGAATCAAAGAGCTGTGTTCAAGAAAATCCTGTAAACTAGTGATATGAGAAAGACTTTTTCCCTTATCATGGCTGTTGCCTTTTTGTCTAAGAACTAATGATTTTTCTAGGTGTCAAAGGAGGGAATAGAGTTACCAGTGCTAGAGTAGTAAAATTCACACTAGCTCAGGGCTTTGAGAAGAGAAAGGAAAGTTATTCACAGAGGGGTAAATTCAGTGGGTTTGAAGGACTCATTCAGAGAACAATATGAAGCAAGACTGGGCAGATATGTCAAAAAAGTAGATGAGGGAAGCAGATCTAGATTAACCCTTAGGGAAAGGAACAAGGAAGGGAAAGCCTTGCTGCAATGAATTCACTAGCTTTGTTCCCAGAAGTTCAGTTACAGCATTTTCAAGTCTAACTTTCCTATGTCTCTGCTGAGACTGTTTCTTCATCTGCTTCTTCTGGGTAAAGCCTTTCACTGATTCTGTCAGTGAAACCTAATTTCCTGTGGCAGCATGTACTATAGAGTGGGCACTGTTAACACAGCTCCAGCATTGTTAGAGAGAAATTACATAGTTCAGGCCCCCAGAAAAGCACTCATGAATGTGTTTTTCCAGCTGGTATACCACAACTTGCTCTATCTACTATTGCAGTTGCTATCACTTCCAGCAACTTAATTACTGTGGCTGTTATTTCCCCAGCTATGCCAACTAGGTAGTCTTTGCCAAGCAAATTGAATTTTTGCTTTAAGTGGCTTTAAAGAACTTTGAATTTATAAGCGCACTTAAGCGATAAGCATGGAATCAGCTATTAAAGTAACTGCATTTGCAAGGGAAAAAAAAAAGTAGAACTTGAGGGTTCTGCCCTCCCGTTATCTCTCAAAGATATTTAGGTCAAACAGAATAGCATGCTCAACAGGCTCGCATCCCACAGGCATCTCCCAAGTTCTAAGCCTAGCAGTTACTCAGTTGCTCTGTCTCCTGTTACTCCCCTGTGAGTAAATTTCCTCTATCTTTACAAAATGAGCAAGTATTTAAAAGAAAATGTGGTCATTTCAGGCCACAAGCAGAAAAGGTCRCACAAAGGCCTTTTGCATCTCCCACATATCTTTATGAAACATTTTGTCTCAAGAAGACTTTATTACTTTTCTGTCTGGTAACAGAAAGGACAATTAAGACACAAAGACCCTGGTCTGATAGTATTGCAATGGAGTCAACCTAATATATTACACTACTGATTAGAAAGCTCAGTCTCAGATTGAGGATAGTCTACTTTCTTAAAGACTTAAACAAGCCTTTGTAAATATGACTACAAGCCCATTCCAMWTTTTTTTTTTTTTCCCCTCCCCTTTTTCCTCCCATTTTAACAGTGTTTGTTTTGTCTGGCTTTTTTTTTTTTGGTAATTTGAAAACCTTAAAGTTATTCTTTCCTTAACATACTTTGATTTGGTACAGAAAATTCCTTACAAAGCTATTTTTAAGGACTTTTTTTTTTTTTGTGGCCTGTTTTTTTTAAATCAATTATTTCAAAGCTGTCTGAATTCAGACTAAAAGTTATTTTTTCACCAAAGTTTTCTTCCAGTCAATGTACAGTTGTCTTTTTTTGGCTTTTCTGTAAACCAATACAGATTTCTTGTATTGTGATACTTGAGGTCATATAAAGCAGTATACGGTAGGATTAGCTTTTGACTTACATTTCTGCTTACTCACAAGGAGTGGTTATTGTCACTTTTTTTTTCAGATATTTGAAGTCTTAGAAGTTAGTCTTTAGGAGCCCCCAATCAAGACAAGTCCACTTCTCTTTAAATATATATATTTTATATATATATAGGAATGCATATATGTGCTTGCCTTTCTATTCTTAAGCTGATTGCATATTACTTTTTTTTTTTTTTTTTTAAGTCCTATCATTTCACTGGTTAAGCTAGGGTTTGAAAAAAAATTGAAGAAATACAGAATTTAACTACATTAGCATTAGAATTAGTGAGTTACTCTGGTTTCATATTTTTTAATCTTTTTAATCTTTAAAAAGAGATTTGGAAGCTATAGCAGGTCAAACTAGAGTCAAAGTTATTTTGCTGTTGTGAAAATGTCAAATATGCTCTTGTTTATAAACTCTAGCCCAAGACACTGCAAGATAAAATCGTCAGCATTAGCTAAGCCTCAGCTGAAGAACTAGAACAATTTTGAGGCATCATGTGTTTAGAAGGAAGTGGGACAACTGACAAATAATTGCCAGCATGTCTTTGTCAAGAGCAAGTCACATCAAGTATATTTAATTTCTTTTATGGCAGCTACAGGGTTTATGAACAAAGTAGATGCAAAGCCTGAATAACAGCAGTTGCATATTGATCATAAATCTAATAAACATGGGCTGAAAGATCAAAGACATCTGAGTGTTTTAGTCCAGAGAAAGGATGACTTCAAATACATATTTATATTTAATACACATTTTTAATAAAACCATTAAAAACTTTAAATGTCCACTATGGATATAACAAGACTGAAAACAAACTGAATCAAGTCAGACTTCAGGCACTGCAAATACTTTCTGACTCACACAGACCTAGTGCCTAGGGAGGCCAGAGCTGTCATCAATAGAGGTCTTTAAGAAAAGACTGACGAGGAGTATTGACACAAGCATAGTTCATATTAGACAGAATCCTATACCAGCTGATTTCCTGAGGTCTTTTGCAGCTGTTTCCTATGATTCCATATATTTAGAGAGATGCACGAAGAGTGATGGTGGGCTTATATATGAAGTACTGGAACAGAGGTAACAAGTTCAACTTTATAATGTTGAAGTATTGAGATCAAGTAAATTACATAGTTTATGCAAAACCACAGGCTGTGATTAGAGCCTTTTATTGACTGAGCCTGTGGTATTTCAGAGTCTGGGGAACAGTTTCACCTCATTAACTCAGTGCTGTCATATGCACAACTTTAAGTCAGGCAGAAAAGAGTAATTTTCCTGGGTACGTAAACTTTACTTTGTACTTACTTCTTACATTCATCTATGGAGCACATCTGTGCCTAAATTCCCTGTTGTATAATAGGGAACAAATATTTTCTCGTTCCATCCTTAGCTTCAAAGGCCWTTCACAGGCCTACGTGCTGGGCCTGGGAGTCTCGGACACCAGTGTCCATGCCACCCAACAGGGACATTAGACAGCGACCTTGGATGCTAGCTGTCCATCTTCTCTGATTTGACTTTAATTCTTTTTCTAAGCCCATGCTSTTGGTGGCAGTTGATAGCTTTAAGTGGAAAGAAAATAAAATTTAGCCCTCATAGCTCTAACAATGTGCACAGGTTCACATGATTACTCTGCTCACGGTTTAAGAAGAATCTGTTGAAGGTTACTACATTCATGGAATGAACATGAAAGTTCTTAGAAACTCAGAAATTAGAGCACTATATTTATATATTTTAAATATACTGTATAAGCCATCTCCCATTATTTTCTTCAGTGGCAGGAATTGGCGTAATCATTTTATACTGTAGCAAAAGAAGTTGTGGTCCTATCCTTAAGAGCCCTAACAGGATCTTCTGCCACTCAGTGATATCCTATTTCAGCCTGAGAGCCATATTCTATACTGATCTTACCCACCCCGTTTTTTTTTTTGTCAGCCCATTCAGGATCAACCCTCAATTTTTTTCCTTCATTAATGGAAAGTGACTTTCCAGATCCATCTTCTCCCTGGAGAGCTACTTCCTACAATCCTAACCATTTACATACATGCCCCATCACATAAAGGTCATACCTTCCCAGACCCCATTTCCCGTAGGCCTTGCTCTGAGTTGATCATATGCTGCTTCTGGGAACAATAAGTCTCAAACTTACCTCCTTCCTCTCCTACTTGCCACATAATCTTGAGAGGGATCTTCACATAACATGAGCTTTGTCACTAAGCTGATTGCTAGTCTGAACAACTATTGATATTTGTTGAGAAGACACATAGAAATTAAACTGCCTTTCAGTAGTTGCTGTATGYCTATGATTTAACTCACCACATTTGCTAATGTAACCACACCATAAATTCTTTATAGATCCTTGAAAGAACTTGAAGGCTGTCAAGTATTCTTCCAATGTTTCTGAACAGAACAGAGAAGCCGGATCGGTGTGTTGAGCTTTCCTGTAACAGAAAGACAGCTGAATATACTGTACTATGAACTTATAGTGGTTTTGTTAATATTATTGCAGCAGATGGATGATGACTTTCATTATTGACTTTTACCTTTCACCGGCTATGTGGTATTGGATATGCAGACTTTCAATCCCTTTCACTTCTCCATGAAGCTTGTAAGATATCATAAAACTTCCATGCAGAAGCTTCATGCATTTTTAACTCCTTGGAGAATGGCTATATGTACAGAAAACTTTTCAGATATGAAAAGTTCATTTTGGCATAGTAACCACATTGTCAAAATCTGTCCTGCTTGCTGATCAGATATAGTCTCAGGACACCTTTTGCTTAGTTACTGTGTTCTTTGGCCTCATTGTCTTCCTCTTATCTTTAGAGAAACAGAACCAGCATTACTTCCTTTTCAACAGCATAAACATGCACTACCTTCTGCCTATCAGTGCTATGTTTAGTTGTGTCCATAAGCACCAATCCAGGTTTAAATTCTCTAATTATCTACATTACATAMAAGTTAGTTTATTCCTAGCCTTTGAGGTGAAACAATCCCGTTTGTCAGGCAGACCTTGTACACAACAGAAACAAGGAACATTTTGTTCCAAGGCCTATAGTAAACACATAGGCCTGCATTACTTACTGAGGGAACTAAGGCTAACCTCCATAGTCCACTTGAGACACTTAGATAGCCTTAATCGTCTTAGATCCTATGTTAAAGTATTGCCTTATTGCACTGCAGCGCATACCCACTACTGTCATGTCTGAAAGGGATGGACCCCTTTTCATGGGGGGTGCACCCACAACTTGTTTTCATTCCTGCCTCATTTTTCTAGTACTCCTTTCTGCTAGAGGGAAACAAAGAAAGAAAAAAAAAACTACATACTCAGTTCTACCAACCAAATGCTTATTTTTCTTCTTCCAACAGATTTAAAATCCATTTATTCATAAATCTTCCTAACTGCACTACAGGTCTCACCATCACCTCAGTCTGTCTGGTGAACTTAAAATTCAAAGAGATCACAAGTTGCAACAACAGGCACACAGCTCCAGTGCTTCCAGACCCCTATTTCTTTTTCTCCTTTTATGAAGTGCTGAATTCACAGCTATCAATGGTATGTAACCTGAGGTGCTAAACAAAAGCCCAGGTGGCCAAAGTATTAGGAGTGGGGAGTAATAGATATGAAGTGCAAGGTGAATTCTCATAGACTTCAATCACACTCTAAGATACTGGACCCTCGAGGATGTTGTTGGTTTGTTTGGTTGTTTAGAACAGCCAAAATCAAGACTCAGTGATACAGAATAATCAGCCCCATAAATGAAGTGTTGCTCTTTTTGAATTCCATGCACAATACAGGACTATGTCCTATTGCTATTTCTATATTGAGCTCTGCTTATAATGACAGCTTACACTGAAAACATCCCTGTAGTATTCCCTTRTTTTTCTGTAAGCCTCATTTAAAGTCATACTGGACTTGAATTAATTCTMTGCCATCCATATAGTGGAAATATAGAATATAGAATTCAAGAACCCTAGCTCACTACAGCTAACAGTATTTCATTTCTTTACATGTATACCACACTTAGGTACATGCCCTCTATCCTATGTTTGGTAATTGTATCATTCTAGGTTTTTCTATTTTTGTGTGTGTGTGTGTGTGTGTGTGTGTGTTCTTCTATACATCCAGCCACATGGCTGCACCAAATTGAGTAGAAAAATTATATGAAAAGCTAGACTTTGTCTTAGCAATTTTTAAAAAACATGTTTTGTAACATTCTGTGGAGCTTACTTCACTAACAATAAATCTGATTTATGGCCATTCACAGAATAGCATGAATTTCTGGAAAATTAAGTTATGTCTCTCTCAGATGTTCTATTTATCTGTGTTTAAAAACGGGGGGAAGAGGAGGCTTACTTTACGTTGCAGCTATCTAAACTGAATTTCACTATAGGATGCAAATTTCTGGCTGTGGCATTTTTTGGACACTGTATTCTTGGTAGCATTATTTGGGATACCATGATGCAGATAGAGAATTGTGAAAGGCACTGTTTCGGAAGTTATTCCCACGCAAGACTCAAGCAACTGCCTAATTTTTATTCCTTTGGACACAGTCACAGTATAAACTAAAAAAAGTAGACATTGGATTCTTATTAAAAATAAAAGTTGCACAAGATAATCTTTCATAATACTTGGTAGGATAATTTTCTTCACGATAGGAATTACTGAGTCTCATTTCCAAATCTCTTATACAMGATTTCAAACCTTCAGTAAAATCCTTTTCTGGCTCAAAAACACAAAACAAACAGTAATTATCAAGTATACAACTCTGGCTCCAATGACTTTCCAATATCATTGCCAAGATGTATAGCGTACATTAGAAAAATATTTCTTCTAACTTTGCCTTATTTTTAAAAGATTATAAAATAATTGTAATTATACAATTTATGTGATTTAACATTGCTTAGCAAAGTTGCTCAGTGCCTACAGTACTAGAAAGATYAGCAAGTCATATTTTCTTTTGACTCCCCTCTTTTTTATATTTGCTAGACTGAGGAGGAAATAAAAAATATGGCTGTCTTCCTTATGAGCAGTGAAAGAATGATTCAAAACTCATCTACAGTCTTCTAACTGAACTTTACAGATCTCCTTGACTTTATAAAGCAGAARAAAGGTCTAAAGACAATGCAGTACTTGAGGGAGAAGGATCTTATGTTGTACCCTTTCAGGAACTGCTTTCTCTGTTCAAAGACACTAACAAAAGACCAATAGACCCCTGTAAACTCACACTTTGGGACAAAAGTTGATTCTAAGAGCAGAAGAAAAACTCCCTGCTAGTATAAATAGTTCCATAACTATCCAAATTGGATAGAGAAGCGGGACCAAGGAGAAAAGGGAGTGAGTGGGCATGTGTGTGAACATGCATTTGCGTACACAAGTTAATTTGTTAAAACATACTCTTTGAATAAGTGCAGAAAAGAAATAGCTATAGAAGCTAAACAGTTGCCACTATATATGGTTTCCTTTTTGAACTGTTAATCCTTGGTTAACAAGATAAACAAATCCTACAGTTCAGTCTACAGCTCTCGCTGGTTCTACCACATGTGAAGTCTGCCTTTGTAAGTGCTTTCTATTAGCTCCAGCACATTCTCCTGGCTGACATTTCAGGGAAGACAATGGCCCCCCTCTGGGTCAGGCTGCAGAGTTTGGGTTTGATACAGTTGGTGAGACCTTGTCCTGTTTATCACACAATGGGGTTTCTGTTTATCCATCAGTCCTATTGTGTTAAGTCACATTGCTTTTTAAACCTACATTAAGTTATAGCCTGTCAGGCACCCTAAGGCATCTAGACACTGGGCGTCCCATAAATTTAAAGTTATTACTGTTCAGTATTGCCATAAATGAGTTAGTCATCTTTTCTCATAAAGCAGCAAGGGAATGGACTGAAAATGCAATGCAGCTGCATCTTATTTAAAAGTGTGTCTTTCAAGAGGTAGAAGACATTAACATCCCCTTTTCAAAACTGTACAGAAGTCAACCCAAGCTATGATAACTCACAGCAGAAAGGCTGAACAAAGCCCTGGCTGCCTATACTTGAGCTGTGGCTGTAGATGGCCTGTGTGGTACAACGTGGCTGTGGGCTGTCTACACAGAACGAAAGCATAGTCAGGATGTAGATGGACAAAAACGTTGTCGCATCATTTCAAATGTAAACAGTTAACGTGGTTTTGCCTGGCCTGCCTCTAAATGGGGTTGCTCTTACGGCAGGAAGACTGCTGAGGTGAGCAGTGGGAGCGAGCGAAGCAAACTGCACCAAGGGCGCTCGCTGTGCGTTCAACCAGGGGTTTTGGCCCTCTGCTCCTCATGGCTCGCCTTATAAGCACAGACACTCATCTACACGCACAGAGTTATTGAAGAACAAGAGCAGGGCTTTTCATACTTAGTTACAAGGACTGTCTCTTTTTTCCATTTTAAGTCATTAGGCCCTGTCCTTTGTGCAATAGTTTCTGAAACAGGTACCTACATTCAGTTGAAAACCACACTGTTACTGGGTACACATGGAACATTAAATTCTGATAAAACACTATCAGAGTGGCAATAGTTCTTACTTGAACTCACGTGCTTCATATCCTCAGACTCACAGTCATTAGGCAAAATTCATTTCTAATGAGGTTTTAAAGGCTCAAGTCTATTTCCAATAACGAACATTGATCCATGATGAGAATTATTGGAAAAAAAAATAATCACATACAGAGTCATGGGGAACACAACCTCAAACAATCAGAGGTGAAATATTTGTCCATTGCAGGAATTTCTGCTCTTAATTGCATTCAACCAAAGTAGGCTATAAATCTTTAAGTAGAAAGCTTTAAAGTTGGGTTTTGCAGATGGTATTAACAGATATTGTTATGACAGATTAAAGTCACTTATTAACCCTCTGATGTAAGAACCAGATGGTTGTTTGACCTGATAGATCCCCGTGAAAGCTGTTAGCAAGAAGTATGAATTAAAAAAGGTTTCATTATAATAATACTAGCAAGTCTGAAGTATTTTCTTCGTAAAAATCTATTCTTCTGTAGAAGTTTTAGGAAGGGACACCTACTAATTTCTCTAACACCCCACATGGATACTATCCCTCATTTTCCATATCYGGAAAAAAAAAATCCAGGCATGATAAATAAGACACCTACCAATTTCTAATACAGTATTACCACGGTGAGTGCTACAACAGCCAGTGTCAACAGGAACTTGAGGTAGCTTGAACCCAATTTAGAGGCAAGGAATTCTCAGTAGATCCTAATTTTTAAGAATATGGTATTTACCAACAATTTTTTTCCTTCTCTTCTCAACTCCACCTTCCTCCCACAAAAACAAGGGCACAGACAATTAAAACACTGAATGAATGAAATTCACACTGAAGTGGTGAAGATAGTAGGGAACATGAGTTCCTTCTGGGACATGGCTTGAGTAACCTGCAAGCTTTTGCTTGTTTACTCAAACAGGCCTTATGGAGCAGATACCCACAGGCTCTGTCCAAGAGGCAGACATTTGGGCTGCATTAGGCTTCCAGGGGGTATGTACACAAAAAAACAGCATAAAATTCCTATTAAAAGACTGCACGTTTGGTACTTCTGTGGTTTGTCAGAAAGGTCCTTGTTTAAGATGGTTTCATTTAATGGAAATGTGCCTCTATTCATGTTACTGTTATTTGGTTGTTTYGTTCCTCTATGTTTTTCCTCCTCCTCAGTATCATTGTTTGGCATCAGGTTTTAAAGTGTCTTGCTGTTCTTCTAGTTGCCACGTAACTGGCTAGATGTTTGTGTAACTTCATTATGCTAGTGGTAAGTTTGGGCATGTTTCTGCCATAATTTCTGAAATCTTTACATAATTTTGGACTGGAATGGGATAAAAAACTAAACCTAAACCTAAATCATTGCACAGAATACTGCACAAGCTGCATTGCAGTTTCTAGTTTCTCCTTTTCTTAATCTGATCCACGTACCTGCATTGAGCAAAGCTTTGTTCACACAAGAGCTCCAATACAGCAGTGTCAATGTGAGCAGAATGATTCATGCCATGCAGGAAAAAATACCAAATATTGAACATTTATTCCTCATTACAAACAGCACATCTGCTGAACCAGCAGAAATGAGCAGCCTAAACCTTGAAAACAGCAAGTAGGGACCCCTCAAACTAAACCCAAATTCCAGCAGAGGTACCAGGCAGTCTCCAGAAAAACTCCAGAGAAACTCTGCCACAGCATAACCTGGAGATGCAGTAACTGCAAAGCACTGGCTTCCTCCYGGCCTCCGTTCTCAAGCATTCCTTTCCACCTCAAAAAATGGGAATGAGGAAGGCATTTGCAAGTTGCCATATAATGAAGACATAGAAAGAAGTGTACAGTTTTAGAGGATAGCCAGAAAGCATTAACAGATGAGTTAACAGCTAGCTAAATATTTATATTGCACATTTCACGTTTAGCACAACATACTCTTCTCTTCCAGAAAAAAAGTCTCTGTTATGGGCTGAGACAAACAGTATCTAATTTATTTATTTCTCTTTGTATATTATATTCCTTTAAAAAGAGTAACTGAGCCAAGTGGGCCCCTCCACAGGGAAAARGACATAGCACTTTCATTTAAGAGCTACTGCCTTTGACATGTGCTCATGTCAAAGGAGAAGCAAACAGCACGGCGATAGGAGCCCAAAGTTAAGGCTCAAGAGATGCAGGAGCTGCAAGAGGAGTTTGATGAGAGCCCCAATGGCAATAGAGAAAAAAGTCACTAGGCACCCAAGTGAACTTRCAGTCTGCTTCAACCTCATAAGCCACAGAGTTGACTGAAACCAAGGCTGGGAGCAAGGACAAAGTAAGCAGCAGGAGAGTTGTTTATAAACTGGTCCCTGTGTCTAGCTTSTCTTTTCTCTCAGTTAGATCTGTTCAGAGGCTTGTCTGATTTAGGCTGTTTAAAGAGAACCTGAGGTTTAAGTTTTAAAGCTCTTTGGGAGAAGAGGTCTGGACAGACCTACCTCAAAGCTGTGGTCAACCCAGAGTAAGCTTTTGTTTTGTTTTAGAGCTGTTTTGATGTCTCAGTGAAGATGACAAAACATCCCATTGCTGTGTACAGCATACTAGTAGTACCTTCATCAACTGCAACCTCTTAAAGAGGGATGCTTCAAACCTCACATGCTGTGCTTGACAAGCACATTGCCTGAGCTCAGGAACAGCGATAACCCCAGAAGMAATTCCTTCACACTTGAATGTAAAGTCAGCAAGAGACTCTGATGAAGAGTATTTCATAACTTTCCAGTCTTTCCTCAATTCTCATCTTTCATTCAAATTGAGAACCACTGATCAAATTCTCCATGCACAGGCTCATGCAATGCCTGTTGTGAATGCTAGACTGGGCCATTTTATGATCTGTTGTAGTGCCTGCCACACAAGGAAGGGTAGAAGAAAGTGCTGAAACATCTCTAGAACAGGATGGAAAGAAACTTTCATTATTAATACAGACAAGGAATCTAGAACTACACAGGATCCAGAAACAGTAATAACTTGCTTTAACTTGCTGTTCAAATACTTCAGGGCTAAAGTAGCAAGCGCTGCATCCTCTGCACGTCCTTCCTGGTCTGCTCACCTGCTCTGAGAAGGTGGGGGCCAGGCTGCCCCCTCTAACTGCTGGCACTCAGAGGAAGCAGATCCACTGCACCGGGTGTCCACACGGTGCCATCTGCCACAAGCCGCGTTGCAGTGACAGTTGTTGCGTTACCCTCCTTGGCAGCTGGCTGCGCAGCCTGAACAAGGGAGGCTGGAGGAACATGAGGAAACCGTTAGGGGCTAGGAGCAGTTGCCCAACACCACTTGAGGAAGGGATCCTGGTGGAACCACGCATGAGCAGCCTTCCTTCTGGTCAACATCTGCAGCCACTCCTGCCTGCAAGGCAGACGGTACCAGCCCTCCAGAGCAGCACAGGACATGCCTTAGCTGTAGCACCTTCATGTTAGTTAAAGCATAAGGACCATTAAAAAAAAATTACAGGAAGATAGCTACTAAGATGGAATAAACAGTACTCAGAAAGAAAAATAAGAACAACAATGCCACATTATCTAATGATCAAGAGAAACAGTTGTCTCCAGCTTCTAATTAGTGCCATGCAAAGTAAATGTGTTTATTTTCCATTCAGCTTCCCAGATGTGTGTGATGGGGAATTGAGGAGAATAAACACAATAATAATGGGGCCAGATTACAGCTGGCACATGCATGGCTGTGTGGGAGGAAAAATAGCAGGAGTGCCCACAGTCTGTGTGCACAGTCTGTGCACAGGCCCTGCCCACACTCAGCAGGGTCTTCATCTTCCTCTCCTCAAAGAGTCAGCTCCCCAGGACAAAGGGGATGAGTAAGTTCTGATTCCACCAAAGAGCCTGTTTTTAACCACCCTGTTTAGCCGCCTGGAAGGAAATGCCCTTCCACCAACATCTCCCCTCCCCAGCAATAAGTTCACTGGCTTTCAGATATAACATCCCTTTTTAATAGGCGTACTATTTTGTGCCTATAAACATGACTATTCAAGTTATCACATTCCCACCTGTTCTTACTCCCCATTTTTTCCTTAAAGTAGATAGAATCAGTAATAAAAGTCTTCAGAGGAGGAGGAGAGTATGTCTTTTTGAAGTAAATTATAAGCATTTATCTAGTGGTAAATCAAAAGCTACTTTTAACTCAACACATTCCAGCGGACAGAAATCAAGCTGTGGATCAGACTTTCAAGGTACACAATGTCTGCAAGATCAGAAAGCCAACTATATGTTTATTATGCAGCCATGCCTGTTAAATAAGGGKTTTTTTTTKTGTGTGTGTGTGTTAAACAGGGAGACCTACCATTAAAGAGCAAGTTGTATCAGAAATAGCTAGCTACATTCGAAAAATGTTAGTGTTCTCAGTTCACTTAAATTTATGTTTAAAATATATTCTTCTTTAAAGAAATTGTTTAAAAGGGAAAACAGAGGTACGTGTCTTACGCACGCTGAGGTCAGCTGTGGCTGACCATGCAAGCTGAGGATTATGATTGCTGTAACCAATTACGCAGGCTCCAGAGAAGCAATGAAAATATTCTTTCAAAAAARTAGATTCTGGAGCCATTTTGCTGAAATATTGAACACCTGAAATCAAGGAAGAACTTGCATCTCCAGCAGGGTTAATCCCACAAGTTTGTAAACCAGTTTAGACAGTTTGGAGACTAAACCATCTCCAAGTTGTACCAGTTGCTGTCGTAGCCTTCCATAGCTTCACTGAAGCTCTCTCATAAAAGCACACTGCAAAATCTATGCATTACCAAAAACAACAAATGAAAAGCTCTCCTCATTGACTGAAACTACCATGGAACAGTTTAATGAGAAAGTGATGTGAAAACCCAACCCCTCCTCAACATACAGGTTTAGATTACTCAGACAAACTGCTGCTGCAGCTCAGCAAGAAAATGCAACACATGCAAAACAGAAGCTGCAGGGGCAAGAGGGTGAGAAAGCAAAGCAGAAATGTATGCTGTAAATGCTAACATTTACAGAAATTGCCAGAAAGTTAGAAGTTTAAAAATAAGTACTATTTTTTTTGTCTTAGCCTTTGTTCTGTATTCTTTAATTTCACCAGAAATCCTGTACAATCCAAGGTTTAAGAACAGCACAGGTATCAGAATAGATTTGGGCCAGGAACTAAACTAAACCATGGATCACGAGCCTTCACAGTATATGGATTAAAAACCAATTTGATCTCTCTCTAGCATTTTGGGGCACCGGGGTTGTCCCATTTAGCTCAGTTCCTGTTAAGAGCAATAAGAATTAAGCCTCTGAATACCGGTAGCAGCCCACAGCACATCTTTACTGTCACGTCAGGCCAATCTGACCCATGAGCCCAGTATCTAAACACAGACAGAGCAGGGGCACATAAAGCAGGTAGGGAGAAGGGGCCTAGTAAAACCCACCAAACTGTGCATGCATAGTGGCCTGGCATTGTTACCCACCAAAAGAACAAAAGTAACTATTTCATCTATAGCACCTCTTTAACTGGTTTGCCATTACATTAGCAAGGCAGTTATGACAAAGTACATATTCATTGCTTACTTGAAAGGCAAAGAAACAACACCAGATAAAAAGTTGTATTTAAAAAAAAAAAAAAAAAAAAAGTGTGCCATAGCCTACCTGGGACCTTCTAAGCAAGAAGTTAACTGGATGAAGAGACCTGATACAGGTAAGAATTCTAAGAACTTTCTGAGACAAAAGGAGGGAAGAGTAAGAAAATGCCTTTTTAACAGGACCATGTTTATAAGCCACTCTCAAACACCTGGCTGAAATTCCAGGATCACACTAAGAAATAGCCTCCCTAACAGAGCTAAAAACCATAATCCTACAGATCTGAAAATCTCCTCTTTATTTAAAGAGCAAAAACAAATAAAAGACAAAAATCACCCACCTAGCCTCAACAGCTCTGCCCTCCTTCCRAGGCAGGAGAGGCCTCTTCCACAGCTCCTGTTAAAAGGCTTGTTACAGGAAACGGGGTCGCTCGGCCCCGGCGGCCGGGCGGCTAATGAAGCCCAGCTGTGGCCTCCGGGCCTGGCTGGAGCCCTGGCTTTCCAGAGTGGGCTAGCACTTCCCTTTGTGCTGGCACTGGGAGCAGTGCACGTTACCCTAAAGTACAGAAAAAGCCCTTGTCTTTCATGTGGTTTGGTTCTGTACCCATCTTACTGTAGACGCGGCATCTTATTCCGATGCACCTCCGAAGCAGATGTGCTGGAGTGAAAACCAGAGGCAAGAAGTAACAGGCAAGAAAACAAAAGGTGCATAATAGGMAAGAAAAAAAAATCATATCCCTCGTGTCCTCTTCCAGCATCACTGGCCTGCCAGGAGACCTTTTAAGTAAGACCAAGCGTTATGAAATGGAACAGGATCTAAAAGTAAGCATTAATACCTGAGGACTGATCTTGTTCATCTTAACTTTCCTCACTGAAGTAAGAACCTCTTGCACAGTTAGGCATCCAAAAATCTTACCAAAAATTTCTTTGTGTGGTTCAAGACTTTATCTGATCGTTGGACCTGTAGGAATGCTAGCATAGGAGAACTGGGAGAAGGTAACAGAGTGGGAATATGCAATTCACTAAATAAACGATCCACTTTGTCCACTCTATTCCTCTGCAGGCAAATATTTAGTGGTTATGAAAAATACAGTTTACTACTTGGGGAAAGAAAGGAGCCAAACAGCCTGCCTCTCCCTCATAGTCACATATATTCTTGGCCAGAGGAACAGTTTAAATTAACTGGTCCAAATGATTTGTCTGAAGTTGTCAATTTACATGGTCCTTATGCTCTCTTGACGTTCTTGTATTTTAACATACAAATCTTGAAATGCGAGGGGCTTAGAGAAAGCCCTACCGTGGATTTCCAGCCACAGCCAGTCCTCRTGTGCACGCAGAGCCTCACGTTACAAGATAGGGACCCAACTGATTAATTACACCGGGTAGCTATAAATGGAGTGGATGCACAAACCAAGGAAGGTTCCTCAACATACTACTCGGAGACTGGACTGGAAGTAACACCCCCCAGCATTTCCTTATTTTCTATTTTCATTCATTGTGCCCAGAGCGAGTTTGTCAGACCTTGGTGTGAAATGGGCTCGCACTTCCCATGCAGAAAAAAGCACCATAAGCAGAAACAATCTTCAGAAACATGGATTATGTTACTGGTGCTGGACAAATGGGCAGATACAACCTGCTGCTAGATTTGGGGTTGGGCTCTTTTCTCTGAAACATAAAATTAAGGTCTCCTTGAAGGAATTCTTTTAATTTGAAACTCCCACTGAAAGCGGCCTTTAAAGCTGGGAAGAGTCCTGACAGATTTGCTACCTGTCAGGACTGTCGTAACTGTTTCATGTATGCCATAACCATTGTTATGTGGGCCGTAACTGTCATGCCCAATGTGAATTTGGAGCTAAACGTTGCACTCACAAGCGGATCAGAGGGAATCTGGGTGGTGAGCTGGCGTAACAGCATGTCTGCTGCCAGCAGCCTTGCCRTGCTGCGCGTGCTCTCCTCTCACTAAGGTTATGGACAGGTTTCTGAGCAGGTTTTTCGACAGGTTTTCCGACAGGTTATAGACTTTTCCGAGAAAGAGAGTCCRGAGTTCACAATTACTCCTAGCTTTATATATACTAAATTAGATAATACACATTTTCCCACCCCACTTAGCTGAATACGTTCACATATGATGACTGCAAGCTAAATATTCAAAGGACTTTGAGCATCTGCCACTATTGCGGTGGGTGTTTTCACCAAGTGCCAAGATATCAGTGTTTAACTTCTTTTAACCATTTTTTTTTTTACTGTTTATTTACCATTTACTGTTCTGAATCAGTTTTTTTCTCCTATGTTCTGTGGCTTAAAATTGCTTAAGCCCAAACACAGATCAGCTTATGCTTCTACAAATGGAATGGAGGTCTAGAACTGTATGCACCTGCGTGTATCAGTACAAACRCTGAACTCTGAAAGTTCCTGCTTCTACTACCTTTGAAACCCCACTTAAAAAAATCAGCAAAACAAGTTCTTAATATATGTATTTACATAGCTATTTGATGTACCTTATTTTTTGCTCGTATCACAGATCTCCATCCACGTTATCCTTTAGTAAGTTATTGACACCATTGTGATGTGGAACTCGGGGTCCAGATGTGCGGTGGGTTAATGACAGGATCCAGTTGGTGACGCCTCGGGTGCAAGGCAGGGAGCAGCTGGAAGTCGCTGCCGTTCTGTGGCCCRAGAGACGGCGGCTCTGGAGGCGCAGAGGGCAGGGAGCTGCGAGCGGGGGCGCGGGGCGGCGTGAAACCCGCGCTGCGCTTGGGTCCCAAACGGGCGGCGCCGCCACCGCCACCCACAGCACTGCTTCTCTGCGGGCACCAGCACGTACAAGTGCTCAGCCTGAAGCTCATCATAATACAGACCTTATTTACTGCAACATCTACTGCAGGCGCCGCCCACTTAAGGAAGGGTAACTTACAAACACCCATCTCCTCAGTTTTACTTCATTCTTTGAAATAAATCTGCCTCTCAGACCCACTCGACTCCATTAAGACCTGCAGAATAGGAAGATGCCATGCAATATTGGAATGCTTATACAGTTTTATTCAGGAGAAAAAAAATGTGTTAGTTCTTAACCAGGAGAAGAAATAAAGCTAATTACTTGGAGGGAAAAAAAGGTACCATTTTGTGATATTTTTCTTTGAAAGTGTAATGCTCAGGTGGAGTGGAGATGCACACATTTTGGGGAAAGTTTTCATTTCCCTTACTRTAAAAACAAGTAGTTGCCAGGTAGAAAAACCAAGTGAATGCAACCACAAACAGAGAAAGCTGGTTAATGGGAATGTCAGCTGGAATGTCATAAAAAATACATATCCTCAAGGAAATGTGGGAATTATGCCACTGGAAGGATAATATTCCCAGCAGAAATGGCACCAGTGAACACAGAAGTGCTTAWAAGGTGCAAGGGTTGATTTGAAACTGAAGGACTCAGTGGATTTTTGGACCGTGAAATGTAGGGCAAGCTGTGATTTAACAGTGGTATCATAGTCTGTTCTTAGAGGATTCCCAGCCACAATGACCTCATGACCTGCTGCTTACCTACATCTTGTCATGGATGCCCAGCAAGCAGGGTGTTACTGCAGCCGTTAGCTTTAGGAAATTACAGAGATGATTTCAAAGGAGGAGAGGTGATCATCTACAGAGAAATATATTAAAAAAAATAATTCAGGAAAGCAGAGAGGCAGACATTTGATGATCTTAAGCAATTATACAATGAAAATGCAATCTGAATCAATGTGCTTTTAAAGAAAAAAAATCCCCTTGGCTTATTGTTACTGTGGTGGAAAGTATTAGAATGCAGAGGCCAAGTGACTTTAGTGAGAATCTGCGAAAAGCAACGATGGCGCTGCTGTGCGAGGCGTCTGAGCGGGCGGTCTGCGCCCGCCAGCCCGATGGCCCCGGAGCCCGCAGCACTCGCCACCACCACGAACAGGATCTGCCCTCACCCACTGCAACCGAAGCCGTTTTGGGCTCTCCTCTTCCCTTAGCAATTACTTCATGCAGTTCCCACRTACGCCAGAAATACCTGTGCTCCTTTGCAGAATTGTAACCCCTGGCTCCACAGCGTCTGTAACTCCCCCGGCCTTCAGGCACGTTAAGACCAGCAGCAACAAAAAGGTTGCTGCTGATCAAGCTTCAGCAAGCTGGTTTTGTTCCCAAGTCTGATTTCCCCCTCAAAATGTCAAGAAAAAGGAAACAATATATAATCTAATATTTTTAATTTTATGTACAGGAATATAACGTTATGGCAACTTTGTACATGAAATACATACAGTATTTAAACATTAAAATGAGCTAGGTAAGAATTTACATTAGCAATGAAACTGATCCATGTGCAGCCCAGTTAATACTTAGTTTAGAACTGTATTTTAATGGAGGGAGATTTTAATAGTTTACAGTCATAGAAACATAAACATTTAAAACAAGACTCTATAAAATAATTTACAGAAACCCTACCATCTACGCTGAGAGAATGGGTGAGTGGCTCTGTGTTTTGTGTGTGAATAACAAGGTAGATGACTCATTTATCTCAGATCTTTTAAGTAATAAAATAATTTAGAAGCAGTTCATGCAATATGGAAGCAAGGAGTGCCTGTTCCTTCAAGGTTTCCYGCTACCTTGGACATCTATACTGAGCACCACATGTGGGTCACCAGACACATGATAATACAACTGTCAGATGCTACCAGAGAGCACCGGCCTCGGTTCCTCCAAACAATTACTTATGTAAACATAAATATACAAGTTGATATCTTTTCTACACAGTACCAATAAAGGACACAACTTCTCAGCTGTGCAAGTAGTCAATTTGTATACTTAAAGTGGGGTAATGTTCAGATTGGAGTTCCATAGATTTGTWTATACAGGGCACTAGCAGAACTTCCTTGTTTTCACCAGTTTGCTCTGGTATTTGACAGAGTGCCCTCCGTGCCCGATGACGTAAACATCCAGCAGGTAGGATTTGCCCGGCTGCAGACCTCGAATTGTCTCTGTGGTAACTGCTTTCTGTATATTCTGGCTGTGAAAGTATTTACAGAGAACCTTTTCTGATTTCTTCCTTGTATCTGGACCCAAGCACTGGTTCTGTTCTCTTTTCTTCTGTTCTTCATTATAATTATCATCCACTTCCTTTTTGTAGATGCAGAATTTGTTTCGCTCCTGGGTGCCTAGCCATGCCACTGTGACAGAAGAACACGTGCGAAGCTTGTCAAAGGCTTTAATCCTTGTATCTTCTGGAAGAGAAGGAAATGACTGCTTATTAGGCCTTGTTGTAGCCAAAATCTTCAACATGGAAGCACCTTTTTTGCTTCCTTTCAGCCTAATTAGATATTTAGCTTTTGCTTTCCCTCGAAGCTGAAACTGCCGTACACCCTCAATACTCTGAGACAAGAGAAGTTTTCCATCTCTTCTAACTTGGATCTGAACAGCATCCAGGCACGAATGAACAGAGAAAGTGACTTTTTGGTGAGATGAAACAGGAGCAAACCGTAGAAACTTAGTTCCCTTTCTCTTGATAAATACATCTGTTACTTTGCCATCCTTCAGCTCAACTGTCTTCTGTTTAGCTTCCTCTTTCGTTCTGGCAAAGGTACCAACATAAGCGGTGCTCATGTTAGTGTTCGTGTTTACTGCAAACATGTCAAAGTAGTACTGCGTGTCTGGTTTCAGATCAGACACCGTGAAGATGTTCTTGTTCCCAATGCAAATCTTATGCAGATCAACTCTTGGCTTTGAAGACATCTGGCGCCCAAACTTTGACGATGATTTTAGGAAACTACGTTCTTTGCCCGAGTTGTTGTCTGAAGGGAAGCCAAAATGGGCAAAGTCAAATGGACTGAAGTCCAGACCTGGTTTTGGAGCCATCATGAAGGCATCATCAGAACTGAGCTTGGCTTCAACAGCACAGAGGCTTTTGAAATTGTGCTCTTTATTGATGACTATGCAGTACTGAATTGGCTGTTTCAGTAATGAGGCAGTGGGACTTGGTTTCCATGCGAGTGTCACTGTAGTACGTCCCAGAGAAGTGACATCAATTCTGGGATCATAAGGTAATTCGGGATAAGGTTGGTCTGATTCTGGAGTAGTGGTCGCATAAACTTTAAAATGTGTATCCTTCTCTGTTGACAGCAGATCTAGTTGGTACAAACCAGATGGGGAACTAGAGGACACAAAATACTCAACATCGTTGCCTTTGTAAGAGAACAGCTCTGTGCCTTCTTCATTAGTCATCTGCTGCTTCTGCTGCTCAAGAGGTTCTGGTTCACCTAGATTGTAAGGAAAGACAGACACTTATACAGACGTGCAAAGGGCTGTGAATACAGGAAAATAAAACTCTAAAAACTCTTCTGTATAAAATACGAAAGACAGATTAAAAGGAAAGYTGTATCTTGTGAGGAATACATAATCATTACTTAGTCACATCAGACAGCTAAGCTGGTTTGCCCCTATCCTGATACAGTCTGGTGCATGGCACTTGGCATTCACATTAGAAGCTCTGGAAGCCAATGACAGTTTATTTCCTGAGTAGGAAGGATGTTACTACCTTCAAATAAGCTTTAAGCGTGCCTACAAATGAGTGCTCAAAGGGGCAAGGTCAGCCCTGCAGGAATGCAAATCCCCRTCCTTTCTGATCTTGTGTTCGCAGCCCCAGCAAAGTCCCCTGGAACACTGAGTTAGGCCGGGCACACGGTTTGCTGTGGCAGCATCCGGAGCAGGCTCTGTYGACACCCTCAGCTTTCAGGTTTTGCGTTGCGGCTGTGCCAGAGAGCGCTCCCTCAGGTCTGCTCACTACTGACCTATGCACGCYTAGTTCATTGGAAACTGATTTAACTCAAGCACAGCTCGTCTCGTGTTGCTCCCTGCTGCCAGTTTCCGGCACAAAGGCAGGACTGGGGCTGAAGATCCAAACACAGGGAGATSACAAGCACAGGCCTGCTGTGAAACTCCCAGCATCACACTGAGACTGCTTTGAGAGCCTCTGAATCCTTTGACTGCAGGAGAAAGGCCAGGCTCTGAGGTGCAGGGGCAGCCTTTGATGGCTTCTTACCTGAACCGTCTCCACTGGCTTCCTCCGGGAGCTCTTGCACACTCAGTTTCCACTCCAGAGGGGCATCACATGGTGTCACTGTCACTGCTAAGGGGGTGTTGTCTTCTTCAACCACAAAGAAATACCTAGAGGAAAGGTAACAGACCCGTAACATTAATAAATTCTGAGAGCAGACAGCCAGCGGACTTGACAGTATCGAGGTCCGCCTTGGTGGGGCAACAGAGGCAGAAGTGTTGCTCACAGGCAAGACAACAATCTATGTATAGATCTGATCTACGTGTGCTAGGAGGGCATGGAAGTTAAAGAGCTAAGGAGAGAGGGACTGTAAGTCCCCCCAGTAAGATGGTGCTGCAGATTTCACACTCCTCAACCCCTGGCAGAGAAGGTTCTCACCTCCTCCCTCCCCTCCATCAGTTTTGCTTCTTTCCCCTACCTTAACTATATAAGATACCAGTGGTGACAAAGGTAAAAATGAGGAAAATGGGATCTTTAGGATAGGTCATGTTTTTCGTGATATATCTGAAGGATCCTAGAAACACGTATGGATTCAGTTGTGCCCCTTTTCCTCTCCTCCCCAATGCACTGTTTCGCATATATTGCTATATGTTTTGCTGTGTTTTGCTATGAAAGCTTAGGGAGGCGTGTGATATGAAGAGGGAAATCTCAATATCGGTCTTCCCTGAATCTCTGGAGCCTCGTTTTCTTCTCCAGTCTAACCACAGTATTTTCCAGCCCCAAAGGGTGAGGCTGGGCAATAGGAGTTCATCTACACTGGCTTATGCGGCTTTGTTAAAGCACAAAATTAAAAAGAGGGGCAAGCGTGGTAGAGCAGCTCTGTTTCCAACCTTCTCCTCCCCCTGTTTATCTCTAGACATCCATATTTTTTCTTATTTGATTTCAATTTTTGACTCCAAAACACCCAACAAATAAAACTACTAACTCCCAAACACAGTTCTGATTTAAACTGGCCCTAGTTAGTTACCTTTTAGGTGTGTCTCGGAACAGATAGCTGCTGATTTCGGCTCCGTCGGGGATTACTGATGAATCATGGAAAAACGCCTTGTCCCGGATCTGCATTTGGAAGAGCTCCTCATCTCGGGTAGGCAGCTTCTGTGTCCTGGAGGAGGGCGGCAGCAGCAGCAGCAGCCAAAGCAGGGCGCAGTGGAGCAGGAGCATCCTGCAGCGACACAGGGATTCCCGGCTGAGGGCGGCGATGGGGCCGCGCGGCAGCCGCCACCGCCGGCCTGGCACATTCTGCCGACTGCAGTAAAGCGCCGGCTTTGGGCACGACTGGCAGCACAAGCAGCCACACACCGGGGGAACCTACATGATCATTCAGTGCCGCCAAAGAGCCTACAAGGGTCTGCAGCAAATCATACATGAACCTACTCTGGCAACGAAACCTTCAAGGCAAAACGGTAAGGCCAAACTTAGAGGCATTTCAAGGCCGCATAAGGCGAGGAATTTAAAAGGGAGATATGGACCCAAACAGCCTGAAATGCCACTGCTGAAATATAGACTTACCTACAACATTGTGCCCTCCGTGCACTCACTTCACGGCTTGCAGGAATCTCTACTGCCATACAAGCGTGGGCACATATAAGGACTACGCTTGCCGCGCCAGAGAGGTTGGTAAAAGTGTGCCCGTAAGAGCTCTGCACGTGCAGCTGTAACTGGCAGCAAGCCCGCACGCTCGCTTCCCGGCGGCACCTCCCCGTGCTGAAGCAAGGGCAGAAGCCTCGCACGCATTCTGGAGGAATTGCATTCAGGGATGTGCAGGAGCAGAGATGGGAAGTGGTAACAAGAGCAAGCACATGGAGGGAACATCGACTTTACTTTCCTCAGGAGACTTTATTTGGGCTTCCAACAATCCTTTTGAAARATAAATATTTGCAGTGAAATTGCTCTTTATAAAAATAGTGAATTAGGAAAATATGTGCTATAATCCCCCACATACTCAAAGCACATTGGTATTAACATGCAATTCAGCAGGACTTAGTCCTCAGGTCTGATGGGAATTCCAAAACACAAAAGCAGAGAATCCCTTACAAATTAGGCATAATAATTCATAATCTCAGCCTTTCATTATTATGTCTACAAGTAGGTCAGTAATGACTACCCTAAGATATACAGCGGGACAGACCATCTCCTTTCACTGAAGTAGATGATCTCATACATAATAGTTGTGGTGTGGGAAGCAGGGAGCTAAGCCCATATTTTGCCATGAGCAAAGTAAGTTTAAATTGCTAAATGATAACATTTTTAAAAATAGGGGAAAAAAATGAAGAATTCAAAGCTATTGCCTAAATTGTATTAGCCGCTGGATTAAAGGAAAAGCGTGATAAAAACTGAGCCGGCAAGAACATTTTTATCTTGCTTTTATTGCTGTTACTTGGCTGAGTGCGTGGGCACGCACCAGGCTTTATACTACAGTGTAAGCTGCTTATGGCTTTGTGACAAACTTTATTTTTCTTTAAGATCGACTCTGATATTTAGCTGCTTTTTTTCTTCTTCCACTTGACCTTTCTTTAATGTCTTAGACAAAATTAGTAAATACAGGGCTCCTTGAGAAGTGACTTGGTGTAGCCTGAGCCACAATAAAATAGTTCTTCCCTTTCAAGCCCTGTAGAAAGTTCCCAGYGCCCCTTCCCACACTCTTTCAGGGAGGCAACTGATGGACAACCCATCCACTTCCACCCATCTCTCGTCCAGCCACCAGATCGCTGGTGGCCCTCGCCAAGCGCGGGACGGGCAGCACAGGGCATCTCCATCTCCCGGGAGCTTCCCGTTAGCTCCCGAGAAAATCTTCCAGYGTCATCGCTCCGCAGGGCAAAGTCAAGGCACTGCTGCGAGTGCGGCAGGAGCCCTGCACCCAGCAATGGCCGCGCAGCCRCCCACGGAAGCGGCTCTCCTCACACCAAGCCACTTCCACACTCCTCATACGGCTTCCTCTGCCTACAGCATCACTGCTGTTTAATTGCTCCTTTCATAAACAGTGCTCCTTCCCCATGCTGTACTTGACTTCTTCCTCTCTGCCTTCTCTTGCCCTTTTATCTCAACGTAATTCCAACCTTTCTAATGGTTTCCTCCATCCTTGCTGCCCAGCTCAATCCCTTTTCCTAACAAATCTTTCCCCCCACTACACACACACAAAAACAAACTCATGAGACAACAGGTGCAAAGGAAAGCAGGCAACAAACCCCAYGCAGTCATAAGTCACAAGGGAAACTTACTGAAAACTCACTCACCAAGAGGCAATTTTATCCTCATCTCCTTTGGCTCTTGCCTCCCCTGACAGCTAAGCCTGCTATTCTTCACGAGTGTTCTCCCTCACCTGCATGTTACTGTTTTTACAGCCAGATCTCCACTTTCTGAGCAAAGTAAATAAATAAAAGTGTGTCTGAAGAAGACAAATGCTTGAGGTTCATGCGACAGAGCTTCTCCCATTCAGGTAGATAGCATCACCACGGAGGCCCCACGTACTCTTAGAGGAGGCAGCAAGCGTGCGGGGAAGCACTGCGGCGAGCTCGGGCATCTCTGTGTTATTCTCAGCTGCTCTGCTTCCCGAGAAGCCACGAGCGCGCGGAGGCCGCGGCAGGGCCGCCTTCAGTCGGCGTCGGCTGCGCCCTCCTTTGCGCACCGACAACCCCAGGAAGCGGCAGGCAGCAGCGACGCTCCGTATCCAGGGTTCCCTGTGGGCAGCAGTGGGGCTGGCAGCACTTCATCACCATTGCTAACAGCTAAGATTGTACATTTTAGTATTAGTTTTAATATTGTAATGAGAGGTTACTGCACTGCTCCATCCTAAGAAAGGGAAAGAATGATTTTTTGGAGGATATGGAATTGCTGCTTAGATAAATCATGATTTGCCCTCCCCAGTGTTTGTCAACATTTGCGCTAACTAGTTCCTTACTTAGCTTTTGATGACCATGGGCATATTTTCTTCAATTCAGACTGAAGTGTTTATACTTATCAGCAAAGTGAATGACATCTGACCTTCTGGAGCAAAGATCGTAAGTCAAMATACTTGCTGACTGGAGTCACCAAAGTCAGCAGAAATCTCCCATACAGAGTAGGATGAGTCTGTGTGCTCTAACACTTTGTTTATTGATTTTTCAAGTATTATCCTTGGCCTATAGGGATGAAATTCTTTCTAACTTAATCACAGCAGTTAAAGCAGATTATTTGCTTAGGTAAGAAACACTGGCACCTTCTGGAGACAGTGTCCTCCACATGAACCTCTTGCAATTGCAATATTGTATATTGTCATAGTCAGTTCTAGTGTGGTGTAACCTTTATTAAAATAAACTATTTTTGATTATAAGACTACTCAGGCTAAGCTTCACTTCTTAAATAATTTCACTGGCTAATCCACTTTAAAACCCCTTGTGGACAGTATCTCCATCCCCTTCACAACTGTGGTGTGAAGAAAAGCTGAAGATTTGTCTGTTTTCTGTATCTTTTTATCACACCATTTTCAGCTTAGCAGAAACCACCCAAGATCAGCAAGTTTAGTTCTGTGGCTTTTACCAGGCTACAACACCAACAGCGGCCCATTCTATACATGAAATTGTTTTCAAAATTGTTCCTATAAATAAAAAACTGAAGTTTTGTGATCTGGTACCATTTACAGGCCAGTAGGGCGTTGAGTGTCTTCATTTTCACATATCCAACCTCAGAGGTCTAAAAGGGACCCAGTTTTCTTGTCCACCCTTGCAAAAGTGGGACCCCAGAGTAGCAAAGAGGCATCTCAATATCCCTGGCCGGGTTTTGGGGAGCGTGCTAGTAACGCTGGGCCGCGCTTCCACACATGTTAACAAACAGTTTTTTTTTTTTTTTTAACAGTGCATTGATTATAACCTGGCATGGCTTTAAGCTAGATTCCCCATGGTTTACTCACACAAAACATCACAACGCGAGCAAAAATAATTTGTTCCTTCTATGTTTACTCCTAGGCAAGCTCACCATTGGGCAGTGGCTTTCATGGAGTCTCTCAGAAAATCCACTTCCTAAGCTCCAAGTGCATAAATTAATGCTCCGCCACCCAGGTGTTGGAAACTTTTGACAAATGTTTTTGTTTGTCCCATATGATGAGGCCTGAGCCTGCTTTATTTTTGAAGCACGTGTACAAGATGGGGCCTAAACACCGCACTGGAAAGCAATACAAATTATGTGAAATATGTTGTGTGACTTTTTCTTCTCCAGACTCCGCCACCTCCTAAATGTCTTTTATTCCCTTTTCTACAAGTTTGTCTTGTTTTCTTTTCTTTTAAACTCAGAGTCAATATTTTATTGATATATTCCTGCTGACTGGAGGGATTTGCCTGCTGTTTATCACTGAATTTAAGAGAGCGCCAAGGTAAACAGTCCTAAGTGAAATAACAAGCACTGTTTCCCTTCTCTAGGATTGCAAAAGTGCCCTCTAATGGCCTTTCTTTACCTCTCGCTTTATCCCCAAACTCTCTCTGAAGTCTTAACCTGAACTGGCCACCCTGGCCGCCTGTGTAGGGGACCACGGGACTCGGCATAATGAGACCTGCAGGACAGGAGATTATGGGACACAGCCGGGCCGGCTGATCCCGAGGAGGTCAAACACGGACACGGGCTTTCCTGCTAACGTCACAAGGAGAAGGGATCAGTCAGCAGCCCTGGTGCCCCAGGCCAACCTCTCTGAAGGTCCCGCCGCGGAGGGAGGCACCGCGGCGCGGCCGCGCGCTCCGCTCCGCGTGGCAGAGCGAGCGACAGCACATGCCGAGCGGGCTCTGCACCGCCGATGCAGCAGCACTGCAACGCACGGCCCTTGCAAAGGCAGCACTGCTTGGCACCTTCCTTCAGCAAGGGAGGGAAAAAAAGAACAGAAAATCAGAGATATCTTTTTTTTTTTTTTTTTCCTTTTTCCCACTTCTGGGAAAGCAGAGCCATGGGCACAGGCACCAAGGGGCCAGGCACGGCTGCTTCCCGGCCAAGGGTCCATCCCTGCATCCCGAGCTAGCGGGGCCAGGCAGGGCCGCCCCTGTCCTCCCCTTGGAGCACCTGAGGCCCACGAGAAGCGGCCTCACACAGGCAGGTCCCGTGGCCTTCCCTGGCGGAGCCGCCGCCTCCGCGCTCAGCGCGTGGGGCTCTCCCGGCCTCAGCCACCTGCCCTGTGCGCCACTTAACGAACCTGCCCACGCTTATCTAAGTAGTTCAACAGATGAAAATGCACGGTGTGAATTTGAAGGGGCACATAAAGTCCTTTAAATGCTTTGCCATGTACTGCCTTACAAGTGAGAGGCGGGTTTTCCTTCACAAARTGTAAATAAGGGAACAGTCTAAGCAATTTATAAATCTGAACAATAAGCACATACATGAATATTACACAGCTAAACCTGACCACAGATTTTAGGATTAGTTTCTTTCTTTCTTTTGAATTATACTCCAACAGCAAAAATTTCCCAAACTTTCCAAATTTCTGTTTATACAAGCACTCTATCCAGCCTTCAGAGATCTGTATAACTAACTACATCTCTGCGAAAGACCTGCAAGCAACTGCAAGCAACTGTAACTTTAAGCAGAAATAGAAAGGACAGGAGGATGYGGAATTGGCCTAAGCTTCAAGTTTGGGGACAAACTGGATTTAGCCCCGACGGTGCTCACAGGATTTTCCTGCAAGCCGTGGAGCCCAAGGGGCAGGCTGGGCTGACTCTGGGTCGCAGCCAGACCGCGGAGCCCCGGGCCAGCAGCTTCCCAAACGCACAGCCCCCCGTCCGCAGGCAGCAGCAGGGCACCTCTGCACTGGGTTCCCTTTCCAAAGCTCACAGAGCCTTCAACAGACACGAACAGCACTACCCACACAAGCAGAGRAGAGCCCTGGTGCACTCTGCTGCTGCTGCAGTTGCCTCATTTTTGATGTCACCACTACAGCCTGTACCCCACCTACCCTGAACAAGCTGCTTTCCAAACACAACCGAAGGCCCGAGGACGGTCAGCCCAGGGCAGTAAGTGACCATTTCGTTTCATGTTCCGTGACATCCCATGCAAACTGCATGGCGCGGCTGCCCCGGCCCCGCTGAGCGCAGCTGACGGTGCCCACGGGCCATCAAGCCGACGCCGCCGTACCAGCCTGTCCCCTCGCGAGGCCACTTACTCACAAGCCACCTTCAAGGGCTCCATCTACGGAAAACATTTGCTTTACTTCTCAACTGTCTGCAGGTCACCGAGACCTGTAAAGGATTTACAATAACAAAGAAAAAGATCTAGGTTTACTTGAAGCAAAGGCATCTGGAATAAATAAAACCTAATGCTTAATTACAGACAGCGGAACGTGTATGACTGTAATTTAGTGAGGATAATTTCAAGGCACTGCCTGCCACAATGTCTTTGGGTTGCATTTCTTCTCTTTCTGGTGTAGAGACGGTTCCTTTTTTCCCTCCTTACGCCTATTTTTAAACACCAGGGTAACGGGGTGGTTGTTTATGTTACCCACCACGCATCATGTAATAAGTCTGTAGATTTGTTGACCTGATTTTAGTCTAGATTTGGAAATAAAAGGGCGCATTGTGGGACCACTCGCACTTAGCATCAGAACTTGGCAAGTTAAGAGTCTAGGAGCTTTTCCATTATAAACTTTATTTCCAGAGAAATGCAATACAAATATATGCACCTCAGCATACAGAATTATCACCTCAGCAGAGACTAATTTAAAGTGTGCCTGCTATTTCTGACTGTAATGCAATTAGTTGCTTTTAATGGGCAAGGAAGAAAAAAAATACTTCTGAATTTTTAATTCTTTCAGRAGAGAGAGTTTGTTTGAGGGGAAAAGCAAGGGTTTGGTATTTAACACTTGCTGTTCCCCAAAGCATCAGGAAAACACRTTTGGGAGGCTTGTATTTATTTATTTTTTTAATGGCACATGGAAGGCTTCCTGGCTGCTCCTGCCCCATGCCTCTCTGTGCTGACAAAACAGCCAGCCCTGAACTTCCCAAGGAATGTCCAAGGATCTCCGAAGCAAGCCCTTCCATGAAACGTACCTAAGAGCCTGGTGCCCTTGTCAGACACAAAGAAAGAGGCCACTGGCAGAATAAAAAGGCAAAGGTTTCSTTTTCTTAGTAAAATCTGAAGGCAAATATTTCTGTGCTGTGCCACCTGACTGTGCCCGCTCCCCTGGCACAAGACACCGTGGCCGGGAGGAGAGCCCACGCGCGCAGGGCGGTATTTAGCGTCGTGCGGGAAGGCTCCCCGAACACGCACGGCCTCCATGCACTGCAGCGGTTCCTTTGAAGCCTTCAGGCTGCACCACGCCAATAACCCGGGGATTAACACACCTCCTCTGCGATTCCATTTCAGTACGGGTTTTCCCTTTGCCAGAAGTATTGTTTCAGCCAAGTAAATCACTGTAGCATGGGGGAAAAAAGCCAAGTATATGTGTGTGCACATATATTTAAGAGAAATATAACCTTATCTCTTCATTATATATATATATATATATACTCTCCATATACATACATATATGCACATTGGTATCAAATCTTAATGCACAACAACAGCAAAGAATAACAACTTCTGGGATTGGTCAGCTGAGGGGGTAATATTGTGAATGTGGAGCTGTCTCAAATTAGACATGTTGAAAACCAAACATACTCAGGAAGACATGGTATCAAAAATCAAATTTTACATGGACTATTTTGTTTCTAAATGGAACCTTATTTTTCCACGTTTAGTGGAAACAGAGCCAACTCTGATACAATGGAATCACCATCGTGGAACTGGTGATTTGTTACATTAGCTGGATGCTTCAAAAAACAAATTAACCACCAGATCCTGGTTAGGACATTTGAGGAAATTCCTACTAATTTCTCCTTTTAGTAAATCACAGCTTTTTTTTTTTTTTTTTTTTCTCTCCTTCACAGCAATCTCTGCTCATACAATTCAGTGGAAAGCATCAAAACCAAGGAGGTCCCAGCAGTCTCTCTCACATGGTCAGTCGATCTCTTGCCCCTCTTTTGGGGAGGGGGTTGTAATGGCACACCAAGAAATTTTAACTATTGCTGGAAGTCAAATACTCTAAGGCTTGCATAGAATTTAGGTGGAAAACCTGCTCACTGCCACTGACCCATGCAACGCTCAGCTCCACCTTGCAGGTCTGGCACAGGTCGGCTCCATCCATCTCTTCACCCCTCCTGCCATTGCAAAGCCCCTGACCCTCCCGGTAACGTCACCCACAGACAGCCCAAGTGTCACCGACTTCCCTGGCAGGTGACTAGTGCCAATGTCCACCGGCCACACGGACCTCAGGTGCTTCCTTTGAAGCTTAATGCTGAGAAGGGATCTGCCCGAAGCCTCAGCAGGGCTTGAGTCCTGGTGGAAAAAATTGGATCCGACACAGAAATTGTTTGAGATCAGAGGAGCTGTTTGCACAGCTCTGGCCTGTTCGAGGCAATCGACTCTGAACGCCACATAGCTCAGGCCGGAGGTGTTTTATAATGGAGAGCAATTACTAGCCCCTTGCTACGAGTAACAAAAGCAGGCAGCGYAGTTCCCTGTTCAAGGAAATCACAATATAATCCTTTCCTTTAATCACAGAACAATAGCTACTTCCCCAGGCCAAGTCACTCTGCCTTTGGAACAGCCTGCGAGCGCATGTTACTGTCTCTCCATAATGAATCTCAGCGAGGGGATTAGCGGCTAGAAATACATACGAACAATTGCAAATTACAACAACACAAGTATGTTGGTATTGATACCAAGTCTCCCACTGCTTCTCTGTAATAGTTCTGAATGACATTATGAGCCATTGCCCTTGCCAAAACCCATACAGTGCACGGAGGACTAGGAGTTTCAGGGCAGAAAGAAAATTGAGCCGAATTAAGGCGCTGGAGCAGAGTCGGAGCCTACACAACTTGCTGTCACATTATCAAACTGCTGGGGCTTGTGCTTGGTGGTCAGAAAGACCTCTGGAAAGCTCTAAAAATGAACTAATTAACCCTATTAACTGCAAGAGGACTTAAGCCATTTTCAGGGCCTGGGGAACACCTCTGTGGCGGCAGCTGCCTGCAGCAACACACATTTTGTTAAAGGCCTGAGCGCGGCAGGGAGCGGCGCAGGAGGCTCTGACACAGGCGCCGGGGCGGGGGGTCACTGCTGCGACGGACAGCGCAGGAGCGGCGCGCAGCGTGACAAGCAGCCGGGGGAGCTCGGCGCGCGGGAAGCAGAGTCGGCAGCAGCAACTACCACCTGTAGAAACCTGTGCTCTGAGTACCGGCAATTCCTTCAGCTTTTATCATTATTTTTACTGTTTAAATGCATTATAAAAATCCACTGTTTCACTATTAGGAATTTTGTTTTTCCAAGGTGCTAAGCCCAGAGGCCACCTCACGCAGCTTCCACGAGAAGCAGGGGTCTGCCAGCACGGGGAGCGGCCAGGCCGGCAGGCACGCAGGCCGCCGCAGCAGCAGCTCGCGGGCGCCTGCACCAGCTTGGCCGCCCCTGCAAGCGCAGCAGCCCTGGCACAGCCGCCCACGTTTGTTTGCAGCTCTGCCCGACAGCAGCTTCTCAGCGACCCCGGCTAAACACTGACTGCAGTGCTAAGGCCTGGGATAGGAAGGAGYGAAAGAGCCGCGGAGCCGCTCTCCAGGAAACGCTCTCGGAGCTGTAAGAGCACAGCAGGGCAGTCGCTCCGGGAACGGCACCACCGACAGCACTCGAGTGCGCGCGATGCCCTGACTGGCGGCCCAGCCAGCGTCACCGAGCCGCACGGGGACAGCGGCGTCACGGTACCCGCGCACCGCAGCGCAGCTGCCGCTCGCCACCAAACGCACTCGGCAGGTGAGAATCCAGCCAGAAGCAGCCGGTAGTTAAACAGTTCCTTGGAGAAAGAGGAAACAGGACTTATTTGAAGTAGGGGAAGCTATTTCTGTTGTATTCTGGTTTTCCTCTGCTCACATTTTTTTCAGTCTTATTTCCCCTGCATTATTTTAGTTTTATCTGCATCATTTTGCTCAGACCTTCGGTCAATCTCAGAGGCACGATGTTTTTTCTACATAAATTGAGGTTTTCTCAGGAATACAGCAATGCAGATTAGCTGATAGGTAGCTCCCCCCTTGTCTCCCCTTCCCTCCCCCCGCCCAAGAAGTCCTATAATTATCAGAATCCACATTTTCTTATTGGATTTATTGTCCAAAATGGGTTTAAGCTGTTACATTATATACTTTCAGCTTTAAAGGTCTTACTAACCCAGTATGTATCAGGGAGGTGCTCTCTTGTAATGGTTTGTCACTTACTGCAGAAAGATCCTATGTGTGTAACTCACTACTGGTGCTAGAGACAACCCAAACTTCTGCTTCCCCCAGGAGGCCGCAGCTCTACATAGCTGCGGGCCAGGGAGGTGAATCTGCCCCTACCCCTCGCAGGGCTTCCGGGCGCCCTTCCAGGTTCTCCCTGCAGCCCTGGGGACAAAGGAAACAAGCAAGAGGCACGTGGCACTTGTGAGAACGCGTGCACCACGGCACAAGGAGGGCAGCCACACTGCACGGGTCTCCTGCAGAGGTGAGCCAAGGTTGCCGCAGGTGCCAAAAAGCAGGCGACAGGTTGGGGACACCTGGGGCCACACGCTGGAGGAGGCACAGACCCTGGCAAGCTTCCCAGCCTGCTCCAAGGCGGCTCGTGGGCGATGCCGGGTAGCTGGCAGCAGCTGCGCTCAGCCAGCACGAATCCCTGCCGGCAGGGCTGAGGGGCCAGGCAGCACCAAGGGCYTGGCCTACAAAGGGCAAAGCCGTGGAGCAGCCAGGAGCAGCAAACTGCCCCAGGGAGCCCTCTCGCTGCTGCCACAYGCCAGCCTCAGCCACAGCTCTGATAACTGCTCCATGTCCTGAAAGGTCACAGCAACAACCGAGCCCAACTCCAGCAGCCCAGGTACCCGGCAGCCACACRGAGCTGCAGACCTGCGCCTTTTCCTCTCCTTCTCTTCAGCAAACTTTCTGCTTTTTCTTCTTTAGTTGGCGGAAGGGGGAGGATCGCTCTCCCTGCCACCCTCTTGTGCTCCCGCGCAGCAGGTGACAGCAGTGCCTTTCCCGGCCCCAGGCTCTGGCTCTGTGGGAAGCTGCTGCAGGGATTCCCGGGCCGCCCACCTCATCCTGGCYGCTGCTCCTTCCCCATGGCTGGGCTCTGGGCTGGAGGGCAGGCACAGGCCACAGTCCTTGTGCTGCTCCAGTGGCACCCCTTACACAGCCTAGGTAAGCCCAGTCTAGGGCCGCACATACAAGGTGGGAGCAGGATGGCAGCATATGTGGGACCTGGCAGAYTCCAGTGGCTTTGTAACACTCTGTTTTCTAAACACTTCTAGTCCTGTACTTCTAACATGATCGAGGTGAAATTTTTTTCGCAAGTATGAAAAGACTCACGTTCCTAGTGAAAGTGCCACAGGGCTCTCAAAATGGTCAGGGTCAACTGCGGTGCTGTAATAGGGGATTTCCAAACCAGCTTATGGCAGGGGTAGCTTTCAGCTCCCCACTCCTGGCAGGCGGCTGTTTGTTTGCCGGCGCGGCAGGCGAAAGGTTCGCTCTCGGGGCAGTCCACTGAACACAGGCGGAGGGGCAGCCTGTTCCGGGTGAGCGAACATCCAAATAGCCCCAAACCAGGTCGACCTGCTTATGGCAACCATCCCTGCTCCGCTGGAGGACACCGAGAGCCAAGGCAAAGACAGCGAGAAAGAAAAGACCTTCCAGATTAAGGCATGACTAGAATTGGTGCCAAGGGAATTTTTACTTTTCCATGGACAAAAGATGAAGAMTGAGCTGTGGGACAGCCCCCAGTGCTGCCCGCTGGGCAGAACTGCAATATCCCTGGATGAAAGTTACTGCTAAACAGGAAAACATCATTTCAATGTTATCATTAATGTTGTGCTACAAAAATAAAAACAGTAGATTTTAAAAAGATTCTGTTGCCTGGTACTTTATGCACCCAAAGCAGTTCAGGCAATGCAGCGGCCATCCAGGGGAAGTAGGTGGTCTGCTTTCTGGGGAGAGAAAAGGCAGCCGCTCGGCACGGGCACCTCCGCGCACGCTGGGGCCGCGGCGCTAGCGGGACGTYGGGGCCGGGTTTAACTCCCAGCGAGAAGCTGACGGGAAGGAGCAGAGCCCACCTCTGGTTTCAATTACGCAGGCTTTGATTTCACCCAAGGCGGGGGCAYGGGAAGCCCTTCCTCGCCGCGGCTCTCGCCGGCCGCTGGCCCCGTCCGGCCGCAGGGAAAGGCGGTGGTGGCCAGGCTGGCCCGGGGCTGCAGGACGGGGCCCAGAGCGGCCACCGAGCTCTGCGCTGCCACGAGGGCACGAGCACGAGGGGCGCTCGCAGCAGAGGCAGCTTCTGGCCGACGGCAAGCGCTTCCTGCTGCTATGGGAGAATTTGGCATTTTCCGTTTAAACCACTCATTGTCTGTGTTTTCTTATAAACATCTTGTGACTACTTTTCCTTAAATGAGTGGGAATTGGAATATATTCCATTAACTAACAGAGCACGTTTCTGTCCCTCCAGTTCAGCTCAGCTATTGCGCACTTGCAAGAATGTCTTATGTTTTGCCTCAGAATACCTGTTTAACTCACATGYTAAACTAAGTTAGAAGAGTCTAAACCCGAGTTTTGTTCATGTGAGGAGAAAAGATTTTAAGACCTACTCATCTTTCAAACTATGACTTTTTCAACTATTGCACTTTAGCAGGATTATAAAGGTTTTAATTGGCAGACATAAAGTCTTCCCTGCAAAATTGTAAGAYTATTATATTTTTATTCATTATTTCTCATTACTGAAAAAATCAGTTTGAGGAAGCCCCTGGGGTCTTCCCCAAATAAGGGAGAGATCCTATTAGTCCTACAAATGATACTCAAGTAATTCTTACTCAGGAGACAGAGCCCATGAAAATTAAATGCATATTTAGTAGCCAAAGGAACACAAAGAGCGGAGACTAGGAACCGTTAAGTCTGTTCGCTGATGTTTTCCCTTGCATCCACAGCCCAGCTGGCAGCTCTGAGATMCTTGGCTTTCTTGCACGATCATCATCCCAATCTGTAAACAACTTAATTTACATCAGGTTTCTGGATTTCAAACTGCTGAGATACGTTCAGACTGTTTGAACATAAACAAACTAGTAGTAAATCTACTACACTTAAAGTARTAAGAGAGAAAGATCTTATCTTCCCAGTATCCTGGATGCTTTGTAAAAATCATAGACTGTACTCGATCCTCCTAAATAGGTGCAAAGCGCCTGCAGTTCTGTTACAGYCTGCTATTCATCTGCTTCCCTACCAGACTTTGCAGCAGGAGAAACAGTTGGTCCAGCACTGCCCTATTTTGGTATGATAAAGTGAGAAAGATTAACAGCATCATTTTTCTCCTCCTAATCAAGTTACAACCTCTCCGAAGGCTTCTCCCCTCCAGGGAAGCGGTGCCTCTCATTAGGAGAGCAGCGCTCCTGCCCTGTAAATCACAGCGGAAGCGCGGGCTCCGGGCGCGTGTCACTGTGCCGGGCTGCGCGGGTCAGCATGGGGGGCACTCATATCCGGCCCACGCAGAGGCAAATGAAGCAGGAAAGATGAATTATTGCCTTTTGTTTTTCAGATTTCCAGGTGCTCGCAGTAAGTACCACTGCTTCTTATCTCAGCTGCCCTGCCATCAACAAACATCTCTGCAACTACTGCATTTAATTAYGAGTGCGCAGGCTCATTCCCTGAGCGGTCCAACACCCCCGCTGAGCCTTGGGGTCACCAGAAACAAACAATCCTGCGAGTTTCTTGAGCAGCCCATGAGCAACACATTACCGAGCACACGCTCCTCTGCCGTGCAACAGYACAGGCCATATACGTTGTCTCCAGGAAATGTTCAGCACGGCATTAGCACACCAGTGCAAGTGTGCAACCCCTATAGATAAACACAAGCACCTTCACATTTATCCAAGCACTTACTTAGGGTTAGATTCTCAGACCAATGTCTTTCTGCTTACTTGAACAGCAATTAARAGATGAGCACAAGCTGAAAATCTGTCCTGTAAAACAGCCCCAAGACGACTGTCGCTTTTTTTCTTTTTACTGCAGAAAGTTATAATCTCAACTCTCCAGCCCTTAAACTAAAAGGATTGTGCTGCTGGCCTCTGACACATCTTACATGGCCCACATAGTCCCCAGGGAGCAATCAAAGCCATCTATATAGTTGCAGGATTTTCTGTTCATTCCTCTTACAGCTCTGTGTTAAGATTTACCTTTCCCCAGTTCACTAGGGGGTCTTTACATACTACAAGCTAGAAAATTAATTCTGAAAGAACAATCTTCTCCTCAGTATTTACTCTCTGCGTCCTTAATTTATTCCCAACTTTAAGCACATTCTCCTGCAGTTATGATTTATTACTCTGACCTATTTCCCGCTCTGAGGGCAAACACTTCCTCCCCTAATGACATCTTGTTAAGTTTTCAAACACAGCATCACCTCAGCCTTCACAGCTCTTCCCACCAGCATTACCTTATTTGAGGAGATGTCTCAGGCTGAAACCATCATGGATTTCATGAAGATTGTTTGTTGCAGAAGCAGCTTGTTCTTGGTCACGATGTAAAACGCAGCTTTGGCAAACAAGCCCTTCTCTGAGAGGACGCTCGCTTACTGTACTGCTTGTTTCASAGCTTTAAACCGCGCTTGGTCCTTCTCTTGCTGCTGCAGCCTATGAAACTCTACTGCCTTTAACAAAATCCTCATTTACTTTCCATTCGCTTCTGCTCGGGTAACGCCTACCGCTTCTCCTACTTGGGGGACTGTGTCCTCAGTGGCATTAAAGTCTGTAATCAACAYCAAGGTATAATTAGGGACTGTCCATACATTTTTATGCAAGCCTCATTCCAAATGTGTATCTCTTGATGTAYAATTAGTCCAGATTAAGATCCCCAAAGGTTTTGCTGGGCATTCCCACTAGTACGTGTGCCATATTCTAATGACTTATAAAGTTGTTTTCTTTTGCAAAGTAGAAGGCCCTTTTGTCAGGTCTGGCCTTCCCCTCTGTATTTTATAATCCAACAGAAAAAGCAAGCAAAGCCTCCACGTTTTTTTAACTACTATTAGTGGTTGAAACGGCAGTCYAGTATGGCTGCAGAGCGTTCCATGTCAACAGCAGTTTCTTCGAATGCACTGAACRAAGAAACGTGCAGGTTTCAGCGGGCTGCCCTTAATGCAGAAAACATGCACATTCAGCAGGGTCGAATGGAAACCCTGCGTCTACCGTGTGTCTATTTGTACAAATTAGTAAATCTGTCTCCTGGAAAAGGTCGCTGAGGAATGAAAAGATAAATACTACTTAGTAAAACAAAATAAAAACAGCTCTGGAGCAACGCAAGATCCTGAAGGAAGGCTGAAACAGCCCCTTGAAAACAGTGAAGTAATGGGCTTACAGTTTTACTACTCATATAAAGTTTAGTGACTTCAAAACTGAATGTGAAGCCAAACAAGACTTGTTATCCCACTAAAATCTGTGCTGTAACTGAAGCCAGTACCCAGATGTTCTGTGGTAAAATCTGTCGCTTCGTTGCCTAAAAGCACCACATACACTGACATATACTTCTGGCTTGCCTTTAATCCAAACCTACTCAGATTCTGGATTATTTTTCTAGCAATCTTTTAAACTGCCATGGGAAGCATAAAAGGTGGCCTCCTACAAAACTGTTTGATACCATCTTGAAATGTAACCATTTGCAGAAATAAATCAGGATTTCTTTTTAATAAACTGTTTATTATGAGTCCTTCAGAACATAAATTATAGAAGAAAAAGCTGGGTCTGAGTTTATTAAACATCTCGAGTTTATTAAACATCTCATCTTCTTATACATATATTAAGGCAGAAGACCCTGTGGCCCTGCAGAGGGGAATGCCCAGCAAGCAAGCAGCAGCCCTGGCACAGTCGCACAGCGGCCAAGTGGGATGTCCTCCAACATCTGGAATCAGGGGTCTGAAAGCTCAAAAATCCATGTTGTAGCCTAGGTAAATCCGTGTTTGCTGCACAATGGATCCATTAACCCCCCATCAGGATCTCAACGCACAACAGCAACTCTGAGGAAAGACTTTGTGACTTCTTAGGAGGCAAGGGAGGGGAGCTCCTAACATGCTCTCTACCTTGGCGTGCTTCATGCTTCCCAAATCTTTAGCAAATAAAACAAATGTTTTGCAAGACAAAACTTACCACCCCTTCACRCTAGAACACATGAGAAGCAGCACGCAGCCTCTCTAACAACCCTGCACTTCAGCCGATGACAAACCCAACACGCAAACACTTTCTCTGTCTCTACAGCTTGAGCTCAGAATCCGGGAGCCCCCAGAGCTGCAATGAGGGGCTGGGCAGTAAGAGGAGGGGTGGCACCGGCTCCACGGTCGCATGCCCTGCAAAGCGCGGGATGGGGCAGGAGGGCCACAGCCAAGCGCTGGGAGCTGCAGCCGGCAGGCGAGCACCRGAACGCGCCGGATGCCCCACGCTTTGCAGGCAACACGGCACAGGCATGACGCGATTCAGAACAGCTTGCTTGACAGTCTGCACCATATTGTATTTATAAACAGTGTGCAAACCTAGCTACTTCCCCGGGGTGTTTTCAGAGTCATCATCTTCAACAAAACAGGCGCGCAAGGCTATCCCATGCGGCTCCTTCTCATCCCAGCGAGCACTCCATAGGAAGGAGACAAGCAAACAAGTGGCCAGTATGACTCTCCATGCTCTCCCAGGTGTGGGGCCAAGTCTCCACTGGCCTGGCCATGATGCCCCAAAACACCAGGGAACACAGCCCGAGCGAGGCCAGAACCGTTGGCTCTGACATGTCACTGCGGCAGGAAGAATCARCGCCCATTTAGTTCACAGCAGCCCCCACACATACAGCAGGCCCAGGTGAGGGGGGGACACATTTTGTACTTTGGTAACAGGACTGTGCTAAATACTGAGGTTCCCCACAAGAAACAACGGGGTTTCTGCACGGGACAGAGCACAGTCACACTCCAAATCAGGGAGCACATGCTCTACCCCTGATGTACCCCTGCTTCTCCTCAGGGAAACCTGACAAGCCTACAGAATTAATTACTTTTGCAGATATATCATGCATTTCTTAATTTAAGGCTAGCTTGTTATCGTCTGATGTAGAGAGTTGGCCTACAAAAAACAGGCATCATCTCCTTAATAAAACACAGCACTGAGACTCCAAATGTGTGTATGCGTATATATATATACATGTATATGTACACAGGACACGCAGGGTACAGGCGACGCTACTACAGATTTCTGCTTCAGCGCATTTTAGTGCCCAAAATCGAAGAGAATGCAAAGCCTCCCTGGAGATCATACAGAGTCCTCTCCTTCCTCAAGCTTTAACTAGATCCCAGTTCTAGGTGCTACTCTAAGCGCTTGCAGGGACGCCAGGGGTGGCTGTGGGATGACACCAGCAGCTCTCCCATTCAGGGACGTGTTTTGCTGCTAGATAGCAGAGCGGAGCAGGGAGGAYGAGGCGCTCCTGACAAGCAGCAACACAAACACCATTCTGAGGAGAGTTAGAGCCAGGGAGTTCAAAGCAGGCTACACCGAGTAAGGAAGCTTCTCTTCCCGTTCCCCAGCGGCACCCAAACGGGTGCTTGTGCTTTCCCGTGTCCAAAGACTACCTTTATAGGCACCACGCTGTGGCCAAGGCAGGCTGCCTTGCAAGGCAAGGGTCCCCTGCGCGCATGGCACCCAAGCTCTTGCCGCCCGTTGGGAAACTCGCCCTGGCTTCGCTGCTGCACGCGCACACGGGCGCAACTTGCCTGGCTCTAGGAGCGCAGSGTCGGCGCCCCCGCGCTGCCCGCCCACAGCCAGTGCCGCGGGAGCCCCGACGGGGACGGAGGCGCTGCGAGGTCGGCGGCGCCACGCGCTGTCCCTGGCGCGGTGGCGCCGGGGCCGCTGCCGCTCCAGCCGCGCGCGAGCCCGAGGTGCCGCCCTGACGCC
>NW_020455547.1:212543-250944 GCF_003342845.1 Nothoprocta perdicaria
GCGCCGCCTCCTGCCGCCCCGCGCGGCCGCGGGCAGGTGAAGGAGGGAGCGGCGCAGACACGCACGGAAAGCCGCGCTCGCGCCGGCGGCCGAGCCCGCGCGCGGGAGGCGGGTGTTGCGAGGGCCGGGCCCCGCCGCAGGTGCCCGGCGCCGCTCGCAGCCACCTCCCGAGGCGCCGCGTCCTCCACTGCAGGCAGCGCGAGCGGCCCCGGGACGGCACAACATACAAGTTTACTGAAAGAAGGCAGGGATCGAGGAAGGGCCCCCCTGCAGTCCCAGCCCTGTCACCTTTCCATCTTCATGTCCCCAGTTTCACAGATTTTTTCAGTAGCATTTATCCTTTGCAGACAAGCTCAAGAGTATGACTTGGGGGTAAGGAAGAAAGAAATGGGAGCTTAGAATGACTTTATGCATATATTTAAGGCAAGCGTAGAAATACCTGGTATCCGTGGAGAGCATGCAGACCTTGTCCCTCCTGGAGGAGCGCYTGCTGCCGACTGCAACGCCTCAGCGAGGAGACCTCAGCAAGCCGAGCGGCACGGGCGGCACTGCTGCTGCACGGCACCGAGAGGCTCAGTCACCCAAAAGGGGAGACGGAAACAAACTATGCTCAAAAGTCTCATTTGTCAGGGAAGAGCGAGTGGCAGCGCCCTGCTTTCCCCCTGCACCCTGAAGCGCCCCGCGGGCAGCGCTGCAGCTCGCTACTCCATAGAGCCTGCAGAAATGGCTGGCTCTGCCTGGAGGTCATTAGAGGTAAAATATTGCTGCCCAGTGAAAGAGCTCTGGAGACCGTGCGCTTCACACGCAGGCAAACAGATTATTTGTATCCTGAGGACAGTTTTAGTGCTATTGTTCTTGGCGGGTATTACTATTGTGCTTTCAGTGGAAGCAAGCTGACATCCCCTGCATGTTATTTACCAAGGGACGTGATACTTACTGTGCTGCAGGGCGATCTCTCTTTTGGGGCTGCTTGCGTGCACTTCCATCGAGACCAGCATGATTTAGAGCGTAGCACAGAAACGCTCGCAGCCGAAGGAGCAGTTTAAACATGTTCAGAACAAGATTTGCCATTCTGAAAATTCACAAGGAACAAAAAAAAAATAAACTTCGATATGGCAGGTAGATATTTTGTTTTTAATCCATTTTTAATCTATTTAACTGTGCTTGGTACTAAGAAACTGGTATTTAAGTCCTAACTCCCTGAAAACTAAGACAACTCATTTATAGTCCTTATAGGAGCAGGTATCAAGCGTCAGGTATCTTACCACACCCTGGGCAAAAAGTCTGGGAGTGCAAAATGTGGGTGTTCTTTATGTATATGCAATAAAACTGGAGGATTTAAAAAGAAGAGCAAACACCTAAGTAACACCCTCTGTTTCTGTTCTTTCTCCTAAAGATTTCCAAAGAAAATAGTTTCCCCAGGAAAAAGAAGGCACAAAGATGAATTTCAAAGAGGCATGGTAAGCACTGGTGAGGACCAAATTCTTCATTCCTGTGTACTTACAGATTTGTGGCTTTTTTTTTTTTTTTTTTTTTTTTTTTTTGGTAGCAGTGGATCATTTACTCAGGGTCTGAAACTGTTTCAACTTAAGTGAGCAAATAAATATCCAAAATTTGGAACATCTGTAATTGCTCTGTGAAGATGTCATTTCATTGCTCTCTTCACTGTTTTACCACACTGTGAGACCTTGTTAGAAGGGATAGGTGCTACCAGAAAACAAGAAATATGTTATGCATTATTGGCAGGGAGGGAAGGCAATGTTTGATAAGCTATCCATGGAATATATCTGAGTAATAGAAGTTTCTGAAACAAAAATTAAGATCTGCAATTGGATATTCCAGGAGCAGAGAAAGGGGGCTAACTCATCATATAAATAATTCATTGCAAATTTTGGCACCCCATCTTGCTGCGCTTTCAGTATGGAGGACAGATGACACTGGTGTGCATCTGTGTGTTTAACTGTAGGTATATTTTTGATCTTTTTTTTCCCCCCAAGTATGGGATTCTCACCCTGATGGGAGATCCACAAGTCTGTTATCAGTAACCCATTAACATGTGTTGCCAGGAAGGGGGTATCATTATTACTCTCAGAAACAGARGACATGTTAACCTGGCGTTGCCGCTCAGGTATCGCCTCACACACCGCTGTGGGCTCTCGCAGAGTGAGAGCTCTCTGGGCGCAGAGTGATCCTTTCAAGAAGGGGGATGAGGAGGGCAGCAAAGGCCTCGAGCGGCGCACAGGAAGCCCATGGCTCCTCAGCTGCCACTGCTGCTCTCTGCTTTCACAAATGAGCAAATCTGCAGGTGCAGCCAAGCCCAGCAGGGGCTTACAGGTGAGAATAAACCCCAAATTGATCTAAGCACAGAGATGATACTCCTAACAGTGGCAGAAGTGCTGCTGTTGTTTGCCTGATTTTGCTCACCTGACAGAGCTGTTAAGTTTTACTCGAGCAAGAGGCCAAGTTGAAACTTTGAAGCCGGGTGATGTGCGTGTGAGATGGGACTGCCTTCTAGGGGCCGGCAGCAGGAGCGGGTTGCAGTCACTCCGAGGTGCTCTGCTGCGTGCCAAGCAACTCCCCGATGGGCAGCACAGCACAGGGTGCTCTCGTGCACTTCCCAAAGAGCTACTGCAACCAGCAGCAGAGCAATGAGCTCCCTGCAGTCGCTGGAGTGTTGGCTCTCTGCTCGCTTCAGTCAGGGCTTCTTGTTTTAATAAGAGACATTTTCTTTATCTCAAAAAAAAAGAAAAATCAAAAGCATATGCAGCAGTTGGAGTGCAGCCTGTGATTTAACTCAGTATTTCCTCTGCATCACTTTAAAGTGCTGGTGTGAGAAGGACAAAACAAGGCACCTCAACAATAAACAGTGCTTAATACAACTTCCCTACACCCTCATGTTGGCCCACTAGGCTTCATCCAGCTGCAGCACAAACTAACACACCGCTGCTGACCTCAAGGGGTCATACCTCTGGGCTGCTCTTCACTTGCCTGTTTTATCAAATTATATTTTACTTATCTTTTAAAATCTCTTGTCATTGACTGTTCTAYACCTTCAGTTCACTCTTTCTAACCCTACTGTTTTATGAACTGATGAACAAGACATTTTGTTGCAAATTTAAGACAAAATTTTTCGAATCAAGTTATAAGCGCTGCAATTTAACATATCTATCTCTATTGAAAAATATCTGCTGCAAAAACCCTCACAGTAATTGTTTTAGAGTGCCAAATTTAATAAAACATTATAAACCAGATTAAAAATGAATGATTTGCCTGTAAAATCCCAAATCTGCACATGAATTATAATGACAGGCAGAACTTTCTCATGCTCCAGTCATTGTTTCTTAATCATAATTTGATTCTTCTGAGAAAAGAAATATACTATTTCATATAATTTAATTGACTTTACAGATAAGATTGTTAATGAATCATTGATTTAATCTCCAATGTCCAATAGACCTCTTCAACACTGACACAAAATATCTATTCTTCTAATTAAAGCAAATGAATTCATTAAAAGATAATTAGATGCATCATAAAGTGTAGGCTACTTTGATCTACAGCACACGTTCTTTAATTCTTACATGACTAGGTGTTCCCACTGACACATTCCAGACCTAAATTTTTTATATTCATCTTTTAAAAAACAATTTTTAAAATATCATCTTGAAGTGTTTAAAGCTACTCTTTTCAATTATAATTTCAACATTTCAGTGTATTTCAATTATATAATTTCAATATTCAACACAACAAAGCAACAAATTCCTTGCTTGACAACAAATTTCACCTGTTCAAAAGTTCAAAAATAGTATTTTAAACTAAGCACTAACCTTTTTGCATTTAATGTTTTGTGTGTCCAAAACTCTGTTGAACTTCTACACACAACTTACATGGACAAATACAGCATTTTGCTCACCGTAAAACTTCAATGCAAAAATAAAAATGGCAATTTTGATGGCCAGTTTGAGGAGTYCTTTAAGCATTTCCCTGAAAAACACAAGCAATTATAACATTTGGTAAGACACATTTATTGCATGTAACGTCATATGCCATAAGCATGAGTGCCTCTTGATAGAATAGCCCTGAATAAGGAGCAAACCACATCACTCATTTAATGAGCAGAGACTTGTGATTCCTAAGAGGTCCAATGCAACTCACTCAATAGGCAAAGAAAACCCACCAAAACACAGAGAAAGAAATAGATAAACAGTCAGTGAAAGGCTACATCACTGGATGAAGAAATCCACCGTTGCTGGGAGAATCTGAACTACACCTTGCATTTGATTCTCTGTAATTACTGATACAGCCAACAATTACTGACATGGGCTAGTAACATGAGCAGACACTGGCCCATTCTCCTCCAGGCAGCCCAGCTGCCRACTTCATCTACATTCAAAGTTTGCACTATGGACTTTAACAATACAAAAAGAGTTTAAGTTAAGCAGGGTCTATATACATCTAGCTACTATAAAACTCTAACTAGCTGCCACACAGCAGCCCCTCAAGTCTACTTACAGTCATGCTGCCTCACAGGGGCTGCRTTTAGGCAGTTTTGCCAAAAGGCACCCACCAACTAGAAGCACTATTTGCACTTCGGCAGAGGGGAGGAGAGCTCCAGGCAGAGACAGAGTGGCATGGCAAACTATAAAATGGTTCTTCAAAGGCATTAGTTAAGGATAAACTCATTCTATATGATTTAGAATAAAAGATCATCTGATGGGCTAAATCTTCCATAAATTCTGAAATCTTATACTACAAGGTGCTAGGTCTACTTCAGATGGTCTGAAACTCACAGGCCTTTTCAGTAGGAAAATCCTGTTGGTTCATTGGTGGAGTTTAAAATCAATCTAACAGCAAATGAGTCAAACAGCTCTACATTACCCTCCAACATGCTCAGTCCTGTCAGGATGCATTACAGTCACGTTGCATTATGGAGAATGGCATTTGGCCATAGTGACTGGACTGTCTCATGAGAAGGTGGAATTGCTSATGTCCACTCGTCTCCCTCTCCCTGAAGAAGGCAGCCTAGTACTGCATTACACTGCAGGGAGCAGGGGCCAAATCTCCTCATTACTTGTACCACCCATGTTGAAGATAAGCATAACGTCTTTGCAGGCGGAGTGTTTATGTTAGTCTGTGATATATTAGTGTAGTTGTTTGATTACATGAATAACAAATGTGCTTCTAAAATGTGTTTTTAAAAGAGTTTGAGACACAATTCTGAGGTAACATGCATACCACAATATCACATTCACAGTGGCAATGATGCAGAGCCAGACTTCTGAAATCACGCAGTATTTCTTTCAGAAAACTTCACAGACCTGTTTTCTTTGTCCCACTTGGAAGCTTTATTAGCTTTCTTTGGGGTGCACACAAGTTTGAAGTTGGAAGTATTTTCCTCCTCCTGCCCCAATTGTATATTTTTTCCTTCAAACCATTAAGCAAGTTTTCCAATGCCATTATTTTCTATGGGTTTAATAGCCAAGGGTTTGTAATTATTATAATTAAATATCAAAAGCATAATATGGGAGAGAAAGATTTTAAAGAGTGAATGCTGAAACAGTTCTGCAAAACAAACCGGCAAGAAGTTAATTAAAACATCAATGAAACTTCAAACATTTTGAGCTGCAAAAATACATTTCCTTTTCACATCTTTAATGCTGAACGTTTCCTGTTAGAAGCAAGCATTTGGGACTTGCTCAATTCAACTCCATTATGTGAAAAAATCTAATAAAAACGAGGTCCGTGTCCTATTTTCTTTGCTTTTCCAGTGGCTTTGCAAGAGCTTTATCCCTCAAACAACAGCTCCATCTAGTGGACTTTCCCTAAATGCCAGAGCAGCCACCCAGCTATCCTGGGGCCAAACTTGAGTTCCCCAATAGTAAYCGGTGTTGTTTTGAGGTAACAGACTGATTTGGGCCTTAGGGGTCAAATAAAACCTCCAGTGAGAGCTGCATGTCCATTTGTTCCACACTATGCAGCAGGTTTGCTCCTTTTTTGCTCCCCCAGCTAACTAAACGCTTACCCCTTCCAGCTGTTCAGCTCTTGCAGAAGTTGTGAGATGATGGCAGAGATAATCTCTCATTTTCTGCACTGTGAAAATAACACATGTAGTTACCTTAAATACATTGTCCAGTGCCAAACTTCATGGTATTCCTGCACAGTGGACATAGTGTTGACTATTGCTGAAGAAAATTGCACAGGGAGAGAGAGCAAGCTCAGTTTCCTGAAAGACCTGGGGCACCTGTGCCCTCCAAGAAGTATCTGAGTGGTCTGTCAAGCCAGAGCTTTGCTCAGACCAAGCAGGATATCTATTTCCAAGAGCCATAACTGCGTCCCATCTCAGGTGAACAGATGCTAAAGACCAAAAAAGAAGCTGCAAAGCTAATAGTAATAAGTTGCATTGTCCGGGAAAACAACTTAAAAAATATACAAGACTGAAATGATGTGATTACACAAGCATTTTTTAAAATGCTTGTTAAAAGTATAATTGTGCAACACTTAAAACCAACATCTTGTACAAGAGCAGAAACGTGCCTGTGGTCAAAGAATCCAGCATGTGGGAACGCACACAACCTGCCTGCCCTGGGAAGCCCTCACTGTGYGCTCTCTCCTAGCTGGGCAGGGCAGCAGCACTCGTGTGGCTCTGCGAGGGGCTCGCCCGCGTCCTGGGGTGTGCATGTACAGGCTGCAAGCTCGCTCAGTTCGCCTGGTTTTTCACAGCATTCATATGTTGTGCGGTGCAAAAAGCACAACAAAGATGCATTCTGTCCACAAGCTCCTTCTAGCTAAGCACATCAGAGCCATTCAAAAGCAGTTTTTCATGGCCCTTGATAAGACCAGGGACTGCCTGTTAGGAGATGGGTAATTAACAGAAAAATGCAAGARGAGGACTGAATATTTGTGTGTGGTCCTAAGGAAAGCCCATGGGAGAGTCTGCTTCAAGACACTATGAAATCTGTGCAGATGAGCTTACTACCAAAGCTATAAGGGCCACAGAGGAATTGACTGGATAAATTTATTTAATCTTTCCTCTCCTTTTTTATAGTTCCAACTGGAGGATCACAGCGGGACAAATAAACCAGAGACTCAGAAAGAGCACCCCTGAACTAAGTGCCTGGAAATACATTTGGGGTATTACTATTCCAAATAGAATTGCTTGCTTAGAGAGATTATGGCTCTCAGCACCAGCTTTAAGAGTTTTGTATAAGCCAGTGAAACACTTTCCAACGTGCTTCTTGTACCATTCCTCCTCACAGAACCAGTATTTATGGTCTGTAAACACCACTACCTGCTGTGCCAAAAGGATTCTGAGGAATGTTATTAAGATTGCTTCTTAGAAAAATCCTAAACTAAATATAAGACACAAGCAGACACAAATCTCATGAACCTCCAGCTTTAACAGGAATCTATAGTCTTCTGGCATCCATGTATAGCTACTTCATTTTTAATYTTTAGTTTTGTTTTATTTTGCCAAAGTTTCTGGAGATAACCAGATTCCAACTTAGCATAGGAAGCCCTTTTTAGCAAACGTGCATCCTCCGGGAGGGGCAAGTACTACAGCACACAGAGAGCACAATATAGAGAGTAATTGCACAGTGTAAACCCACTACACCACAGGCAGAGAGAAGACAGAGTTGTAGCTGACCCCATGCCAGCACTGAATCAGTTGGCTGTGCAGTACAGCACAGCCATCAGAAATGCTCCTCAAACCTGGGATAAATGAAACTCACATGGGATATGCTCACATAACTTGAAGCATCACTGCCTGAGGACCACATACCAGCTGGAGCCAGAAGAGTTAACACGGGGAGTGAAGCAGGTGCTGTACTGGTTAAAATGCAGTATCTTAGCATATAGTCAGCAATTGATGCAATCAGTTGATAGCTGCCAGTCCTGAAAAACAAAACAAAACAAATAAAAAAGCATCAAACATGTTAACTCCCAAAGACATACATGTAAAACAAGGATCCCCGCCTGGCACTCTCCCCAGCATTGCTGAGAGAACAGGTCTTTCAAGGGCTTAGTGCTGCTTCCTAAGATTTGCAAAAGTTGGTTCGGGAAGCAGAAAGGGAAGGATAAAAAACATTTTAGAATAAATCAAAATCCAAAGACAGAAAGGGAATATACAGTTGAGAAGCCACTCATCTTCCCTATCGCCATCACAATCCAGGAGAAACAGGAAGAGGTGTGGCATACTTATGTTCAATGGGATGGCATTCCTGCTAGGAAAGAGACGGGATGATGGAGGACTAAAACAGGAGATTAGCTTTAACATCAGCTACAGCCTGACTAATACCTCCTAATATCCTTTCAGTAAAGATCTAGCACTACATAGATAAGGCGGCATCCTATTTTGATATTCTTATTCAGACAAATTTTCCACTAATTAAAAACTGGGAAATCAGACGATCATTTGAACCCACAATGCAGATGAYTATTGCATTCTCTGTCATTTTTTATATATACCCATACATACACGCATGTATACATATACATATATATGTATACAAGCATGTATACATTTCCCATTTCTCATTTCACTGCTCTGTCAACATATAATTTCAGAGCTGAATTAACTATCAAAAGTATAAAATATGAAGCATTAAGCCATCAAAATATGCATGCAYCAGACTTAATTTTACACATGAGATTATATTATTTTGATATAAATTCCCTTTGTGATATATATTCGGAGTGCTCAACTTTCAGTGAAGGAAAGCTCTATCTTTATTCAGCACTCCGAAAGCAAACCTCTTGGAGTATTTGCATGTAATTTTATGTAACCCTGTCTTGTGTAGTACAACCTCAACGGAAACAGATATTGATCACTTACCCTCACTTCTATGTTACAAGGCAATTATGAGAGATCCTCCTGCAAGACAACAACTAATTCCACACAAAGTAGAAAATATGAATCAAAATACTCTAATGAATATGGGAATGCTGAACCCTCGTTTCCTACAGATTGGTCTTGGCCTGACTAAGATACCGTGTGGGTTCTCTCACGTCTAGTAAGTCCAGAGTTCTTGCTGCGATTTTCTTGAGCTAAAAGCTCCTCTATCTTTTTACGTGTTGCTTTTAGGCAACGAATACCCTTGAGATCTCCTGGCTTACTATTCAATTTGAGTCAAATCAGAAAACATAAAAATGTGATCAATGTTATATAGCTATTGAGGAAGGCCTGCTAGACACTCTTAGATACATATCCGCACATAACTAGACCCCYTGCTTCCCCCAGAGGGTAAGGTCAGGCTGTGCCTGTTCGGGGAAACTCATTCACTCCCTGGAATGAAGGGCTTGTGCCCAGCACTATGTAAATGAAGCCTGTGAGAGGAGGTAATGGCCTGGGAAGCACTTGGGAAAGTCAGGTTTTAGACTACACACTTTGTCTTACTGCAAAGAAATGGTTGTTTAAATTGCCAGGAGTGGCTTTTCAGACTTGTTTGAAATTACGCACTGCTGCCGGTGCAGCCTCTCTCCTCATTGTGAGCACAGCCTGTTACGCCAGCTCTGCTAAAGAGGCACTAACCTCCTCTGTTCTGGGGAAACACCTCATGTTAGCAGGATGAAAGAGTCTAAGGAAGCAAAGACCTCCAGTGGCCACGGCCCAGCACAACTTGAGCAATACTCACAACTGTACACAACAAGCCTTTCTGCAGCCTCCGGGCAAAGAGGAGACTGTTGTTTAGCTCTCGGAGGCCCCTAATCCCGAAAGGAAAAACAGAAATGGAAAAACAGTGCACTTTTGTAAGCAGAACACACTGCTTTGGAGCCCAATTAAGCTGTTTCAGTAAACTCCAAAGCAGTCTAATAAAAGAGTAAATAAAACACACTTTTCCCTGACTTGTGTATAAACAGAAAACAAGCACTAAGAAAGTGCTTTCTGAAAAGCAAGGGGGAGGGAATCAGCCCAGAATACATAAAGCTTTCCTAGCACAGGTCAAGTTTCTCAGGCTGCAAAGACTTAAAGCAGGGACTACCTGTGCTTGAGGTTCAGCTTAAAAAGAAATCTCCAATTCTGTTACTGCAGCAGCTTCCCCTGGGTACACRGGTACTTCTGCTATGCGATCAGATTAAAGGTTTTAGTAATCCTGCCCTGTTCACAGGCCTCCATTGCCTCTCTATGGATTGCAGAATTAGAAAGTCTGTAGAATAGCAAAGCACGACCTGTAGAAATTAAAAGTAGCCTGAAAATTTTAACAGAAATTATATGTTTGTTCAAAAATGAACAGCACCTACTCATGATACATGTTTCAATGAGACCAGCTATCTAGGAGGCAGAAAACAAGGTGCAACATATTTATATCATTCTCTTTTCATATGTAGAAAGGTTTATAGTCTTCATAAAATTAAACCGTTTTAAGACGTAATTAAATACTGCTCAAAACCAATGCTTACACTGTTTTTGTTGGGAAAAAAAAAGGATGTTTACATTTAGAACTAAACAAAATTGTACAAAACAGACTGCACGAGAGCAAATATGAAGGTTTTAAAGGTTTCCCATGCCCTGTACTAACCAAAGATAGGKTTTTTTTGCCTTTCCCATGTCTCTCTCCTGTGTTTTCAGATAYAGAGAGTCTCACAACATGCTATAGCTTGAATGTTAGCATTCATCAAGGCAAAAACTCTTATTAATCAGAATTCAATTGTTCAGAAAAGTTTCCCATTGGTAAGGCACCAGCTTTACAAGTTCTCTTCAAATGGGAATTTTACTTTTCACAAACCTCACTTGCCTCATAAAATACAAATAGATGGTTTGCTGTGACTCAGAAGGAAAGGATTTCAGAGGAATGAGCATGGAAATTGGGGGCTGTCATAAGCATCTGTGGAACAGCAGGAAGTTATGGTAAACTTGTGAATAGTAGCACTGTCTAAGGCTTTCCATAGGCATACTATTAATAGCACATTCAAATTATTTTTTTTTCTTTTTCTGAAAGTATTTTTTCAATTGGTTGACAGGTATMTTGTAATGCAGATTTACGTTTCACAGATATCACCCTAAAATGCACTAGATTTGATTTTGTGGTAAGGCTTACTAGTTTTGTAGYTTTGTCTTTGCTGCCCATAAATGACAGGGCTTACCTTTCTGCACAATCAGAAAAACAGGAACTGCAATTATGAGAAATTAATTGGTCCTCCAAAGGTGTTTTGGTGTGAAAACAGGGCATTATGCAGGAAGAGTTTTCTATTAAATATCCAGCTTTTCAGTGTTGATGACCGTGTTTTTCTGGCATCATCACTAGGCCTTCAGGTCAACGCAACAAGTATTGTTTCTTCTGTTATTTTATTACTACAAATTCCATATCAGCATGATCTTGTAGAGAAAGAGAGGAAAAAACAGGGAGATGCCAGTTCATATTTCAATCTCTAGTAATATATAGTTTTTGTCCAGTTCTTATCACAAGAAAGAATCTGGCTGGTACTATGTACCTACCCTTAAGTYAGTGACTGCTATATTTAAAGAGCTGGTATTCTGGATAACATGCAGAGGACCTACATTTGTACCAGTTCTACAGATCGTGACGTCATTGCCTTAAATGGATTAACTTGGGATTTACCCTACCTTTGTATATGGTAGTTGTGGTTCAGGATGCCTGAAGACAGGGAAACACAAAATGGAAACTTCTTTTAAGTTCTTTCTTAGAAGACTGTTGTTCTTCTCTTTGTTTCCCTATGAAACCAAACAATTGAATGAGATGAAACAAACTTCCCTCTCAATTTATGCAGTTAAGCACTGGTGATGTATGTCCTGCTTTCTAATCCGTGAGTTTTCCCTTTCCAAAACCCCTTTCATCAGCCACAGGAAGATGCCTGAAACTTACGCCTTGATACCTTTCATTAGACTGACAAATCTACATTTGGCCTTAGAAGATTTTAGCTCATACATGGATCCRCAAATTGCACCACTAAACATGTTTCATTGCAGACCCTACCTGTCTGCCCTCGTTACCTCAGCCTGGCTCTCTCCAATGGTCTCTCCTCATGGTCCGTGGCTGCCGCAAGCCCTCTGCTCCATAAGTGGCCTGTGACAGGAAGCACCTGGGTGTTCCCCATTTATAGGGCAGGTGGAGGAGAAGCTGTTCTAAGTGAAAACACAGAATTAGCCAGCATCCTGACTCCTGGTGGGAAAATGTTTTATTAGTCAAAAAATACTTTACACCCTGTGGTGTCTAATAGACCTTTAGTCTTGCATCTGCAAAAATCAGAGAGAAATTCTTCTGTCATTTTCATAACAAAATTAAAATAAAGAAACCCTTTTTAAATGTTGAGTTAAAAAGAAAAAGGAAAAAAAAAAGAGAGAGAGAGAGAAGGAGAACTTCAGTCTGCATATAAATACTTTGTAAGCTCAGTTGCAGCGTGGTACAGGCAGTGCTAGCAGAATTTCCAGTATGTTAGGGTACAGCTCTGCTCCCTACCTATTGTGGAGGGGTTGTGGGGAGAGACATGGAGCTGAAGCAACAAAGTTTTGTTTCACCAAGAGTTAGTCATGCAGCAACATCTCTTTCTACGCCTATTCTGGAAATATAGAAAGGGAAAAGAAGATGAAAACTGAAAATTTTGTCATCTCATAATCCTATTTCCCCCAAAACGTGGTGTAATGGAAAGTTAGATCCTGACAGAGTAATTACTGGGTACATAGTTGGAAGTATGACAGGGACCTAATGAAGTGCAAGTCTTTGAGTGTGARGGGACATAAGCCAAAGCACATTCTTTCATCCACAGTCCTCATGACACATTCTAGTTTTCTAGTTCTACTCTTTTTATATAACTCTTTTCATCTTAGAAAAAAATATTTTTGTCGTTGAGGTGAGAGATGTAGATAGATTATGTGGACAAGACGTTTAATACTGTTTTAGTAGAAGATCAAAAATTAGTAAATGGATTCAAGGAGGAGGTAAATATGAACCAAGAATTTGCCTATAATCTTTTAAATCAATCCCAATTGTGCTACCTTCTATTCTAGGCTAGGCAAATATCCATATTTGAGACACTCACGCTCTTTGCCTGCAGTCTAATCRTAATTCCACATCCACTTGTATCCAGAATGGAAACAATTAAAACCRCTCTCAACTTCTACACTCAATTTCCGAGTAGTAGTTCTTTTCCAAAATGGAGAACAGCCTCAGATTAAGGAGGAATATTATTTAGTGATTGATAATCACAGATAACTTAGTTATGACCAATGAAATCTTAATACCATTCTGCACAGTACATATGCATAGAAGTATAGGGAAATATGTATAGAAACTGAACTCTGGCWCTACTGTCACTAATAGGACTTCAGGTCTTCAAAATATAAACACAGTGTTAAAACAACATGAACATTTTGAGGAGCACAGAGTTTGAAATGCCTAAGAATTAAAACAGTGGGGAATCAAAMCAGACACCTTTGTGTCAGTAAAACACTAGTGTTGCATCAGCCTAGCTCCAAAGCAATATTAAAAGGTGGAGCAAAGATTCCCAGCAGACCCTAGCATTCAATTAGCATATTTGTTTCAACAACTCCATGAGTTCAAACATGTGTTAATATTTTAATGTTGGATAATTACTGTTATGATAACCAAAACATCCTTTAGTGAATGCTGTATAGGATATTGAAAATAACATGACAATAATGTTAGAAGCAGATAATTTAATGTAGCATACAAATACTAAAAATACAAATATTTATAGAGATAAAAAWTTTTCCACAAGATACTTAGTATATAATGATGCATCCAAATAGAAAAAGTTCAGTTTAGAAAAACAATTGACATAAATCCATGCCAAAATTAATATTAAATATTCTCTCATGTTTGTTATATAGTAAAATTTCAGGCATTTATTAGCTATCATAACTTGGCACTTGGAATGCACATGAATTTGTTTCAACACACATGCTTTCACCGGAAATAACAAAGCCTTCCAAGGGCATTTGGGATTCCCTGTCAGCTTGGAGTAATTAGTCTCATTTTGGGTCATTTCTTCATTATTCCTTTACAAGTTTAACATCTTTTAATTATTTTTCAAATGGCAATTGACTTAGAAGAAAGTAGTAGTTGGGTATTATTTAAGTTCCTGTTGCGTCGGGTAAGAAAGTTGGCTAGCACTGACCTAGGGTATGTCCCACACGTGTCACATTAGGAGCAGTGCTAGAAAGGGAAAAACTGATGGGTGACATGCATTGGTAATTGCCATGTGGGAGAAGGAAGGCTGTTCATCAGAGCCTCATGATAAGACAGGATGGTTTAGGGTCAATACACATACCTTTGAAATACTGCAGGTTTTGACAAGAGATCACTCTGCTTGTCCCATGTCCTCAGCTCCCGCCCTAAACATTCAGCACTGGTCCTGGTGACAGGCGACCTAGGGCACTCACACACCTTTGGGGAGGGTCAGTCCCACTTCAGGTATTCATGGAAGCTCCTGGTTCAGTCACACTTAACAGTTACCAACTTTTCTTTTACACAGGCAAGAACTTGGGCAACCTGCTMTACTGGCAATTTGCTGAGGAATTCTAATATTCCCAAAGCCTGCAGAGTTCCTACAAAAATATAGAAGAGGAAAATAAAATCTTTCACAAACATATGCTATAAGCCCTTACTACAAAATTCATATCTCAACACTAATACACAAAAAATATTGGATAAAGCTAAATTGAAAAGCTCAGGTGTTCAAATGGGCAGGTGTTTGAAAAACAAAATTCAAAGTCAAAGATTGGGAAATGCTCCAAAACATCTTTAGAAGGTTGCACACAGGAAGACCTTTGGGCATGGATGCTCTGTTTCAGCAAAGTCAGGGAATGGCAAATCTCTTACTGTGAGTATTACAGTTTTACTTAACTAACATAACTCATCATCCCTCCTCAAACTTGCCTGAAGAAATCACTGAAGAAATCAAATCCTTTGGGATATTCAAGTCTGACAATGCTAATTGAAACAGATGGCAGCACCTGCATTTGGGAAACATATATCATTATCAGAAAATTAAGAAAGAAGAGCTATAACGACATTTTATATGATTTTAAAATATAACTTTTCTATCATATTGTACAAGTGATACCTCATTATTAGCATTATTAGGATCTGTGYGAGTCCAGGTTTACAGCACTGCTTCCAAGCATTAAAAGTCTGTGACTAAAGGAAGAAAACAAGTTAGTCCTACAAACTCTTGTTTTCTTACTGCAAATGGCTCATGTTGAATCATGTGCCTGACCAGGTAATGCTTGCACAAATTATAAGACAATTAATTAAGCTCCACAAATGGAAGGCAAAATCTTCACAATTAGTTGGGGAGAAGAGCTGACGCGAACGAAATGGGGGGTTGCTGCCTCCCACAGCAGCTRCACAGAAGCTCGCCTGTTTTGAGAATTCAGTACAGCTTTGAGTGTCGGGTGCTCTACCCCCAGCACTGGTCACCTGCTGAGAGCTTGCATTGAACTACGTTACGTTGTAATTGGATTTGCCGAAGGCACTGCATTAGCATTTTCCATGATCTCACCCTTATTAGCCAAATCACTAATCAGGGGTAGTGCTGTTGCATTGTTTGCTAGTTCAACTGGCTGCTGCGCTAGTGTCTGCTTGCCAGCTCCATATTCATGCAGAGATAAAACTCCTATCTCTAATGGAGACTCGGGAGTTTTTTCTGTTGCTAATGTTGCTGTCAAACGCCAAACAGCAATTTCTTCCTGGATACTGGGTCACTTGCTCCTTTGCTCGTGTTCTGCTTGATTTCACGTCGCAGGAGCGCTCTTTCATCAGGCTAGGCAAAAGCAGCATCGCTCTAAGGTTTAACAGCACAAAAGTGCATTCCYATGGACTATTCCCCATGGCGCCCCAAATCAAATGTTGAAAATGTTTATGGAGTTTATTGTTTAAATGCAGAGACCTTTAAGTTCTAAAAGTAGAAGTCACATGTGCAGACAATCTCTGACCACTCGGCCTTTGCACAGCTCTGGTGTTTTTAATAGGATTTTCAACTCTCATTAGCTACTTCTGAGTCACCAGAAAAGTACAGAGGACATTTCACATGACTTTCTCCTCCTGGTGCAAAAATCTTGGTTCCTTCTTGCACCGGGAATTCCAGGAGGTTTTGGTACCTACCTTCCAGAAACTATGCTGTTAAAAAAGCCTGAAGGGAAGAGACAACCTTGCAAGCAGACTGCCGGGCAATGTCTGCTGAGCATCCATCACCACAACTTTCTGAAAAGTTTTAGTCTCATAATTTCATATGAAATTTCATAGTTTCTGAGAAGTTTCATAGTTTTACAGATACATGTTCACTTACAAACGAAGGCTATATTCTCAGAATACACGTCACACAACTATGTTCAGAATCACTACAGTCAAATTCTTTACTAGAATCATCTGGAAATATAAAGGCATTTTCACAGAGAAGTTAAACCCATGAAATACTTATATTAATATTCTATTGATACAAATAAGTACATGTAACAATCTGATTATGTTTTTCATATACTTTTGGAGCCAAATCAAAAGCAGAGCTAGCATTGACTCAAAATGGGAGTAAGGCAGTCTACGTGGCATGCTATCCATAATACCCTGATTTCAATTACACAAGTGTGTTAAAACAGTAAAGCAGATTTCCTTTTTACCAAACAACCAAGAAGAAAAGAGTACAGAATTCAAGAGCGTACATCAACAAATCATTCCCAAGAATCAAATAAAAAGGACTGTAATTTTCAAACAAAAAAAAATATCACAACACTATTGGGCTTAAAGCCCTTGAATTTGAAACAGATGTGGCAGTTTCTGAATCCCCAGCAATAACTGCATCTTTTATCATAAGGCATTTTAATAGGTTCTCATAGCCAGCACAAACAGCATCTTCAGAACAAAGGGCARTGATGCTTCCCAGCAGAGTTTAGCTGGATCCTGAGGATCACTAGCCTGAATGAGCCGCTTTTCTATTGTTCTTGCAAGGATTTCATCAGGCATAAGTAATATGCACTGCAGAGATAAGAAGCTAGGAGCAAAAATAAGTCACAACAAAACATAATAATGAAGATGCAAGACTAGTTTGCAGTCTTTGGTCTATGCTTCTGCAGGTCATAGGTCATCAGGGATGGGCTCCTTTCTCTGAAGATGTATCTGCAAGTAAATCAACACAAATTATTTTGCCATTGAGAATCACGACTCTCTTTTGATTATTTTTCCCCCATTCTCTCCTTTTTTTGCTGTCAATATTGTATATCACTGAAGACCTGCGATCAGCGCAGCACAAACTGTAGTGAATAGGAAGAAGCAAAAGAGGATAGGGATATCACACAACAAGACAGTAGCCTCTATCTATTTCTTTACTGTGATCTATTCCTGAGGATACTTGATATGGAAYGAACAGTAGGGTCTAATAACTAAAAGCTCCCATGTAATCCTTCTAGACCTCTGAAAAGAATAGCTGACATTCAGAAGTGCTCATTAAGCACAGATAAACATTAGCTGCACCCAAGATAGCAAGTGAGGAATGGCAGAGGGAGGAATGAGGTGGTTCTATCCACTGTTAATTAGGGGTCTGTGGTACAAATATGTATTTGATAGTAACTCACCTGAGCAAGAAACACAAAATACAACTGAAGAAAGGAAACACACTATAGTCAGTGTAATACCTCCTTCCTTTCTGAAGTTTCAAAAGAAATTACTGAGATGCTGAAACAYGTCACTACTAACACACACACACACCCCCCACTGAAGTGCACTGAGTACTTGGTTCTCAAGAGAAAGTGAAATATTTCTAGCAGTATTCTCAAACTGTCTACGAAAATTGCTCTGCAGCTACTACCCAGCAAGACCATCATTCACTTCTGAAGGCACCTAGCTGATGATATCCCAGTGTATGATATATGAAAGAAAATGTGACCCAAAAGGTCCATATTTGTAGCCAATGGCAGCACCACATGAATTACTGATTTTGGTGACATCTTTTTCTTTGCAGGCAGTATTTASAGCAACAATTCATGTTATTTGTCCACAAAAGGCAGAGCAATAGTTAGCAGACTCGTTTCTTGTGTAGATATACTTATACAGATATATACGTACACACATGCGCACACACACGAACACACACACAAAACAGGAAGACTTTTCACAGTCCTTATATCCATTAGACTACAACAAACTTACACCACAGTACTCATCTCAATCTTTGTTGCCATAGAATTACACAGAAAATAATTTTCCAAAACAACCAATGATATGATAGAAGTATGAACAGGTACATTTCCAGAGTTCCAGATTTTACAGAGTTCCAGATAACTCTGATTTTTTTTTTTTTTTTTTTATGAGAACTCTTTCCATTCATTCTCAAACTCAAAATTACAAAGCTTCTTTCAGATCAATAAGAATCCTAAAAATGATCCAATTTTCCTTGTCAGTGGGAAGTAAGCTGCTAATTAAATACCTGTCTTAACTAGCATGGAGTACAGATCCTTRGTAACATAATGTATGCGGTGAGGCCAACCTAATATTAAAAATGTTTGTGATCATCTTATCCTATCCCCTACCCCCTCAACTCCCACCAAGATGTCAGGTTATTGAGGTTTTTTTCTGTCTAGTTTTCATTGAAGACCCCCAACAAAACCCCTTTTTGCAGCTTTCCTTCCTCTCTTCCTCTTTATTCCATCATTATTTTCAGTGGAAAACAACACAGTTGCCCCTCTTCTTCTTCCAATTAGCTCTAATTATAATAATAGTAGCAATAAAGTTGGTACCTTGAGGGCAAAAATCTGGAAAGCAGCAGAGTGTGGAAGAGAAAAAAGATCATGAAACTAACATTAAGCTTCTTACAGGGCTCATGGCAGCATCCCCTGGSCCCTACAGGTTGAGTGCTGCTCTTCCGAGCCGTGCCAAGCTGAGCAGGGCTCCACCCAAGCTACCCCTGGAGTCAAGTGTTGAAGGGCTAAGGTTTGACTTCTCCCTTTGCCTGGCATAACTGGATTCAAAGCCAAAATACACAGGTTAGGTCAAAGAAATTTAGTAGTTATATCAAACACTCCCAAGGGACAACTCTAGTCCTTGAATACATATATTGCAATCAGTGTTTCTGCCAAGAAAACAAATACAATAAGACTAAGTTTGGAAGTGAAAGGGACAAAACATTCCAGCACTTAGGGCATGCAAAAAGGTACTTGTTTTCTTTAAGCTTTGAGCAATAAACCTCTTTTACAGATAATTTTTGATTAAAAGAATGAGCTCGGGTAAAATCTCCAAAAATCAATCTTTCTTCAACTGTCCTTTCAATTTCACACAGTTGGATGAGGAAGTCAGCCAACAGTGCTTGCCAAATAAAGTGATATTAAATACACTTGCTGGAAATCCTTATGCTAAGCAAGCAAGACAGAAAGACAGACAGATAGAAAAAGAACAATAACAATCAAAAGTAATTCCAGCTATGCTGAGTGATAGCAACACAGAGATATTGAGGGGCTTGTTTGCCTCYAATAAATTATATCAGCATGGTGGGTAGAGCAAGGCTAAACTGGAAGAATTTGAGTACATCTTCAAGTTAGGTTTTCTGCATAGCAAAGTGTATGGGGAGGGACCATGCCCAGAGGCCAAAAGGAAGAACTATCCTGTTGGGAACTTTATCTGCCTGTGTAGAAAGACAGAATCTCCTTCTTCCTTAAACTCTACTCATTTTCCCTCATTCCCCTTTATACGTTGCCGTTCTCTCTTCCTTGTGACCTTCAAAGACTGCTTTTTGCGAGCCTATAATCCCACTCTGCAGGATTGTAATTTCCCTTTGAGGACTATCTAAATGCTCCTTCCCTGACAGGCTGATCCAACTGCAGTCCAATTTCGGAGCATTAATTCTGAAAAAGACCCTAAAAGTTACTCTATTGATGTTCAGTTTAGGGCTCCATAGTAAAGCCCTAGTTCAGAAAGGAGAAGATTTAAAAGTTGGTTTATCATCTAGTGAGAAAATGAAAGCTGAGAAGTGAGACTTGGGAATGCTGCTAAGCATACTAGCAGATTTAAACCCACCATTGCAATTAACACTAGTCCAAAATAGAACAAAGAAATGGAAAGAATATTAAGATTACTTTCATCATGTATTCATGGAGTTTCTATCTTTGAAATGTTTTTGATACTCAAATTTTGATACTCAAAATAAGTATCATATAGATTTAACAAGCTACTGTTTACAATACMTAACTAAATCCAGCCTAGTATATTTGAATTTATAGTAGAACTTTTCTGTGGTCAATGGCTAGTAAAAGGTCTGAAGATATTAATTCCGACATACTACTACACATTGTTGTATTATTGGACTACTTGAAATTTCCTCCTAATTGGGAAGGGAAAAGAAAACAAAGGAAAAAATCCATGGATTTACAATACACTACTCCATGGAGCAGTAAGTATTCACATGTTCTGGATAAGGAACAATAAAATAAAGATAGCACATGGATTTGAAACATTAGTTCCTAATGAACAGGATGAAAAAACATAYAATGAAGCCTACAGAGATAATTTCTCTTTTTTCCAGATCCTGTAAGTGTACTGTCCTGAACCACATCTGCAATTGGCTACTGGATYTGTTGCATTCCTGTTATAAACATCCTCTCTGCATTGTCTGGGAGCAGTAAATCACTCTCAGTGCATGCAGGAGGAACTACAGAACTAATCTTCTGTCCACTCCCAATCACTGCATTTCTTTCCCTGCAATCACAGCCGAATCTTCCAAACAGTTTCCATATAATTTCAGGAAGCTAGTGCTCTATGTCAAGATGAGGTTCTATTCCAACAAATCACATTCCCACCTTACCCTCTTTTCTGTGTGAAGGTGGTAGCCAACAAATGACTGCAGAGTTTCTCTGTAATCATCTCTCTCTCTCTTTTTTTTTTTTGTGGATGCTGCAAGTGTCTCTGCCATGCCAGATGCTGTCCACTCAAACCATGACATACATAAGGAGTGCATATGGTCACTCATGTAGTGCACATGGCCACAGACTTTGCTGGTCCCCTTGCACAGCATCAGATGATTTATTACTCATTTGGGATGATATATCTATAAAAAAGTCCATGAAACAARAGAATATAGCAAAACGCAAACCTAGAAATGCCATCATTCTCAACTCCTTTTGAGAGAGAAGGGGTGGTTTAGGGAAGTTTCTGAAAGAGAAAATGGGAAAAGAAGGATTCCCTCACACAGCAGCATCCCTTCTTTTTCATTCTCTCTAGCATGTGTCTTCAGAGTGGCCTGAAGCAACTACTTTGAAAAACCCAGTAACTCTGCAGGATTTCAAATCCAGGTGCAACTACTAAATACTCCTGCTTTTCAACAGATAGTTTGCACTTGTCTATTTAAATGGTTTTGTTTTCAGACCTGACACCTTGAACTATTATCAAGGCAGATGAAGGACAGCAATTGGCATTTATTTCTTTAAAGTGAAATATCTTGAAGTTTATGTTTTGTTACTAGGCTCCTAAAAGTTGACTCACCTTGGCTCTGAAGTTCAGCATATCAATAAATTTAGCCCTAGTTAGTTCCTGTTGCTTAGTTGCAACAGATGCTGTAATGCCAGTACTGAGAATATTCTTTTTTTTTGGCCCCTTACAAGTTACTTAATGAGGCATTGATTTGATCCTATAACRTATATTAGGGATATTTCAGGGATATTTCAAGAACTGCAATGAGGTTTAAAGCATAACGTAGATGGTATCACATTAAAACTCTCATTTATGTTGCATACATCCCGAATTCAGCTTTCTGAAGCRAAACCATTAAGTAAACACTCAACTGAGGAATAGAAAAGTTTAGTTTATCTCCCTCAAAGGCCTATTTAAAAAAAAAAAAGTACATTTAAAATATGCTCTGTACAGCTGTTGTCTTACCATTTGCCTTGTGCTGCACATCTGGCGGAAGCTGGTCAGGAACATACCACTGATAGTCTGGCTGCACAGAACAATAAAACATTATTACAGCAATATGGACTTCATAGACACTTCAAACAAAAGAACAGTGACATGTTAAAAATATAATCGTACTGTAAAGTTTTTTATTAGTCATACAAAAGTAGTTTACAAAAATCTTACATTTGGCTTTAAATTTTCACTTTTTTTTTTTTTTTTCTCTCTCTCACAATGACACATGGCTTAGATGCTGAACTCAGAAATATGGGTGCAAACCTTTCTAGATCCCACAGATCAAAACAAACATTAACAGGAACAAATCAGATTTTAAAAGGGATTTATAGCGTACTGTACCTAAGGAATGAGGAGATAGGGAGAAATARAATGCAGAGATACTATCAGACATCACATTTTTAACAGGCTGCATCCTACTTAAGGAGCACAGAGAAGCCTGGTATGCATCGACCTGACAGGTGAAGCAGCTCCAGTTTGAAAACATGTAACGCCCAGTTTTTCAGTATCATAGAAACAGTCCTTTGAATAAAGGCCTCCTTATTCCTCTCTTCCCTACAGATGAGCACCAGTGTTATAATGACATGAGTTCCTGAAAATGTGGTGGTAAGAGATCTTTATTATCTAATAATTCTTTATTTTTAAAGATCCTTATTGGAAGAGGAAGTACTGGGAAAATTATGTCCACATAAGTATAGTTTTATCCAGTGGAATCCTTCATGATTGGCAACAAGGAAGAAGAAAGAAATATGGCTTATACCACACACTGCAATAAATGAGCAGAAAATTACCCCAGAGAAAACAATTTTAGTACCAACYGATTCAGCTGAAGCTGTATTAAGCTGTCTATATGATCTGAAAGGAATATGCAAGCTTATCAAATAACAAGTAATTACTGCTTTAAATTAGTTAAGCTGTAGAGAGAATTCCTGTTTTGTAGAAATTACTCTGGCAAAATTCTGAGTAATCCCAAGGAGACTCTTACAAATTTAAATTCATAGGAAGAAATTTCACTGATGCACAAAGTTTTGCCTAAATTAAGATGGCACGGGCTGGCTGTGGATACAGAAAAGAGACTTAAGCTTCATTCATGTTGTCCTTGGTGGTTACATAACAATTCACAACATTACACATTTGTCAGAAAAACCAAACTCTTCCCTTTTCACTGATGTTATACCACTCACAGGAATTACCTAAATCTGTGCTGGCAGGCAAACCAAATAGGCTCTGATACAAAATACTTCAGATTGCACATTAAGCACAGGTCGTTTTTGCTCTGATGGCTCAAAACATACTTAGTTGCATTGCTTTTTTGAGTTTCCATTGAATCTTCTCTTCTTTATTCTTCCCTTTCAAACATACTTATAAAATGCAAGCTTGAAAGAAATTCAAAGACAGAAGAGACCTATTTCATGTCAGACTAAACAAAACACTTCTATGGCAACACAGAAAAAAAACCTAAAAGGTGCAAGATATCAAAATAATGAAAAAGCAAAAACAGACTAAACACACACGATTACATATGTTAACTCAGGGCACTCATTAAATCCTAACACCTTTCTTCATTGCTGACAAATTGCTCAGGGAGTTAGCAAAAGCTCAGAGCAGCAGTGCTACATGTGCACAAAGAATTTCAAAGGAAATGCTGAATGAAACTGGAAGTTACAATGCAACCAGTCTGACCAACCCCAGCTCTCCAGCAAGAATGACAAAATTGTCAACTCAGCAATTCCTTGCAGAATTAGAAACCCAGATGATAAAAGTTTAGGGAGAAGAGTCAAAATAATCTGGGACTATGTCCGAACTGGAGTGAAAAATATTCTGCAATACTTACAACTCTGATAAATGGATAGATAAGTATTCTCCTGAAGCACAGGAGTGACTTGTTTGACCACGACTCTTGCATTGGATCCCTGTAGTCTGAAAGCCATGTTTTGCAAAAGCTAAGCCATTCACATGCTTACATCTTTTGATACATGACAGCTTTATAAACATAAAACATAAACAGATAACATGCATTTAAAAATGAGAGTTGCCATGCTTAAAACTGTTCTCCCTATATCTTAAACAAATATAGTCCTTCTCATCAGCACTATGAATTTAAAATAATCCACCAAACTTCAAAAGTATTATTTTTTGAAAAAGCCTGGAATAGATGACAGTCATCCTGATATAACCTGGCCCAGGACTAAGGAATTCCCCTGGCTGCTGAGTGAGAATTAGGAAGGCAGGGTCCTGTCGCGTGTCAGAAGGGAAAAAGGCCAATTGCCAATTTTGTCAGCCACACTCAGATGTAACTTGCACTACTGCTAATTTTCACTTTTTCAGTACATAGACTTAGTCAGGAAAACGGCAGTGCTAAAGCATGCACAGCCAGAATGCATCACTTTCATTCAGTAGAACCTTACTCCTCAAGTATTCCTTGTCAAAACAGAGTACCAGAAGGAAGATACTACTAGAGTGGCATTGCCAGATGACAGACAATTATTTTTAAACAGATGTAAATTAATCTAAAAAAAAAAAAAAAAAAAAAAAAAAAAGCGAGAATCAAACTTTTTTTTTTTGTAAATTAAACAATAACCACCAGTATCATTTAAAGCCAATACACAATACTTAGCTTTTTCTTCTTATTGGTATTATAGATAAATTTATTTTGACAAGTACAATTTACAACATGAAATTATATACTCCATGGGCAACTTATCAACTGTATGTTTAAAACGTTGTTACTTTTCCTCCCTATGCCTAGAAGAATAAATTGTAGAAGCATTAAAAGGGCAATGCTAGTGCTACCATTCACCTGGTGATGCTGTGATTGAGATACGACAGCATGCTGTGCAATTTAGTAGCAGTGACACTGGAAGAAAAGCACATGCTTATTCAATGGGACTTGGTATCTTTGGCCTGCCAGACAGGGAAGGATGCCTAGAGAGATCAAGAAGGRTGTTCTAGATCTAGGAGTAATTCTGCAACACACACACAGTTTTGATCTGGCACCAAAAAGGAGCCAGGATACAACAGAACTGATTACTAGCAAGGACAGCAGTGTGATAGCATCRTATTATTCTTCTGTGATTACCATGCTGTGAGAAAAATCAGTGACCTTGTGAAACAAGAAATAGTAGGAATCTTACTGAGTGCTGTTGCTGTTCACGTGTTCCACAAGATTTTGGATGTACTCGAGGATCTTGATAATGAAGAAGCAATCCACAGTTCCCATAATTAACACAGGGTGAAAGAAAGACTGGAGGTGGGAAGCTGGGCTGCTCAGCCTTTACTGGGAGGTCTTTTGTCTGTAAAAATGTAAGGAAAAAAACAGCAGAAATGCATTATTAGGAGGAAATGTTGACCAACAAAATATACACATAGCAATAAGGTGTGGGGAGAAGAAGAACCCTTCTCTCAGCATGCTGAGAGATGTGAGAATGCTAGTGGTTAAAAAAAAAATTGAGAAGTCTGATTTAAATCAGGGCATTCTTGACAGTTTTTATGTGATAAACTATTGGTTTCAATATGCAGCAAGTATAGTCTTGGGTATTTTCTATAACAAACAGACATTATCATTACACAGAGTAGCATTCAATCCTTTCAAACAAAACTAGGCACTTGCACAACAAGAGGCATAAATAATATCAATCAAGCAATAAATTTTATGGTCTCAAGCTTTAATTCTCTCTTTTTTCTTAGGCCTTCCAAGTCTCAGTACAGCCTTTTGGTATTTGCCTAAGGACAAGGAGGAGTAAGAGCTGGGTCAGAATTAAATAATTTGACTTGTTATTTGAGAAAATAAACTAATAAATATACTATACTCCTCCCCATGTTTGAAGCCCTTCCTAAGCTCTGTTTAATCAAATCAGAGAGCAGGGATAGCCAAAGAAGATGAGTTCAAGCTAAAGTGTACACTTCCAGAGCCCCGGCTATCCAGTACTGGCTGGCTGTGGGATGTGTGTACCTCACAATGGAGATTTTACTTTACTTCAATGCATCGGTGGGCCAATACTTGAGTTAAACCACACCCAAAACCAAGGCACAGGAAAACAGAAGTATACCTGCTGCTGTAACTGCCGTTCTAGTTGTTCCTTTTCTTTGAGACAGGCCTTAATCTGTGGAGAAATTAAATATTCACACTGAAAAATCAACTGCTTGAAAGCAACATCCAAAGCTGCTCTTACTGACAAGATGCAGGAACAGTCAAGTTCAACACACATCACGCAGCACTTGGTGCTGCCCTTCAGGCATTGGTTGCCAACAACATTTCTCCTGGTCCAGAGGAGGGGAGGGAGGCAGTAGGAAAGGCTTCTTCCTTCCTCATTTCTACTGCCTCYATTTAGCGTCACTGCTGTGAGAGGCTCTCAGCTAGGGCTGTGGGGCTGTGCAAGAAATTACTTAGTCATTTACGATCACCAGGCAAAGCAAAAATATAAAGGGAAAAGGTGTCTCTGTGCCCTCTGTCTCCTTTTAAAAAAGAAAAACATTCTTTTACTTAATAAAACACATGGGACATGACTGCAGAACAGGAGAAAACACCTAAAAGTTAYTGCATGTAACACTACTAGATTTCTCTTAGGTACTTCTATATGACTAGGATGTCTTGAAYGGCAACTCACAGCATTCTGTCCAGCACTGCTACCTTTTCATTGGTATGAAATGCTCCCAAGTATCTGTCAAAATACTGCCTGCACTGGGACCTTCCAGCAGCAGGCAGGACGCCCAACCTGCTCCCCTGCAGCTGATGGGAGCGACGGGACACAACAGCACCCGCAGGGCTCTCTGCCTGCTCCATCCTGATCCTACTGCAAGACCCTACTGGTACCGACACRTTGGTTTGTTCCAAACAAGCCAATACTGCAGTTTGTTTCAAAACACAAAGTCRGGGAATACAACACATCATCATAGACCATTTTGGTAGCCTGCCATTCTTTTAAAACATTGCACAATTCTATCCAGACAGGAAATCTTGCAACTTCACCATTTTAAAGAGGGYTGAGAAAGCTCAGACTTTTACATACCATAATTTTGCTTTGGCTTCCTGAAKATCTATGGACAGAATACTGACACTACTCTAAATGGAGAAAAAGAATGTTGCAACAAAACATTATAGCAGAGGCTGCTCAACTTGGTTAGAGACCTTTTCTTTTTTTTCCTGTCAATGATATTAATATCAATCTGTAATTCTACTGCAAAGACCAGGATTCATCAGAGTTTTTTTTATTCCAAGCATTGGTTTRATGTCACAACTCTTTTATCCATTGCCAGTGCAAAACAAAACAAAACAACAAAGAAGAAATGGTCCTTTGGATTTTTTTTCATTTTTTCCTCCCATTTTAAGATATAATTGAAGAGTCTTTGCAATAAGCCCTCCCTTCATCTACTTGATTTGGAAGAAATCTCTAATCATTTTTGATCTTCTTACTGCATTACTTCAGAATGATTTCATCCCAGGTGGTGACCTCACGTAGTATCTAATGTCAATTAATGGAAGCCAGAAAGCTTTGGGTTGTGTGAAAATTGAAAAAATAAAAATAACATACACATGTGCTGGCAACAGTAACTTTCTTTTGACTCATACCTGAGAATTTAGTTTATTCAGTTGAGACTGTAAACCCTTGTTCATCTTCTGCAGTGCTTCTTTTTCTTCATTAAGTCTTTCTCTGTCAGATCTTTCCTTCCTGAAGTCCTCTTCATATATTTGTACCTGCAATCATTAACACTCAGTATCTGAATTTTGGTCCACAGCTTCTGTATGTCTAGGCCCTTGTAATTTAACAGGCTGATTAAGCAATATCTATTTCTAAAGATTAAAAAGAAGATAGCAAATATTAAAAACATAGATCTTTCTATAGAATAAACAGTGGTAGGCAAAAAAAAAAAGAAAATACCAATAATTTTTCCAGTTTTCCCTTCAATTATGAGCACTTTTAACTCCCATCCTACATCTCAGATGTAACCAGCTAGCACCCTGTAGCAGATGGGAGGTACTGGCAAAGCACAGATAAAATGATTTTTATCATGCAGTCTGACAGAATATTATCACTTCATCCAATCTATTGATGAGCCAGGATGATAAAGCAACATTCTGCTCTTTTCACAACCCACTGAACGCCATGTGACAAGCCTGGTCTTGATGCTACTTTGCCTTATGCCTTTTTGTAGTTGTCTGCAGTTGCATCTTTTCCACAGCTTGAGCTCTCCAGTGAAGGTATGGCCCAAAYGATTACACTGTGATTAAGGATTAATACGGGATAGTATTGAGAAGCATTATTAAGAATTTCTTTCTGATCACTRTTATGGCCTCAGAAGTTCAGACAGGATTAGAAAAACAAACAACAACAAGCACATTRCAGGTGGTAGTTAGTAGAAGCTGTAAGCGGAAAACACAATTGCCCCATGTACCTTTTGTCTGCAGCATGGGAGTTCTGGTTCACCCTCTCAAAATGCAGCCCAAAGAATCTATCTGCCTCAGTCTGGAGGCAGAGGGCAAGATTATTTACGCAGTGATAAAGGGAAATAGGGAGTTTTGATCCTGGCAATAGATGATGAACTGTCTTTTATTACTGAGGGATATAGCAGCTTGTCCCTTGTCATGTCACCTAGTGCTTGAGTCACAAACCTTCATGCCATTTTTAAAAATATGACCACCTGACAGTGCATGATTTCAGAAGCCAGATACAAACCTAGAAGTTAACTGGTGGTCRACTAACAAAGTAAGTCAGTCAGGCAACTTATGGGCAGGCAGTTCCCTGACAAAAAGTTCAAGATTGGTGGCACTTCTGCTGACAAGGCTGTCAGACAGCAAAGCCCCGACTCGGTCGAGATTGTCATCAGAACCAGTTCTTTCAGTTGGTCACCAAAGGCAGCTATTGGGCTATTTTAAAGAATTTGCTTGCTACTGCTCATGCATTGCCCATAGCATAGTGCTAGTTTTCCTTTTCCATCAGTACTTCACAGCAAGCCCAAAGAAATGTTAATACCTCAATACAAGTCAACCCAGTGCTATATTAATCATTTCATTAGTAGCCTCTTGTAGCTGATTTTGCAAGGTTTCTTGGAMTCAACTAGATATATTTCTCTTCCTGAATTACAGTGTGTAAAAACACACCCAAAGTTTTCTATGCGGTCGCCTGGAGACTCGGCTCCACGGCCTGTGCCTGAAGTCAGTGGTGCTCACCCTTACAGGCAGAGCTGCCACTTGCACAAATCTAGGTCTCCTGTGTCCTTGTTGTATCTATATGCTTCTCTCCTAGGTATTTCTTCATTTCTCTTCTTTCCTGATTCACTCTCTGCTGTCCAACCTCCCTCCCTCATCAGCTGCATGATCTGTTGAGGCTGCAAYGGAACAAACTATCACATTTGTGCCGGATATTCTATTGCTCCAGAAAAAGGGGACACCTCCTAAGGAGCGAATGGCTTCATCTCCCGTGTCATGGCCAGGGATGGGCTGATGACAGCCAAGCTATGGTGGGATTTTGTCACGTTCATGTTTGTCCCAAGGGCTCTTCCTCCATACGGTTCTAGTCTTCTGCTCCATTTCGTGCAGAGGGAAGTCTGCACTGACTATATTGATTTACACAGCAAGAAAAATACATTCATAAAATGGTTTCCCCATGAGAATCCTGAAAAAATATGTTTTACTCTATCTTATTGTGTAGAATGAAATAACTCATTACTGTAGAATGAAGTGCAGGATTTTACTCTCAAGCATGTGGCAAGCATTACATTAGAGAGCAAAATCTGGCTTTGCTGCCAAACGTGACAGAAACAAGTATTTTATTCCCACTGAACAAACTTCTCATTCTGATCACATCCATTTGTGTGTCAATAACATTAAATCTAACACCGTCCAGGATGTCAGATCTAAAATGTAAATTTTTCTTAAGAGTATCATGTTTCTAAATAGATTATTTCATACAGAGAAAAAGAGTGCACAAAGAACTTRCAGTACTGAAAATGAAAATAAAAAGATATGCTTGTCTATACTGATCAGTATGCAGATTACAGATGCACACTTTGAACTGCAATATCAGGACACATTTCAATTTTACCAAGACTATGATTCTTATATAACTTGCTAAACTTTCAACTTTATTTAAATAAGAAGAACAACCTACATGTAACAGCAACTCCTGAAGATTAGCATTCCCCCTGGATGAAAGTCAGTCCCCAGCAGAGAGCCAGATACCAACACATCCCTGAGAGTCATGAGACCTTTGCACTCTGATGTTGCAAGCTGGACACTAGGCTTTGTTCCCAGTCCTTTCCAAGGACTGAATTTCACTTTGTAGTGTGATGACTGCATCTCAAAAAACGCACCATTTCAATGGTTACAGCTAAGTTGTTTCTTCCTTTCAAAAGCAGCATATGGCAATTCCATCAGAGACAGTTCTTAGGAAAAGGGGTAAATTACACTGCCTCAAGTTATCCAGGTTTATTTCCAGTTGTTCTCACCTGCTGTCTAAGAACTTCAAGCTGGGTTCGCATGTCCTCAAGGCTGTTCTTATCCAGTTTTGCTGAGGGAGTCTCAAGAGCAGAGGAGTGCTGCTTTTTCAACATATCCAGAAGGGCCTGCAACATAAAACAGCAAACTCATTATATCACGTTTTACCACATCAAACAAATTCCTTTCAACTCACGAAAATCTTTGCTCTCTCAGATTCAAGGGATCCAAGGTTTTTTTCCTTGACTTGCAATTGTTCCWATTATCTAAACTGGAGATGAACACAATTAAATACAAACACACATGTTGAAACCCAAATTTGTTAAGTGTCTGYGCTACATCCATGAACTTGAGACAGTGTAATTTAGAAGACTGTGTTTTTATTTACAACTATAACCRATATGTACATATGAAAATCTGAGTTGCAAAGTCTCATTCACAAATATCATTTCCTGTGCACATCAGAATTCGGTGTGTGTGCATATGTGTGTGTGGCGGCGGGGAAAACAAACTCAGGAGAGGAAAAAATCCGAGAACTAAAGCAATATTCAGACACGGCCTAAAAATGCATCTGCATCTAAACCCTTTTCACACTAAGAACACAATTTCCACAACAGGAACCAAAGTCACAACTCTGGCCGAAAGCAAGGGAGGTTATGTAGTCTCTATAGACAGTCACTAGAGGGAGACATATATACACACTACACTAACATACTGCAGTTGCTCTCTTTTAGTCAAATTCTGCAATAGTCCTTCATAGTCTTTATTTATTTTTAATAGCATCCAGCAGCTCTCCCTTGGAGTGATTTTAAACAATTCTCACTCCTCTCTATCTATAAATACCCATTACACTCACACATTTCTCACACAACTCTAGCACCAAYGCTGAACATTTGGTTGGGCACCTTCTGATGTCTCTCAAGGAAGACGGGGACTCTGTTAACTTCATCCAGCTTTAGAAGGTCATTTCCTGCTAGCCCTCCCCAGCAGCCCTGTCTGGCAATGCTCTCCTCATCTCATAGGARAACGGGGAAAAAACATTTTCTCAGGCTGGGGGGCAGGCAGAGTAGAAACCTGATGACTTTTGAAAGAAACAGGCCCTACAATAACCAACACATCAACCTCATGTATTTAATCTTCCAAGATGTGCTAAAAGAAAAGCAAACAAGCACACACCACCAAAAATCACTTTGCATGGGAAACCCAGAGAAGGGAGAAAGATTATCTAATATGCTGTTTTCTGCAAAAACTATGCAGAATATAGATTGCTGTTATACTAGAAAAAGTATGTACAGGGTCAGGGCATGAACACAGCTTAACACAAACATGACAGGATGAAGCTCTGTTCAGACAGCCTGCTGAGACTAGGCCTCCTTTTGCGCCTTTGAACCACTGCTAGTTGCTTTTAAGAAATGACATATCAGTTCTCTGCACAAATAGTAAAATAAATAACAAAATCAAGCTACAAGGTGTTGCCTAGACTAGGAATGGATTGCCAACAGCAGCAAGAATCAGTAAAGTTTAACAGGAGCACGGTAAAAACGAAATGTTCTCTGATCTATTCCAACTCAAAGGCTTCCCCTGCTGTGTGGCTTGCAAGTGTGCTGATGGGCACAAATAGGAGTGAAATCTGCTTTTATTCTCCTGTCTGTCCATGTGGGATAAATATTAATCTTGCCACAGTCACAGAATCACAAAAGTTAGATAGGAGAGGAAACTGGGAGGTTGTTTAGTCTAACTCCTTGCTCAAAGCAGTGCAGTGCTGTTAAGAGGAGGCTGCCCAGGGCCCATCAAGTTGAGCTGTGAGCAACTCCAAGGAAGGAGACTTCACAGCCCCTCTAGGCAGCCTCTTCTAATATTTGATCACCTTCATGATAAAATMAGTTTTAAACCCCCTCAAAAATAAGAACTTCAAAAGCTTAAAAATAGATAAAAACAAGATTCAGACTTTTTAAAACCTCATTTGGATGAAATAATGTTAAACACAGTTTTATAAGTTCTAATAAATATGAAATGACAACATGAATAATGCTGATTTGGTTTAGGGTCTAAAAGTTTGAGAAAAGATTACCAAGACAGTGTTAGGAGTGCTAGGTATCTGAAAAAATTCCTATTAGCTTCATGGTAATGTTACTAGATCAATCATGACTGAATAAAGGAGGCATGGAACATTGAAGAAAAAGTAAGCTAGTTTAATTCTCCAAACAAGACTCTTAAAATAAACAAACTTAAGAAATGACAGAATTCTAGACATCCTCTTTAATCAATTCTGGATTCAATTTCACTGATCATTTGTCTATTGCTACTTTAATAAAGGTCAAAGTGCAAAATATATCAGAAAATCGTACTTCAGGGAAACAAAGAACATGAAAGAAAAGGCTTAAGAGGCAGGTGGATGAATATTCTCAGGAAGAAGAGATAGAACATCRCTACAGAATGCAGAGAATATTTGATCCCCAACAAAAGCCACACTTTGGAATGAAAGTGCAGGGCAAGAAAAATAGTCAAATTAGGCTGTATTTCCTAAAAGAAATTAAGCTAGGAAAAAAAAAAGTCTCTCACTATAAAAATAAAAATGAATAAAAACTTGTAATTACAAGTCTACAAGACAAAATGAAAGTATTTGACTGAAAAATAACTAATGTGGTTCCCAAAGGTAAAAATGAAAAAATTGGTCCATTCAACTACACATCTCTTGATCTAACATTAAGAGCATGCAAGGCTTGAGAAGCAATTTTATAAAGAGCTTTTGACATGAGAGGATGAATGAAATGAAACATTGGGCATATCTGTTTAACCTGGTATCCTTCATAACAGAACAGATTTTCTTAATAGGGAAATACACTAGAGCTGTGTTTTAACACCACGTTTGAGATGGTGCTAAAGCAAAGATACCAATTAAGTCAGGAGAAACATGGCTACTGCTCGAACTATATGGCGAACAAGGAAGAAGCTACAGGAAATGGAACAAACTTGGCTTATGACATGGCAAACTACTACAGCACTGCAAAGACAMCTCAGTGTTGCAAGCATCTATGTAGGATCAAATATTATACTTGGGGTTCTCTGGAGGAACGGATCAAAGTTAAGTGAAACTAAAAGTGTGATGTCCTTAAAAATCAATAGGAATATCATCCATAAACTGGGACCTAATCAGTTCAAAAAGATGAGAGGAAAATCCATCTATATTAGCAAATAGAGCTGCATTTTAAAAGCCTAGAAGAGTGGAGCTAAAGTGTTGCTTAGGGAAAATACGATTGCTCTGTTCACCTATAGCAAAAGAGCAAGGATAGCTCAAGGAACAGGACAGGCYTGCTTGAGAATAAATTAATATGTCTATCCAGACAAACCAAAACAAACTCAGAGCAAAACTGATGAAATCTTCTATCCAGCAGAAGCACAGTAGAAGTAACTCAGGTATTTTCAAGGTAARAATTGATTGATATTTCTTTTACAAGTGTGGTTTATTTGTCCCCTAATCCCAGCTACCTTATAAGATTACAATAAAGCAAAATAAAACACTGAAGCAAGATGTTTTACAAACAAGACTTTCTGTGAAAGTCACACCAAGGTTTTAAGCAAATCCTCCCATGCATTTTATAAAGAGCTATAGGCCACCTACTCAAATTCTTGTATATAGCAACCTCACAAAAAAAAAAAAAAAAGAAAAATATATATAAAAAAAATATATATATCTATCTCAATTTTCACRTCATGGTCCTCAGGCTTGTGCATCACTTAAAAGTTCTACAGCAATGGTTACCGCAGTGCATTTCCTCAGGAAGCATTTGTGGGTTCATCATGAAATACAAAATTGTTAGAAAACACCCACTGCTTTATATGATTTTCTGATTAAGCCAAGTTATGGGTATTACCTTCCCTCTGCTAGAGAAAAAGCAAACAAAGAAACAAAAATAAAACAAAAACTTAAGCTCTTTTACATATACATTTATATACGTGTGTGTGTGTGTATATATATATATAAAATATACATATGAGTGTGTGTGTGTATATATATATATATATATATATGCATACATATCATATATGAAAGACAGGATGGTATTTCCTAGATAGAAAAAAATACCATTCTCCAACACAGAATATATGCAGAGGAAACCATTTTAAAAACTGTGAGGTGTTCTTAATCACAGTGAGTCACTGGATGCATGTGAAAGCATCTTTGTAACACCGCTCATTTTAAGGAGAGGAACTGAAGAGAGCTCTGATATATGGACAAGTTTTACAGAAGTCAAAGTTCTTCTCAACTTTCCTCTTTCCAATGCAAACGCTGCTGCCTGCAAAGGGCAGCGCGCATGCGCATTAGCTCAACTGAGCTCTTGTTTTGTTCCCTCAGCTCTCTAAATCTGTGACCTGTGGATTAAGAAATTTCCAATTTGCTACCATGAACAGAATGCTTATCCAGCTTTAAAAGGAAAAGCACTGCACAGTGTCAGTGTCTGACATCAGAGACTCTATAATGAAAGGAAAAGTTCCTTAGTCCTTAGTCAGTGGCAGACTTTTGTTCCTACCTTATTGAGACGACTTATTTCACATTCATAGTGTTCTTTCTTCTTTATCATTGAGACRTTTTTTTCCTTCAGGAGCTTGTTCTCTTCCTTCATTTCATGGAGGGCRCCAGTGAGGATCCTTATTTCTTTCTGGAATGCAAAAACATAYAGGGAGGCTTCTGACATTCAGCATATCTGCTGTCTGGCAGATTTACTGCAATTCTGTTGCCCCAAAGCTGCTGGTAAGCGAGACAACAGGAAGGCAGATGGTCAATCAACGCTTGGCATGATAAAGTTTGTTGAGGTTGTTCTGACCGCTCACTATATGACAAGATAGAAAAACCACACCAGACTAAATCCTCACCCTGCAGCTGCATAAAGGCATGATAAAGCTGGCAGGCCAAGGAGATGAGTAGCATACRGATGATCATCCCTAACTGTGTTATTCTCATGCGCTCATAACATAAGCAGAGCAAAAGCTCAAAGCAAGAGTACAGAAGAGACCCAGTCTGCTCCCAGTGCCAAGCAACACTGCAGACCACATCAGATGTCAGCACTGGGGCTTTCTCCAATACATGAACAACCAAGGCAGGTGTCAAGTATTAGAAAACCACAAATGCAGGCTTAAACCTGTGCCCCTTCATGAGCCCTATCACAGCTGTTGGTGACTAAAGCTTGCTATCACACAGGGTATGCATCTGCCCCCTTTCCACCACAATAGCCTTCCAGCAAGTCATCCTTGCTTTATTTATACTAATATGAGCTTGCACAACTGCTGATACGGTTGTTGCACCCATGTTGCTCAGACAAAAATTTCCACCATCAGCAGTTACCAGCTGTAAAGGGATAGGCCTCTCTCATCCCTGCGGGACACTCACAAGTCAAAAAAACTCTGACTAAACACAAATACTTGCTGGCTGAGTATATAGTGCATACATTCCTGACTCTAGGCTGAAGTTCTTGGCAGGATAACCAATTCCCCTATGAGATTTTTGGATTACATATTGATTATTCAGGTATGTAATAAAAAAAAATCAAAAGAATATAGCTCGTGCTCATCTTTCAAAAAGCAGCTACTAGTATTTTTCACWGTTGTCATATATTGAAGAGTTGGCAGTAAATATCTTAGTGGTATGAACAAGAAAGATTACCTTGCACCGGATTCCACATTTCTGAAACATACGCAGTGATTCAGAAAGCGGCTAGTGATATGGTTTGCTTTAAAGCACATCAACAGTCCTATTGGTTTGACATTCAGCCCAAGCTTCACTTGGGCCATACCATAATAGATGAGCAAAGAAGATGAATGTTCTGCTTATGAAGATAAATTTTAGGACCTCACACTTCTTTTTTCCCTGCAACAGCTAACATGCATCTTATCTGAGCATGGAAGTGATGCATTTGCCACATGGTTTCAGGTTTGTGTCATGTCAGCTAGTTTCCCAAAGAGAGAGAGAAGCCTGACTCCAGCTGTTAGAACTTGATCCAGAAAATCTTGCAAGAGGTTGTAAAGGGTGAGATAGAATGAAAACAAATCAGGGTAGTAAGCACTGTACTCTTCGCTCTTACACATTGTAAGACAGGTCAAATACAAACTTCTGCATACACATTTGACATGTTTGCTGATCCTAAGTTGGTGGATTTACTTGTGTGGGAATTGACCATCACCTTTAGATGCAAATGTCTACGCAACAGCTAATGCCTAAGGAGTCTTGAAAGAGATGATCAACCAACCTCAGGATGAAGTAAACAGCTCTCTAGAAGAGACTGATCAGCTGAATAACGTGATGAGCTGAATTGCTTTCACCACTAATATGCTGACCACACCTCCAATCTCCAAGCGCAGATAGCAGCTCACATGTAAAAGTCTACACTGTCTACAACAAAATTCAGGTGTCTGGAGCTGAGTTCCAATGCTTTGGTGCAACACGCAGTTTGTGCAACATCTGCAGTGACATGCCTATCTCATTTCAGATCACTGAAGTGCTTTCGTTCACCAGGTGCAAAGTTCACCCACAAAYGGAACAGTTCAGAAGGAAATCTCTGCAGAATTCATATCTATCTGCTTTTTACTCCCCCACACATACTAGGTTCTCAGCCGGTTTCTATGGAAATGACTGTCTCTCAATACATAGCCCTCTGATCAGAAACCAGATGGGCCACTGCTCTGGATTTAATAATGAAGAGCACTCCACATCACAAGCTCATCTAATCGCAGTGCTACAGCCCACGCTGTGCTGCTCATTAAAACAGAGAGAGAAAAGACAAGGCAGCGTTGAACACTGGTAACGGAGTGTGTCCTCCTACCGTTTCCTGCAACGGCCCATCTCTGCCCAGGAACTGCCAGCTCTCATTTTCTGGATGATTTTGATGCCTCTCTTCCTCCAGCTCGCTGACTCTCCTCTGTGACATGTCAAGTTTTGCTTTCATTTCTACCAGCTGAAAAGCAAATAATATATCTGGTGAGCTGACTGGGGTTCCCGAGTCCTGAAACCTTAGCATCCCTAAGGTGCCTCCAACTCCTTGCAACTCCCAACAGATTAGGGTAAAGTTGGGTAAAGGGACCTGGTTGGATATAAAGATTCCAAGCACTGATCTCCCCTTCCCCACCTCCAAGCCCTACTGCTCTGTGCCCACTTAAGATGCTTAATGATTCTGAGCAATTTCTCTGTTAGTGTTAGCCCAGTTGGCTCCAGCACCGATTTTGCTATCAAATGACATCTAGCACAGGGCTATCCCCATTTATGAGTTCTACATTTTCCTGTTCTTTCTCTTCACAGTGAGGGCTCCTTCTGCAGTGACAAACATCCAAAGACATCAAATCAGAAGCATATTAAAAGAGGAAGAGCCATTTAAATTCTCTGTACAAGAAAATCTAGAAAGAAATGATTAACAAAGCTTATTAAAAATTAGCAGACATAGACTTTTCTTTATAAGCATGTGATGTCACTCTGGAAACTTGCTTTCATGGAAAGAAACAAGATATAAGAAGTGTCAGTCACTGAAACAACTTGCTTTTCGGGATATTGAACAAAACTATAAATTGCCAGCTTCACTAAGTAGCTGATTACACCATCTGTGGCAAAGGTGTCAAAGAAAGGAAGAGAGCTATTCCATCAGCATCTCGACAAAAAAGAAAAGTAACAAATGTTTAAATTTTTTAATAATGTTAAAATATTTTTTAAAAAAGCTTTCATATGGGATGGTTTCACAAAGGATAGAATTCCTCTGTATGTAAAGGGCATGACATTCACTCAGGATTTATCTGAGCCCCAGGGAGCATTCAGACTTCACAGGCCACAGTGGAAGGTAGTAGGAAGTGGAAGAGAAGGTGTGAACCAACAGGTGTGAGGCAAGGCAGAGGAGGGCCTGGGCACAACAGGCACTGAACACTCATTTCTAGGGAACTCGTGTGGGGAATTTCTACTACCTTCTAAAAGACAAGATGTCTTTCTGCTATTATGTCCACCACCCTGCTCTCTACTACTTTAAAGCTAATGTGTTCCCCTGGTCATTTTGACTTACTGAACAATGTTTGCACATTAGTTTCACTTCTATTACAAAGCTTTTTTTTTTTTTTTTTTTTTTTTTTT
>NW_020455547.1:250994-278550 GCF_003342845.1 Nothoprocta perdicaria
TTTTTTTTTTCAGATACTGACTAAAGCAAAGCCTTGTTGATAGTTAGACAGAGGGTGTGGCCACTTGCACAGCAGATACAGAAGTATCACCATTTAGAAGAGCAGAAGTCGTCAACATTTTACCTTTTTTTCATAGCGCTGCTTCATACTTCTAAACTGATGATCCCATTGCTTGTTCACCTCCAGTAGCTGTGCATGTCATCAGGAATCCACAGTAAATAACTTTTGTTTCAGCATACTCGATACATAAAGAATAGGCTGGCTTTCTACTCCTTGAGCTCTGAATGTTCACAACCTTCTCATTATCCAGCCAGCTCATCTCAGAAAAAGCATGTCAAAATTTTGACAAGCTGTATGGTGCACCTGCCAGTTCTTCACTATTTCAGTAAAGGTGCATGAATATTCAGGAAACAGCATTCAGGAAACATGCAATTATATGATAGGTTAGAAGTGAATCATTTGTAACACAATACAAATCCCAGCTGCAGTTCCTAAACRGCCAAGGATGCAGGACCATGCAGGTAAGCAGGAGGAGCTAAGTCAGTGTGTATGTGCATTTTCTTATTTCACGTACGAAGAAAGCCAGGCAGTTCTCTCAAAAGCATGCTGCTTTGTGGGATAGAGCATGTGGGAAAATGCATGCTGCTTTGTGGCTCATGTTTTAGGATGGTCAGCAAGAGAATGTGACCAAGGTTATATTTATTACTACTCACAGTGATTCCCTGGCCTTTACAAGAGAGATTAATAAAAAAGTTTGCCCTCTGTGTCATGTACATTTCTGCTTTTCTGGATTCTTAGCTGTGTTAACAGAGCTTCATTTGCTTTTAGCAATAGCTCCCCAAATATAACTCTGCCTAGCTTGGTAGATAAAAGCAGGACTATAGAAATTAATTGAAACATAAGTTTAAGTGCTTACAGAACTGGGGTTGCTAAGAAATACAATTCATCAAGTCTTTAGATAGAAATTTTCCTTTAATAATGCAGGACTAGATTTTCATAAACAAATCTTAGGCCTTATTGGACTGGCTGGTAAAAGCAACTGAAGTATATGCACAGTGTAAGCACTGGTGATAACACACTCAGTGACTTTCTGCCCTTATACATTACCAATAATATAGGGTCTATCCTACAGAGTGTAATTGTGAAGGTTACTTAACAGTACCTCTCGTCTCTGTCTCTCCAGTGAGAGGATGCGTTGTTCCACACAATCAGCTGTTACAGTCTTCTTTTTGGTCAATAATATGTGCTTTGACTGAAGGAAAAAAAAAATAAAGTGTTTAAAAATGAATAATTTCAGCATTTTCCCTCCAAGCTAAGATTATCATATGAAACTCCCATCCACACTGCCATGTGCCAATAAAGAAATATTAAAATAGCAATATTTTCTGATACAGCACTTGTATTTCAGCTCCTTTACACCTGAAGTGAACTCTGCTTTAAGCCCTGCTAATTTTGTGTGCCTATTTAGAGCAGCCATCATGCAAATAGAAAAAGAAATAAACAGAATTATGTCTACTTGCACCATCCGACATGTAGGAATTAAAATAGCAAATCAGTGATCCTACAGATGGCAATATAACCAAGTGCCAAAAGCCACAAAAGTTAAGCGTAAGTTAAAAAGGGTATAAATAATTAGTATTAGAATAAATAGTGCTGTTGTCCCAATAAGCGTTTGCAGGACCAAGGCCGTATTTTTTAGCACAATGGGTTTGAAACAAGCAATGAAGCAAATGACTGGGCCATTTGCAGCTACTAGGAAATTAGTGAACATTAAGTTATTTCATCCTTAAACATAGGAGTTTGTCCATGTAGAACATAAGCAGATAAACGGTCAATTTTTATAATGGCGATGAAGCAGATCATAATTTCCATGAGACTTCTATGAATTCTCATAAAAACAAATCTGTAATCTATTAGATATAATTTACATACCTAAATATCTACATATCTATATACACCCACACATACTCACACACATGTGCATGCAGAAAATTCACTGTGCCAGATACCTGGTCATTTGAAGAGAGGGTTTTTTTTGTCTCCCTAATCTAAATTCTCAACCAATAACACGGAAAACTGAGGAACAAAAGTGTGTGCACTTCTGAGGYCTTAAACCTCCCCAAATCATTTTTTTTTCCAACTAGAGAATTTAACRTCTACCACCAAAGGAGAACACAGAAGTGCTGTTCTTTCAAAACCAAGCTCATTGGCACAAAATGCTTAACTTAAAGTACCCAAAGCAATTGAACAGCTCCACAGACAGCAATAGATGTGTTGAATTGCTTTCAATGATCAGCTTTAGCCATATATTTAGCCATGCATAGGCAGTCCTGCTACAGTTAATGAGATGACTCACAAATATAACAGTTTTATATGTACACTGCACTAACTGGCTCAAAAATGATTCTCTGAAACTACTGGACCACTAAATGGAACCACTTTCTACCCTTTGTATAACAAATTAAAACTACCTGACAAATCCTAAGGTATTTTTTTCTTTCTAAGAATGCTACATCTAAAAATATGACATTTTCTTCTAATTTTAAAGAGCATAAATCATTCAGACAAATCCAATCTAACTCATGTCAATGCACTAAGCAATACACATGATTTGTCCACTACTTTAACCCATTCCTGTTAACTACATAGGATGCAAGAGGACAGGTAAAACACTCACTTACTTTTAACTGGTCAGGTGATGCTTCCATTTCACTCACATCTGCCCATGCACATCCAGAAGGGACTGGAGCATTTGATTCACTATAGGTCTTTGAAAGAGAAGAGCAATGAAACAGATATTTAAGTTACCTAAAGGAGCAGGGAAAAAATACATGCAGATGTACAGCATACATACAAACAAGCAGCCAAGAGTAAGAAGAAGAGTAAGGAAAAGGTGATGRGATTTTGATTTTAAGCTTTTTCTCCTTCCCAGCTGGGGCTTCCCAGAATGTTTAAAGCAYACTGCCCGTGACTAATGTACAGGGCCAAACATATAGTGCTTTGTTTCACGTGTATGTAAATCACAACAGACTGGCCAATTCAYCCCCAGAGAGGAAGCTGCATTATGTACGGGAAAAAGAGAGTCATTTTTTTCAGTAAATAAGACAACAGGATTTTCTTTCCACAGATCAGAGATTTACTTCCAGTTGAAACAAAGCACTTACGCAAGCATGACAAGTCTTATGTGACAGCAAGGAAATGGGAATTATCATGATAGAAAAGGGAGTGAGTCACGCTGGCAAAGGAGCAATAGTACAGTTTGTTAACAGCTATAGGGAAGAACACACCCATACAAAACGCAAGGCGTTTTGGGGAACCCCAGTATTGGAAAATTGACTAACTTTCCCTGAAGAAAAGCTACACAAAATTTTAGAACAGATTTCATTAGTCTTCTCCTAAGGGCCTATTTTTTTGCAATTATAGTCAGTTATGCTACCCAACTATGCATCAAGCTTTAATGTATGCCAGTCTGTTCTGAACTCTTCAAACTTATGTCTCAGTCTCCCATTTGGAAGAAGTGGCTAGTAACAAATAATACTGAAATGTATCCACTAAATTTTCAGATACAAAGAYGAAAAGAAATAGAAAAGCACAAAGTATTGTCATCTTTAACAGTAGRACTCTGAGTAACAATAGATTTGAGATGGAAATGTGAATGAAAAATCCTTTCCTCATTGTGGCAAGGTCTCTGGGTCTGAGCTTTTTTCAGAGTCAGAGATTGTATAACTGTTTTTCAAGGAAAGGAATACAAAACTAACACACWATCATCTACACTTTAGAACAAAAGAATGTAAATCTTTTGGAAAGCTTCCAACTTCAAAAAAATTTCTTTGAAAGGATGGAATTTAAAAGGCATGTTCCAAACCTCTGGCTGGTAACGTGTGACTAAGCAGGTGTGTGACTAAACAACTCATTTTTGCAAGCTAAAAAACCCAATGTGGAAGAAAGCTGCTATTTAAAAGTACTCATACATCAAATATATCTTGCCCAGCCCTGATGCTTCTTTTAAATTTTTCAGTTTTATAGAGTAGGTGGAAAACTTGTGAGATATTAGTGAAAAGTTAAAAGATAGATTTAATTTTAGATAGAATTACATCTTGGATTGTATAAAGAATTTATTTTAGCCATCAAAAATAAAAGATTTCATCTATGTCAGGATCAAAAATAATCTTTGGGGAAATATCCCTCCCAGGTACAGCAGCAGTTTAAAGAAAAAAAAGACTATCCAGTTATGACTGGTAACACCAGCGATTTCTGCAGTTACTCTTTTTTCCTTCTCTTTCCCCGCACCCCCCCCATTTCTGTAGTGATTTCCATATTGTAAAAAAAATACATACCAGTAACCATCAGACAACGAAACACAGTAAACTGCTTTACCACCTAACCAAGTTAACTGAAACAGGAAAGCTATCCCCCAGAAATTAGAATTGCAGTAAGGCCAACTTTTAAAATGAACAAACACACCATCCTACATCAGAGAGCACAGTAATAATTAAACTGCAAAATCCCCATAGTGGGGAAGAGGAAGGACTAGACATTTTAAAAATGAGAGAGARTCTTGTAATTTTCTAAAGGTTTATTATGCCAAATCAAAGCTTTCACCTAAGGACTTCAAATGCATTTACATAAGTAGGTAATAACCCTATTTCACTCATAGGGAAACAGATGAATGCTAAAAGYGATCCAGGTGCTGGTGTCAGATCAGAGAGGGGTGAAGGACACCTCTCTTCCTCAGTCCACCTGTGGCTGGCACAGSTGCTGCTGTAACGTCCATTAGCGAGATGTCACTGTGAATTCGAATTTTGAATTCTCACTCCCAAGAAGGGAAAAAATATATTCTGAAGTTACTGCATGTGAAGAGTCAAACATGAAATCACCTACTAAAGCAGAGATTAATGTCATCAGATAGAAATAAGTGGAACAGCAATTACCTATCTTCTGATTACAGTGTCCTGGTGTCTTGTGTAATATTTACTACAGTCCTATGGATAATAAGCTCACACAAATAATCTGCTTGGTCCTTATATTACCAATACTGGACGATTAACCAGTCCATAAAAATATAATCAAAAACTTGCAAATATATGCTAGACACTAAGTCCTCAGTTGTCAATAACTTAATAATCTTTAATCACTATTAAAAAAATAATACTTTGAGTTGCAATCTCTTTAATGCTACAGTAAATCTCAGCACTCTTCTTTGCAGTTCCTCTTCTAATACAACTAATGAAAATCAGTCAAATGACAATGCGAAAGAAAATCAGTCCACTGTTAATGCTTTGATGATACTGTTGTGTGAAAAACACAGATTTCAGATGAACAATAAACACTTCCATGAAACATGAAGTTTATACATTTGCACGATGCCTACAATCAGTTAGATTTTAGAAGACTTGATATGAAATACATCTCAAGGGTTAGAACATGCTGCTTAAAAATATGGTATAGTTCGTCTGTGTTAGCAATTTGATGGGAGATATGTCTTGGTCCCTCCCTTACAAGTGCTTTTCTGTACTGATTACCCTTGAAGAAGAGTATCAGTTCTTGGAAAGAGAAGATTATGGCTAAAAGCTAAAATAGAAGAAAAGCTGACAAGTCACAACCAGAAGTTCAGACTCCTCAAAAGCGCTGGAGTTCTTCCAGTGCAAACCTAGAAATACTCAAACAAAATTTCTGTCTCTCTCTGAAATAAACTGATGATACTGAACATAAAAATGATAAGATATTTATTGTCTTTAKATCTGCAGTGCCAAACATTTATTTATTTAAATTTAAACAATTTATTTAAATAAACCTCATTTAACAATCTACTGCTATGCAAATTAAGAACAATTTAGTTGTAAGATAGTACTACAGAGATTCAAGATTTATCAGCCTTCAAAGGTCAAAGAGGAAGAGTATTTTAAACCATTTATGGTTGGTCTGAAGCTGCTGAATCAAACATGCAGTTTTAAAATACTTACAGAACTCTAGTTCAAGACTAGACCATAAAGGTGGACGCAAACCTAATGAGAAAAGAGGACTGTTTACAGATCCAGCCTAACTTGTAAAAAAGTTAATAAAATTTGGCAGTCTTTAGAACATAAAATAAGCTGGRGATTGCAGGGAATGTATAGCTAGCAAGCTACAGAGGAGCTGTAAGTCTGGAGGGGCAAAAAAGAGAGTGTTCAGAAAGTCCTTCACATGCCATCGTCTMTTCCAAATCTATCCAAATAATGGGATTATATATTACTACTCCTGCTACTGGATTGTGACATGTTGTTGTGGCATCACACTACACTGAATAAAATTTAACATCTTACATTTCAGCATAATTCAAGTAAAAATGTAAAGCAAAGAAGTTTGGAATAGAGTCTCTACTCCAGAAGAGTAAGTGGAGTGGGGTAACTAAAGAAAATAAAATTCATACGAGAGTATTTACTTTCTATTTACTTTATTTCTTTAGAGAGCTGATGAGAGCTGGCCCCTCTTAGAGTACTGATGCATTTCTTTTCTATTAACACCTGCAATAAAAATGCTTCCCTGAAGTCCACAGGAGCCATCTTGTTCCTCTACTGCCACTGTAATATCCCTATTACAAAGGCTGATCAAAGCACGATGAAATGTATTAAAATGTATTGTATCCATCTGTTAAGTGTATCCATCTCAAATTAAAATAAAATTTATTAAATGTATTAAAAATAACCTGTCCCCTTGAACCTGGAAAAAGTTCAAGTAACGATCTGAAACCTCTGTAATGTCTGTGATTCATAATTAACATCCACATTCTCTGAATCAGTACAAATTCTTAGCATGACCTTTATCCTGTTTTCCTCCTACTCTTGGCACTGCTGCCCTGTCACCCATACCTGTGTTTCTAGAGCACTGGGCACTCTGGTATTCAGCATTTCGGTGCATGCTACAGACGAAGCTGACAGTARAACTGATGACACACATTTCAAAAACCACCACATGCAGTTCTGGTGCTCTGCACTGTGGCAGACAGCACTTGATTATCTCTCTTTTTTGTTCTCTGATATTAAAGATGAGGTTGAAGGGAGAAGCATCTTTTATAGCAGACACTTTAAGCAAGCTCGGGGAAAAAAGTGTCAGACGGCTCYGCGTGTGACAACCAGGGAGGTGCAGCAGCGAGCTGGGCGCACACGGCCCGTGCTCAGGGACTGCCGTGAGGAGCAGAAATAAGGCAGCCTCTCAGCTGTAAGGGAGAAGGCTCCCTGGGGATGAGTGGGACGAGGCAGGGTTTGCTGCCCCACCGAGACTCACTGATTTAGCTCCAGGTGGCAGCACAAAACTGCCTGCMAGAGCAGAGGGGCAGAAGGGCGTAGAGGTGTTTTATTAATTTCTATTATGTTCTATACYTTCTGTTATTAAGGGCTTCAAAGGGTTTTTTCCTCTTTTCTCTTGTTAAAAAAATGCCATGGGAGAAAAATCAACACATGGGAGCTGTGGCCAGCTCAGGATCYTCTTGCAAGCCTGAGCATGCTAAGAAGTTACAAGTTCTCAGTTTTAGACTACTGGATCTTCATTCTAGGAAAGGTGTTTGTTAAAACACTTCAAACTAGCCACACTCAGTGTATGATAGAATATATTATAGATAATGAAAGTCATCGGTCACTTCTGACAMTCCTGGCTGTTCACTAATTCCAGTGAAACCAAGACCCATCTAAGTGCTTGATTAGAAGAAAATGAGAATCTTTCCTCAATGATGAGAAAATGGTAAAATCATCTACAATATTTCCTCTTAGCCTATCACATATCTGCTATAAGATTTTTTTAATTGCATGGGTAGTAGCAGAATTGTAAAAAAGCTGTAGTGAAAGTTCAGTGGCTTCTGGGGAGCTTTGTTTGCTTACATTTTCACCAAGTTTTTGTTTTGCCTTTAGAATATTCTCAAAACTGCTCTGAAATCTTTTAATSTATTTTGGGTAGGTGGAGTACATTTTGAAACGGTAAAAAACAGAGAATTTTAGTCCCAGGGTAAGAWCAACCTTTAAAACAGAAGAAATTAAGTCCTCCTTTCTACACATGGTCTATATCCTTTACCTGGATAGAGAAATGTCTTACAAAGGGATTTTGGCCTCTAAGTCAAACAACCTCCTTCTTGCATACTGTTCAGTTAAGCACTCACAATACTCTAACGAAAAAGTGTAGATGTGAACACATGTGGGCATCACAAAATTAGAGCAATGTTTACTCATTTTCTCAAGCTAAAAATTGATCCCATAAAATATGTTAACTTTCCCACTAATCCTTCTATTACCTTATGTTGACACATAACTAATTGTTTTAACTATTACTATTCATTATTCTTTCCTAGTTGATGTTTTTTTAGGGCAAGTGCATAGGATGGGTAATTAAAATATTTTCTTGCTACATAAAATCTTGGTGAAGCCTTAAAGTGCTGAAAATACTCTGCATGCAGTGCAGGATTAGTGCTATTCTAGATTCCTCTTGTCCTTTACTTTCTCCCTCTCCAAAATGAAGAATAAAGAACCCACTCCTTCGTGAGGTATGTTGTGAGGACAGGCAGTTTGCACAGACTACAACCTCTGCAGAGCTGGATCTTAATATCCAAGAATGAACAGAATTCTATCAGCAATATATAAATAACAGCACAGAAAAAAAATAAAGAAGGAATGGATAAGTAGATGTAAATTAATAACTGTAAAAAACAGCACCCTGACGAGCAGAATGAAGTTACAACTGATGCAGGAAGTACAGACTAAAGGAAGGGCCTGGAACATCTGCCCTATGAGGAAAGGCTGAGKGAGCTGGGTCTGTTCAGCCTGGAGAAGAGGAGGCTGAGGGGGAACCTGATCAGTGTCTATAAATACCTCAAGGGAGGCAGTGAGGAGGAGGAGGCTGGCCTCTTTTCAGTGGYGGMCAGYGATAGGACTAGAGGAAACGGCCACAAGCTGAGGCACCAAAAGTTCCACAGGAACTTGAGAAAACACTTTTTGACAGTAAGGGTGACAGAGCCCTGGAACAGGCTKCCCAGAGAGGTTGTGGAGTCTCCTTCTTTGGAGATCTTTAAAACCCGCTTGGACTCAGCCCTGTGCCCCGTGCTGTAGGAGACCCCGCGTGAGCAGGGTGGGGTTGGACTAGATGACCTCTGAGGTCCCTTCCAACCTTAAGCAGTCCTATGATTCTATGAAGTGCTGAGAGTTAGTTCTACATACCCTGCATAACTAAACTTACGAAAACACACTGAAGGAAAAAGGCAGCAAAAGGGAATCTGTTTATCGATGCTTTCAGATAACTCTCAAAAGTGCCCTAAGCTCAGGAGAATATGAGACTCTGTAGCACACAATTTATGCTCTTCATCTCAGAATAAAAGTTATAGAATAAAACAAACTTGCTTTGCCAAGCAACTTCCTGACAGACTGCAAAAAGTATACTTCATATCTTTATCCTAATTCCTAAATACAGATTTTTGCCTTGTTTCAGTTCTAGATCAGCACCTCATTCCACAGGCTATGACTTGCTGATTTTTAAATTGGTATCTTATATTCTTTATAATAGGAAGTATTGTAGCATTTCCAAAAATATTACCTTCCCCCCCACAAATATACAACCCAGAGTATGTGCTCCTAGCTTCTTATACTGAGACTGTTGGACTGTATCACAACTGTGAATTGTCACTTAATGTTCAAGTCAATAACCAGCTAATGGAAAATCTAATTACCTTGAAGAAACAACCCTCCCCCCCCAATAAAAAAAAGTATTTCTACTGTGAAAACATCATAAAATATTTCCCTCCTTTCAGCTATGAAACACTCATCTACATGTGCACACACATACTTCTTGCAAGGGCCAACAAAGTGATAAGGATGCAAGAAAAAACCCAAAATGCAACAGAAGCAGCATTCTGTGGGAAGTATTGAAGTATTCCGCAGAAAGGTTTGAGATGAGCATACACTTTTTCTGTCCTTTCCCCCAAATCCTTTTCTGTATCTCCTTCTATTAAAGAGAGTACTATACRCAGGGGAACAAGTGTTTCCGCAGAAATTTTAGCTCACTGTTCTGCACAGTAACTTCTTATTTCAGTGCTGCTCAATTCTGCTGCCTGCACTGACTTCTATTTCACTACTCTTATTCCTCCCCAGAAGTTGGGAATCCCCCGTTCTTCTGTGTGGGTTCTCTTTCGATATGTTTCTAATCCTGCTGGCCTGACCCAGGGATGTCTCTYTAGGCTTAACTTGTTTCACACCTCAGCATCATGAGTCATTTTAGAAACGGTGGTTTATGCGTGGAGAGAGCTATGTGGAGCATCTTTCATCGCCGTCATGCCTTCTTTACCTTCTCATTAATTCCCTGCACTACACTTAGGGCTATTGCCTTCAGAGATTTCCTTCCCTCTATCAGAATCACTCAGGCAGGTGAGCATCTCATCGCTCCCAGCGGAGCATCAATAGAGAAACCTCCTACCCCTCCCCTTCACAGTTTGTACAAAACAGGAATTTCCTTTTGCCTTCCTGCTACGTGTAAAAAGCAACTTCCTATTTAAGTGAAGTTTAAATGAAAATTAGGTTATTATTTAAGTGAATGAGAGGTTAACAAGTGAATGCTTGTTAATTTCCACATCACTAAAATCAATAAAGTACACCTTAGCAGGTTGTTCTATTTATAATACCACACAAGTGTGGGTTGAAAATCATAGCTTACCTTCTAAATAGCCTTGTTCCTCTCTATCTAAATGCCTCCTAAATGCCCTCCCAAAGATCTCTGTCCCTCACATCTCATCTTCATTTACTTCCAAACTATTAAACACAGCAACATAGAGAAACAGTTGTGTTCTCAGGGTATGCAGTTTTGTGGATTATCATCATTCAAAAGCCAGAGCTGGCTACACAGGACGGCACTTTGGACGAACTGCTGTTTTTAACTGGTCTTTTAAAGCATTATAAAAAGTCCCTTCTCACTCAGAGATGATCCTTACAACAGAAAGTAGCTATATCAGGGAAAAAAAAAAAAAAACCACACACATGAGCTCAGTGCACCATTTAAGAAATCAGAAAGTTTCCTGTATATCTGCTGAAGTGAAAGGGAACATGTCCCTGTGATGTTCTTCCTTCACAGAAAAACTATTGCAAAAGAAAACCACATTTACCTTAAGGGAAYGTGAAGTTCCCTGCTTGTTCGGACACTCTTGGGCAATAGGTCCCGGGTTCTCACACAACTGGGAAGTTTTAGTCCTCTCTATCAGATTCCTTATTTCAACATCCAGCTCTTTGCTTTCACACCTGCTAGAAAGAAACAACATTATACTTCACAGTTAATGCACAAAAAATTGAACTGCAGAAAAAGTAACTATCAGCTGTTATCTTAATGTGATAATAGACAGCATGACTAGTTCTTTACAGGTCTCCAGGTCCCTGTTCCTTGCTAGGCAGAGAATACTAAAGCAGAATCACACATAAGGAACTCCAAGTGTTTTGTGATAGAAATTTATTTAAAGTATTTAAACACGATTCATTATGAATTTTACTATATTGTGTCTAGAAAATCTTAGCAGCCATTCTGGAGTTGTATGACAACTGCCAGGCTTCTCCTTCCTGCTCCCTCCAAATTTCAAGAATGTTAAATTCAATTTACAAAAATGCTATTGTGAACTCCAAAACTAGGGGCTCAGATAGCAAAGGTTTTTTTGGTATTTTTATGCAATATTTCTTAATATATCTATTATGCATTTTCTTCCTTTTCCTGAAAAATCTCTTTTAAGAACATCTATATCTCGCAACAATGGATCTCTTCTATATCCTAAAATACTTGTTTTGTGAGAAAACACTGGGTATTTTTCAGCCTCTCAGTAATGAAGGAAACTCAGGATATAAACCCACTTAAAGGCTTGCTCCAGATTTGCATAAAATAAGTAGGGACAAATTAATAAACATACTGTAATAGGGGAGTGTGACTTTCAGAGGAAAAGCAGGGCATAAATAAACTCTCCCAGAAAACTAGATAAAGCTAAGCTTTCAAAAAGCACTAGCTTATCTTGCACTTAGGCTTTAATTTGCCAAGCAGCCTAAAGCAAGACTTAAGTTTAAAATGATGCGTCACCAAAGCATGAAAACAAACCGCGAGACTCAAAAACATTAACAACCTGTTATAGCAGTATCATGCCTGGTTTTAGGCAGAAAGCGTCCAAATTCTTCATTTCAACTTCTGGAAACACTGAATGTAGCTAGAATTTATCAGTTATATTTATTTCAATTCAGACATGCAATTCATAGGTATCTCACTGCATATTCTGGGGAAAATGTAAATGGACTAATGATAAAATTATCCAATAAACAAATCCATCTATCCAAATTATAAAAGTACGGTGAATTTCAAGCTGGGAGCACAAAATGATCCATTTTATTCCTGATATTTATAAACAGAGACTATAACAGAACTAAATTTTTATTCAATAATACTTTTTGCAGAGGTACTACAATAAAAGTCAAACACTGGCAAATAAGGATACAGAAAACTTGAAGAGCCTGAACTTGAATTGCTTTCTAGTAGTTCAYCTGAAACTGCAGTCCTTGAGCTGCCAGGAGCTTGCCATGCCAGCAAGCACAGAACAGAGACAGCATCAAACTGGGCAAACAGGTTGCAAGTCCTCAGTTCCAATACCTTTCAAGCACTCATTTCTCTTCAAACTACCTTGTCTATGTAGGGCTACATATTTGGGTGCTTTTTAGGGCTAGACTTGTACCATAGGAAAAAGTATTTTTACACTAGGAAATTTACATTTGTAATTAAAGTAGCTTAGAATAAAACAATTGTTAGGAGAAATAAAGTAGCAATTTTGAGGTGCAGTCCTGAGAACAGGAAAAGAACAGCAGAAATAAATGGCAGGAGTGCAGTAGTAAGTACTGGGACAGGCTGCACTGCTCGTCCCTGCTGGCTCCCTGACAGTGACAAGGGATGTGTGACCACAGCCTCTTGAGCTCAGAGCATGAACCAGGCTGAAATGCCTCATAAACATAGTAAGGTGCCTTTAAATACTTTTTCTCAGCCAAGAAATGTTCATTTTTTATGTTACTTGCAGTTCATCAGCTACTGTAGCTGTACATGTTATTTACCTTGCATTACCTTTCCTTACCTTTCTGTCTTCTCTTTCTCCCTTCCGAAGAAGGGAAAGAACCAGAACCAGCTGTGCCAGGATAAAAGGCAAAGAAACACAAAACTCTAGAATCCTTGCATTTCATTGTTGCTCTGTAATTTCCATGCTTCTGACATTATCATCCAAGTCAAAAATTCTCATCTGGATTTCTAACCATCTTTGTTTTTCACCTCTGTTTTCATACAAAGCTTTTTTGACCAGAAACTATCTCCTGTTTTACCTGCATTTTACAGGGGTATTGGCCACTTCTAGAATTGAAAGGCTCTATTTACCATGAAACATGTGAAATGTTAAGCAACCAAATCTGGCACACAAATCCACTTTATAGGCCAGATTTTCATAACACACAGATGGAGCACATGAGTTCTTCAAGTCAAGAGTTACCCTAGGACAGTTCTTGATAATTATTTGGAGTTTCCCATGTTGGGCTGTAGAGGGCACTCATTTTTTTTTTCCAAATTACTTTTGGTTTTATAAAGCTTGATGATGCATTTCTGTATCAACATCCTTGCAGTGTTAACCCTTTGACAACTTTTTTTTTTTATAATGAGCTTTATTTTTGCTAATGAAATGACTTTGAAAAGATGAGGACAGCAAATATGCAAATATATATGTGGCCGGAAAAATACGTGTTTATCAGATGGACAGGTACCAGCTCTACAGCTTCTCCTGAGGTAGCACTTGTGAGCTCTTTGCTCTCCCTGGTGTTCAGTGAGAATCTGCACTACTGGTTATTAATTGTAGTTATCTGCCAACAATGCATAGAAATACCTACAATTTGCATTTACTGCAGAAGATTAATTTGATATTCAATATGTAGAACTCATTTGAAATAATAATTCCAGAGCTGCTGTGTTGGTGTCACTCGTGATCAATGAAAGCACAAATACACACCATAAGCAATTGTGAAAGAGGTTTTAAGCCAGGATTTACAGCCAGACTCCAACTCTGCTGAGCTGCATTTTGAAGCGAAATCAATTCCAGAGTCAAGGGGCTGAACACATATGCTTCATCCTCCTGGGTGGGCATTTCTGACGTGGGATTACTTTTTGGATAAGCTGGTCATAAAGACAGCCATAGAAAAAAATGTATTTCTGCATCTGCATTATGGAGGATGAACTGAACCAGATAGAATATAACAAGCAAACACACATGCAAATTTCAAGGCAAACCATTCAGCTAATGCTTCTCCTATTACTTGTCAGTGCACATGGTAAACCACTGGCTTCCTCTTCAGAAGAGGCCTAATGTAAAGTTTAGGATCTTGATATTAAAGCTGTGCTCAGTTAAGACTAAACAACAAAGAATTTCTAGTTTAGGAAGCAATGGGAAGAACAAGATCTTGCTGAGAAAACCGACTTTCCTTCTGGGAAGGTTTTGGAGCCTCATGACCTCTTATAACTTTTATAAGGATTAGCAAGCAAATCTGGAGCTGATAGACAATAGTGAGAAAGTCAGGCAGCCCCTTACAAACCCTTGAGGCTATGATAGTCTTCAGCACCTTCAGGTCCTGCCTTCACTCACAGTTTAGGCTGGGATTCAAGACAGATCCCTAGAAATCAAGCTTCACTAATTCTACATTCTCTCTCACACAGAAGAGAGTTTAGCATGCATAAAGTATACTGCACTCTACTATGCAAACATAGAAAAAGCACACCCATCTTTGCCAACTATGATTATATATTATACACACACACAAGGCTGGTGCATACTTTCCAAGCACACAAGTGTTGTATTTTTTCTGAGTTCACTTTTTAATTCAAGTTCCACCAAAACATACAATTAACCGAGTATTTCAAATGCATAGGTACCAAGTCAGCTATCAGCTGAGATTCACCTCACAAATGAATCTTATTCTGTTTAGAGCAAAATGGTCCCGATGACAAAAAAAAAAAAAAAAAAAAAAAAAAAAAAAAAAAAAAAAAAAAAAGTGCTCTCATTGTCCCTTGACAGTTAAGTGTGAGTTAAAACATAATCCTGCTTTATCTTCAAGAAGAGAGCTCCATAATGCAAGGTGTAGATAGGACTTAAGCATATTCATTGTGGGACTATAGCAGACAAACTGCTTCAACTTTCACTCGAATCTGATCCAGACAAAACATCTGCCTATCAGCCCATAAACGTCCCTATACATCTGTTCCCTTTATGACAAAGGAATGGAGCTTTTATGGAACATTTAATAGCCAGCAGCTCTTTGGCTGTCAAATGTCACATCTGGAGAAGCTGTGTGCTGTTAATGCGAATAGAAACAATTATTCTTTAATAGTTTTGCTTAATTTTAAGAATTACACAAATCACAACAAAAGAAATGGAAACACATCTGGTTTCTAGGAGAATAAGCTAAGAAAGGCCCCAGTAATTAACTGAAGCTGTACCTATAATCTGTTCCATCTCACTGAAGAAAATGTTAAACTGTTAATATAAAAGTGCTTAGTATTTTCCAGAGTTAAAAATTTCCCTGAATAAATATGTTACATGCAAGAAGAAAAAGACCAGTCAGTTCACATGACATAATGTCTTACTCATCTCTCAGTGCTGCTGCCCTGTGGGCCTGAAGGTTCCTGTTCTTTGAATGGCATTTCACTATTACTGCCTCACTTCTCCAACTTCCAGTCTATATGTAAAGACATTGTTTTAATTGGTTTTTTTGTTTAAGAATAGTACTAAAACAAAATTAAATTTGTTCCTGCTGGATACAATTTAGGCTGAATTCTAACCTCAGGAAAGCGATAAAATTACTTTCATCARCTTTGTAGGGTTTGAAGTAACACAAAAGAATTATGGACTACTTCTCCAAGAAAAGTAAATGAAGTAAATGGGCACATTCACCCAGATGCCTCACCCAGCACTCACTTAGCTGCATGGGGACTATGGGTGGAGAGAGATTGAAGTTTTGACATGAAAAATGAATCAAATGGAAAACTTGACCAAATAAAGCCATCAAATAGCATGCACTTGCTGAGAAGATGAATTCTTCCGTTGTAATACACACACAAAAGAAGCTGCCAGGAGATGGCAACGAAGTGTTGAAAGATCTGAAAACTGAAAGATACGAAGCAAATACAGGGAGACAAATCTAGAGCAGAGTACGAAGCAAATACAGGGAGACAAATCTAGAGCAGAGTACAAGTTACTTGTATTTTTTTCAAGGAACCGCTCTTTTCCAAGGAAGGCCAGTAGCTAAGAAAGCTTGAACCCCTTTTAGGAGAGTCTCACAGCCTCAGGAGGCACCTTTCCGAAACACACGCTGCCGTAACCTCTTCTGCACTGTCTCTCCCATGGTCTCAGCCTGGGCACAAGGTCTTAACAAACCACAGCTGCTGGAGGACACTCAGCTTTGTAAAGCTGAGCCAGCTTCTTGCCTACTGTAACGGTGAGGCAGCCTGAATGAGACACAGAGGAAGTTCAGGGGTCTGCCTCACTGCTTGAGGCCTTGAGCTGCCACTGATAAATTAACAAATACAGGAAACACTGCATTAGGGATTTTCAATAACATGACAAATACATTTCAAAAAAAAAAAAAAGGCTAAAAATTATAGTTTCATACCTTTCCATTTCAACACACTGATGGGAACCCAATTCTAGAAGATTCTCTACATCTTTATTCTTGCTTTTGAGCTGCTCACAATGAATCTATTAAAAATGGGGAGAAAAAAGTATACTTAGAGGAGAAATTAAGTTAAAAACTAAGTAAATTTTAGTGTATGATCACAATGAGAAGAAACACTCATGGCTTGCCTGTATTCTTCTTTCCCTCTTCATACACGATATATGGCTAACAAGTAAACCAGAAATCTACTTCCCATCTACTTCTTACTCCCAAAAGTTAACTCCTCTAATAGCACACCAGGCAACAGTAGCAGCTTTACAAGGCTAGAAGCAGCAAGAGGCTCTGATTGCAGTGGCATGGAACAAAGTTGTCAGCAGTCATAAAAAATATTGACAATATAGAGGGAAAAAAAAAAGTAATACCACKGTAGCTAAGGTTGAGAATTAATTGCTATATTAAAACTAAAAAAGCAACTATTTTAGGTAGAGTTTGTGCATATCCTCAAACTCACCAGAAATTTTGCATGCTTCATGGTTCACCCGACAGAACCAGTAGTGCAAATTTAACTTCACTTGACCTGATATAGATCTGATATAAATCACTTGGACAGACAGGAAAAGTGGCTTTAAGTAAGTTATCATCCACAATTGATCCTGAATTGTTCAGAAAGGAAACTCTTTTCCTAACTTCTTGTTAGGAAAACTGCTAACAAGTTTTCCTCTGGTAAGGGCCAGCTCCTGTGTCGCCTGGCATTTCCAAAGAGAAATGAGAAAGGAAACACTGACAATGACCTCTTTACGGACACTGGAGCAGCTTGCATCACCTGTGGATTGGAGTGCATACAGATACTCACCAGGGGACTAGAGGGCAGGGAGGTGGGGAGGTAGGAAATCTTTCCAAAGAAAAGGAAAGATATCAGGGGTAATAGTAAGTAGGCCACATTTAGATAGCCCCTTTCAGAACCAAATTTCGAAGAGGATAAAAAACAGCTTTTAGAGTTTTATGAAAATATCGTCATGTCTACATGAGAAGGAAGAGACAATACAGAGCCAGTGCCACCTCATTCATGACAGTCATTCTACTGACTGCTATCGGCTTATTACAGCCCTAAAAAAAATCTTCAAGGTGAGTGGGATATCTCCTGACAAGGAGTCTAGAAGCCTCATTCTCATCTTTAGATCAAATTATTAAAATGGCATTATCACAGCATTGGGTTTGGAAAAACAAAAGGTCAAGCACATCTTGACCTAACTGCTGCCCATGTTAAAGACAACGATGTGACCACTGAAATAAAGTGAGAAGTCATCAAGACTGAAACCCACTACTTATAACCTAATGAGTTTTCAATTACAAGTCACTCTCTGTTGGCAACATTAACTTAATTTGAAACCGCAGCTGAACGTTTTGCAGAAATCACACTGCTTCATCTAAGTGCACAGCAGAAATTTAAAATAAATGGTTGCCTGGAAAAGATCCAAGGCATTTGGCTTCCCTCTCCTCTTCAGTTCCCATTTCACACCATTTAAATGCATCTGGTAATCACCAATTACAAGAATCCTATTTAGAGAAAAAAAGAGAAAAAAAACAGTTTTCACCTGAAACCTGATTCCAGCTTGCCCAAGTTTTATGAGGGTCTGTTCAGTCGTTACAAMTACATGTTGAAGTACAGAAAGCTGTACAGAAAGTTGTGTTCATTTGATTTCAATAGAAGCTGCAGATACTTGATATTGATGAGAATTACATCTTTGTAATTACATATTTGGAGGTTCCTAAACTTAGCTTCACTTGTCTAACTTTAAACATGAATTTTGAGAAATGCCAGCATAGAATGAAAACTGCCAACTCCCACCAGGATAACAAAAAGTAAAATGAAGCAACTAAACCAAAACTGACCATACCAATCTCAAGAAAGAGAAACAGAATTCAGTCTCCAGTTCCATCCTGATTTATCCCACTGGGCTTAGACATTTCAGTAGCTTGAGATCAATGTGTCGAGTTACGCACAGTAATAAAGCCCATGTGCTCAACACATGACATATTAAGGAGATATAGGCTAGACATTACTTAGTAAAAAGGATTTCACGTTGGTAAAATTCATCTAGCAAGAGGCAAAAGAAAGTGTTGAAAAACTAAGAGGGAAATTAAAAGGAAAAAAGAAAGGAGTGAAGAACATAGAGGCTACTCCCTTATTAGCATCTCGCTAATACGAGAATGTCTGCCCAACCTGGCAGGCCAAGCCAGGCTAAAGCTACAGTTATGAAGCTGGAAGAGGATGATTGAGGTTATTGCAAATCTTGCATATGTTTGCTATGAAAATAACTATAATCTTTTACAACTATAATACCGAATGTAGTGCTTTAGGTTTTTATTACATTAGACAACTCAAAGCCTAGGTGGATAAAAATCAGCTACATCAAAAATTAAGGTTTTGTAGAAAACAGGCGGTTATAATAGTCATGTAAAATTCACAAATGTTCTGTTTTCAGTCAAGGYTTTTAAGGACAGGAACACTTCAAAGAACAACAGAATTCATTTTGCTCACACATTTGCACATTTTAGCAATAATTGAGAATCTCTGGGGAAAAAAAAGACCATTAAATTTCTGTAGTATTCTGCAGTACTCTCTTCCCCTCAAGAATTCATTACTGCTTTAATAATAATCAAAGCAATAAACCTAAATATATCTAAATAGGTCCAGAAAACTGTCTGGTACAAGTTTTTTGCATTAAAAATAGGAATGTCTTCCACATACAAAAAAAAAAAATGCATTTAGGGAGAAGTCTTCTTCCCCAGGAAAGACCAGATTGACTAATTCTCTTTAAAAGATTAATTATATCAATGATCACAGACAGACATTCATCAAGTTAGTTTCAAAATGTTCTCCATTCTCCTGCTCCTTTCCCAATCATGTGTATGGATTGTTACACCCTGCGCTGCTCTTGGCTTTGCTTCCACTCCCATTCTGTAACTTTCTACAAGTCTAGTTCCGGCTGAAGCTCATCTCATTTTCCTAACCCTACTCCATAACTCACTTAATTCTCAATTGTGCCAACGTGATACTTTGTGGAGATAGAATACAAAACGAATTTCAGAAACAAGTCAGTCTAAAGGAGACTGTTTTGTTTCTTTATTCAGGTGGGTCAGCTCAATCATTCCATTTTGCAGAACACCAGCACAGGGAGAGACACAGTCACACTGCATGAACAGATTCCCTGTCACAAGGGAGGAACAGTATACTACTACCAAAGGACTTAGTGGAATATGGGAAGCTCTTTTGCCACCAGATAAAATGGTAGTGAACTATATCCTCTATCATTAAGGTAAGAGATTRCAAGTGAAATTATCCTTATGCTGACCCAACAGAACCAAAGAACCACAACCTAGTGAAAGCAGCACGGAATAACAGCATACTATTTATATGCTTGTCAGGAAGCTTCATATTAAGAGACAAAGCCATCAACAAGTTACCTTCTCAATGATACCCATTTCTGTACTGCAGAAGATTCAGGGCCTAACCATCACAGACAGACTGAGTAAACTTGCCTCATTTTAGTAATATCTATATTGCAAAATTGCTCAAAAACAAAATGGAACATATATAATCATAAAGGCTGTTGATAAACAAGGTGACAGTTTTTTTTATCTTTGTGTGTGCGTTGTGTAGGAGGAGTGGGAGGAAGAAATCGATTTACTGTAAATGTGATCAAAATTGAAGACAAAAAAAAAAGCACTTTATTGAAGGAATCCTAAGTAACACATGGTGAAATAAATTTTTTTTGCCTTTCATTTCTGAAGTCAACCATGAAATGTAATATTTCCATGGTCTCTTCCTATCCAGACAGTCCCTGATTTGGTATTTATAATAGGAATAATAATTTGTTCATCTATCCTTGAACTAGCCTTTACACGTCTCACAGTTTCCGCACCCAACTTTTTTTTACTGAAAATAAAACTTTAGTCGTATTGGTAAATGCAATAACAGACAAACGCACAGACAAMTGAACTGCCAGGGCTCTCCTCTCTCCTGCGTGCACCACATTATTTCCTTATGAAATTTCCTTATGAAGCACTTATTTCCTTATGAAGCACTGAAATGCCAATATTAGACATTCTGCAGACCAAAATATAAAGTCTGAAATAAAAATTTTGTCAAAGACAGATTTAAAATTCTTCAATCCCAGCTTTGCCAACTACGTTCAGACAAAATGAAACTGATACCTGCTCTGCATGATGCAGGAGGATTTAACATCAATTCTTTAGAATTGTTCTCACCATTATATATAATTTTCCTCGGTTAAGATAACAGCAGGCTCAGAAGAATAAAAGGCTGCTCCCCTCAGGCTCACTGAGCATGCAAACTAATATGAAAGGCTACAAAACATTAAGGTCAGCCTCAAGAATATGACTATGTTTCTAATGTGCAAACAAGTCACGTTAGAAGTGAGCAGGAGAAGTCAGAGCAATAGACCTCAGAATGTCCTTAKCAGTTTTTTGAAATGCTACAGTCAACCTAATCTCTTCTTTCTATGAACTGAAGCCTTGCAAAACTAAAAATATTAATTAAAAAAGTAATAAAGTTATGAGTTGAGGGGGGAGTTAAAAGATATACTGTGACATTTTTGGAAGCTGAAGGTAACTAAGGAAAATCCTGACATTTTATGTATTGGACTTCAAAATTAAAATCTGCTCATCTATGCCCAATACTTAAATGCAGGCTATCGATGACTTTCATATACTGAACATGTGCCCATTTTTAATACTTCTAGATAAAAATCTTTTATGGGAAAAGTGTAAAAGTGAACTCTATCATGTATATAAAAATCTCAGTGTAAAAACTATGCTTCTTTGGACATATCAATTGTATACATCTTTAATGAAAGCAAATCACTGTTAATGGCATATAAATCAGCTCAAAAATACTTAAAACACATGGATGAAAAGAAAACTCTTGACAATAAACATCTTTGATGAATTTCTGATTGCTTGGTAATAGAATTTTAAGTAAATCATATACACAGACAAAATTTTGTGCAACACACTAGGAATACTAACTGTATTCCACCCAACAGTACTGCCTGAAGCCTTTCTAGTGGTATTTTGCTCATGATCTCTATCTAGCTTTAATGGGCATGTAAATTATTCTGAGGTTGGCAAGATGGGGAGAAGTTCTGAGCTGTTTGTTAAATGTCAGCTTTAAATTATGCAGTGAACAAACTGTTTTGTTATTGTTGTTCAGAGATAAGAGCTTGAACAGGAAAGATTCCAAGAGATAAACTATAGGAAGAGGTAAACAACCTACCGAATAAAAGCACAACTAATGCAAGTATTATCTATATATCTATTCATTAATAGAGCCCCAACTTTTTTTTTTTCCTGAACTATTTTAAATGAAGCCCTCTCTACAGCATATCTGGGATGTTGCCGTAGGAAAGGGGAGGATTTCCTTTGTAATCCCAGTGAAGAGAGAAAAGGCATAGCATCTCTTAACTGCAATAACTGGGAATTAATTCTCCAGAATATAAAGGTCTCTCCGCATGTTATCAGAAAGGGAAGCATTCCATGCAGGGAGTCATGCAGCTGGCAAGCAGAGGAGTTTGTGAGAAAAGAATTAAAGACACAGGCAGATCTACCTGCAAAAAATAGTACAACTGAAAAAAACATAACAGGGAGAAAGAAAGAAAATCTTGATTTTGATCCTAAAAATCCTAAGATAAAAATGAGCAAGAAAAGCCCATAGAGATGAAGGAACGATCAGACAAGTTGCAGAAAGCTTGGAATTACCTGACTGGCAGGAACACCCACCTTAAGGCAGTTCTCAGAGACCTGTAAAATGTCGGCTGTTTSCCATATATTTTATTGTGTGCTCACTTCTGAAAATGTTTTAATATTGTCGCTAGAAATTAGGATTCTGCTAGCAGCATATCATATTCTAATAAGGATCCAGAAGCAAGTAAAGCAAAGATGACCTGTAAGTTTTCTTTCCCTACCTTCTCACTGCTTTGCATTTCATAATCATCACAGATGTACTGAGAACTATTTGTGACCCCACCAGGAAACAACACTGGTTCTGAAAATGGAATAGTTAATTCCAACTATGAAAGTTGTATTACTGACAGCAAGATATCCTAATGATACATTTTGATCAAGTAATTAAGAGGGAAAAGCACACACAAATGTTTGCTGCCTTCTCCCTTTACACAATCCTCATCTCAACAGTGCTCACAGCTCCCTTTGTTCTTAATTACTAACCTTGAGGACACCATTTCCATTTCAAATTTACAGTGCTGTGACTCCAAAAGTTCTTTATTCAGGCCTGGAATGCTGGCAATTTTCTTTTTGGGAAAAACAGTGAAAATAGCAATTTACAGCAGCTGGGCAAACAAGACTAATTTAGTCAAGAGTTCTGGATCACCCACAAATAGTATCTTGATTTTGAAAAAAAAAAAAAAAAAAAGTGCTAGACACGGATGAAGAGCCCTCCTGCTTCCAAATGACAAGCCCAGTATAGGAATCTGATGCCTGATCCAGTCAGGCTATAGTGCTGGGAATATCCTAAACTCTACATAACAGGCAAAATTTCCCAAAAGTTTATATAAAAGTGTTAGCAAACTAAAGAACATGGGTCGATGTATTATACACTGTATAATACACTATCTTTGTATCATTTAATTTAAAATAACTTTTTTTAACATGCTGGAAATCCTGTCTGGAAATACACCCTCAATATTCTTACTTTTCACTGTCCAACTTTGGGRAAAAAAAAAAAGAAAAGAAAAAGAGCAAAGGGCATGTGCTACAGCTATTCTATCCAGTCTATCCATAAATCCCTTTAAAAAGTTATGTAAAAGGCTATTAAAACAAACATTTACTAGTTCCAATAACAGCTTTTGGATTTGAGGCCTTTTTGAAATATAAAGTGAAAAGAGGCACATGATTTCATTCTGAGGCTAAGCAAATACCCACTGACAACAGCTTTAAATTGATGCAGAAGCTACTCACCATTTTTAGGCTAGGTGTTTGTCTCCTTGCTTCTGGATTAGAATGCACTAGTCTCAATGGAGGCTTATGAATGCTCTCCGAATCAAACGATAGTTAAGTGGTTTGGACACCTATATGTGTGTGTGTGTGTGTGTGTACATGTGTATATATATGTATATCAAGGTTTAACCTACACCCATGCTTAGGGAAGCCCCTTTCCTAAAGTCATTCTCATGTTGAGAATATATTCATACCTCAAAATAAATACAGCCCACACAGATCCACTTGAAAGCCCTGCTTCTGAGAGACCACAGAGGATTCCCTCTCGTTCTTCTGATCAGCATGGAACAGTGACACAACGCAACGCCCACAGCGCCTCATCTGCAAGAGCAGCGCTGTGGGAAATGCAGCGGTACAACACAGTGGAAAAGTTACATCAATTCAAAGGTATACAGCACAAATATTAATCTAGAAGTAGAACAATTTACTGTAAAGAGGAGATAGGCCACACACCCATTTCTAGGAATGCATTTTAATTAGAATTTATTCTAAAGGTTTCCCTACAGAAAGGGTGCTCTGTTCTAGCAGCCCTATAGCTCCCCATCAGCAGGCATCCCGTGCTCACCCCCAGCAGCCAACACCACGTTACTGTATCCGATTTGCTCTCTGAGGAGGAAGGCGTAGAGAGGTGGAGACTGCAGAAGCCTCACCCAGACAAGAAGTGATACAGCATTTTTGAGAACATGTTGCTTAGTTTAGGATAGAGTCCACTGCRCAAATTAGTTTATTAATCAAGTTTCACAGATGACAATAAAAATCAGCACTGTCAAACAAAAGATCTGTATGGGCAGTCAAAAAGTGCATTTTTAAGCCTCACTCTTTCATTGGTTTCAGTTTCARTGACAACAAAACTTTGCAGCTCTGCACCGAGGAGGAGAAATTACTGACATTCTAGAAGGCTCCTGTCATTTTCATTGCTGAATACACTGCCCTGAAAGTTTTTCCACCCTCCTAGCTACTCACAAAAGCAGAGTGGATGTCCAGCCATTTACTCACTGACCCCCATACACACACTCTAACCATTTACAAATTCACATCCAATTCTTTGCAGGTTTGCTGAAACAGAGGTATTTGCAATTAGAGCAGTGGAAACAACAGGCCACGGTCAGGATGTGGGAGACCAAAGATCCATTCTTTCTGACCATCTGATAGGACTTTACCTCCACTTATCCCTCCTGGATAAATGTCTTAACTGCTTGAATTGCAGCCATTTCTCCAGGCTTTACAAGGGCAAGGTTCAGTAATAGTAAATACTTATTTGCAGTCTTCCACTGGGTATAAAATATTTACCATTGCTGAGTTACAGAACACAGAAATGACTCTCTAGTTTGAGGGTTCAGATATTTACTGAGAGAGTTAAGATTTAGTATCTGCCTGGTTAATATAATTTCTCAGGGCAGTMCCCTGTTTGTTTAGCACCACAGTCCCTATTTCTTACTCTGACCTCCAGCTAAGTATCTCCAAGTATTTATAAAAAGCAGAAAAGTGGCAGGAGGGGTGGTTGAAAGCAGACCCCCAGAAAAAAGCTCTACAGAAAACTGCTGGAGCTCTGTCTCTTGGGAGAAAAGGGACAGGTGCTCAAATTCTTCTGCTTCAGACAGACCAACATGTCCAATTTCTATGGGATTGTAAGTAGTGTTTTTTTTTTTTTTAGGGGTATATTTTATTGTCATTGGTTGCTCAGCAGCAATGATGGGGCTAAATTCCATCTTTCCATGGGTGCTGATACTGAGTTCTTGGCACCTGCTGCACTCCACACTTGTGGTTTGTGACAGCCAGGCCCGGAAAACAAACAAAACCCAGAACCATCAGGTTGCTCCTAATGCATGGCTAGGCAAACCAGAAAGGTTAGGCCTTCTGAATCAGGCGCCCTTTTGTCTGAAAGGCTCTATGCCATTCKCTGAGCCAAGAAAAAAAGACCGCAGGTGCCAGCTTATGATAAATGTTTCTGAGACGAAATGCACAGTATTTACAAATAAGTGAGCAGAGCAATCCTCCCGCCTCATACACATGTGTGTTAGAGTGCTCAGCTACTTGTACTGCTTCTCAAGGGCTATTCCCAAAGCACACAGGCCAGGGAAGTGAGCTCTCCTGTGCACTAACGGAACAGCTGCCTTCTGAAAAGAATATAGAAAACACACTCCTTGCTTCTCCCACAGGAGATGAAAATCTGGGCTTTCTTCTTTCCTGTTAAAGCCCGTTYAGCAACGTGCTTGTGTCCAACAGCTATACGGTTTCATTTTAAGCTCTTGTAAATGGTAGTGATATGAAAGTAATGACATTTTCATCACAGCAAAGCACGCACAACAAAACATTTTGTGGAGGCAGAGAAAAAACAGTTTATGGAAAAAAGTGAACAGGGAACCCTTTCTCTCAACCTCCAGTGGAAAGTTGTGGGGTACAGCAGAAATCACTTATGCATCTTTCTACCTGACTTCTCCCCATAGAGAAAAGGAAAACCCCTCTAGCTACACCACAGCATGCTATAAATGAACAATAAAAGTTTCATTGCCTCTGCATGCAAACTCAGGCCAGTTAACTACACAAAATCCAAATTGGATACCTGCCATTCAAGTTATTTTATTGTCCACAGAGGAACTCTTTGTGTAGGCACTTTCCATAAGGGAAAAATAAGGAAATGAGTTAGAAAAAAAATYAATATAATGCAAAGACAGCAGCTTAGAGTACTGGATCCTCCGTGCCTTGTGGCTTACATGGCTTAATTGCCATGTAAGTGTTATTGAGCAGAGAGCACTAGTCTTCTGGAGAAGAAGCTGAAGACAGACCTGCTGCCCAGGAAGTTCCTGAGATTTACTCTGAAGACAGTTTAAACTTAATATGACACTTAGGGCATTAAGAATTCTGCAGGAACTAGGCAGCCTGCTGTTCTCAGCAGAGGCATTACACACTGGCAGCCTACAGCTTCCCCTCTCTTGCTACATGAATGAAAACTGCTCCCACACATTTGTAATTTTGTCAGGCTAAAATAATCCCTGCTTCATTCCAAAGTATTCACATGCCCAAGATCAAGAAGCACCCATCTGAGGTAGTCATCCCAACTGTCACATATTGGAGGCAAACAAGCAGTTAGTGAGGGGATAAGGAAAAACCTTATCACATGCTTCATATAGAACTGAAGCACACTTCTATCTTCACAGATGTGGCTTTCCCAGAAAGGGACTGCTTCCCAGTTCCACTCCAAATTTTAGTGTGCAGCTTTGAGTTTAGTTTGGACTCAAACACATGTTCCTGAGAAAAGTCAAAGCGCTTCCCAGCCATTTAGACCCTACTTCCCTATATGGCTTGCTGCTTAGCAGCGGAGGCAAGGCCACCCACAACAAACTTTTCCCCTTTTTACTGAAATAAATTAGTTCCACAGTTTTAAATAAGGTTTTGAATGAAAACTCAAACAATTATGACCCAAAGAGATATTATTATGCTGTTTCACTGTATGTTCATGAGGATTTTCTACATGGGAAACAATGGCAAGGGAAGGAAAAACTACAGCAATTATGTTCTCACCTTCATCCAGTCACCAATCACTTTACCATTAAGTCAACTCCCAACTCAGGTTCCGCTCAGAGAGGTGTCCATGCTCCTTCCTCTCCAAGCCATGCTCCTCCAACTCATATTTGAAAGGAACAGCCAAGTCTCTTAGAAATCGGGTGGTACTTTCCCATTTATTTCAATGGATTTGACCCTTGCCCATCACCACTACAACTGAACAGCCAACTATTGAAAACAGGCTTTAAAATAGGCCAAGAAAAGTGCTAACAGAACACCATGTCAGTGCCAGTTGTCCATTCCATGAACTTTAAACATGCAGCTCAGTCACAAGGAAGTTTCCATAGAAG
>NW_020455547.1:278560-368518 GCF_003342845.1 Nothoprocta perdicaria
TTTTTCTTTTTCCCCTCCCATGCTTGCACAAATAACTGTTTAGAAGAAGATGCCTTCTTCCAGGGAATATTTGCAGTTGACCGTGGGTAAACAATGGAAATGAAGGCATCACTTCTCTGAAAGAGATACGCTGGTTGTTGGCAGACAGGAAGAAACGTGCTTTGAATGCAAGCACAGTGGTGAGAGGGCACATACACGTCCGCTAAATTTCATATAAAGACTGGATTCTTTCCACATTTTTCTGAAAGTTTTAATCACCTTCAGCCTCTCTTTTCATGGCTGCTAATAGTCAGCATAACTGACAGTGAAAGGCTTTTCACTCTCACCCATTAAAAAACCCTCTAATTTTCCTTTTTGTGGGGAACTGAATTGAAGAATAATATCTGTTTACAACTGTGCTACATGTGCAAGACCCAAGTATGCATCTGTCTGTGGTAAAGCTAATAACCACATTAGAGAGACTGTTCTCTCATTGTAAGAGGTCAGACACCAACATTTCTAACATAGTTCCCCATCATATGGAATGCACAAATTAACAAACAAAAAAGCAAACAAAAAAACTCACCTATGGAGGCCTTCCTATATTTCATTCTACAGAAACATAGCCTCAGTCTTGCTTCCTGTTACTGCAAGAAAGGATTATAAAACTGGAGGAACTCCTGATCTTAAGCTGCTATTTCCATTCCTCATGACCCTAATTTTATGGAAACAGAAACCTTGGGCTACTCAGATATTCTGAAAGTGTAGAGGAAATACATAAGCATTAGGGACCAGTTAGGAAAAATGCAAAAATTATTTAAAAAAAAAAAAAAGATAAAAGTTGTTAACTTTTTTTTTAAAATAAGTTTGTTTGAAGTAATTTTTTAAAGTTGAGATGAGGTTGCTTTTCTCTTCCTGWTTTTTTCTAATAATAAGAGAAAATACAATTGCTTGGAGCTCTAGGAAGCTGTAGCAAATACAGTTTTACTTCCTCTATGTACTTCTCACTGAAGATTTTATAAACTGCAAATCCATCTGTAATTATAACTTACTCTAAACATTTACAATACCCTCTGTGCATCACACCTAAGGAAGGCTTAAATCAAAGCAGAGCGCAACTTAGATAAACATTAAACGATTACCCAACAAGTCTCTTGAAYTCTAGCAAACATTTAAGTTTTCCTCAGCCTAATTTTGTAAAAAAGAATAATTAGCTTTTGCAAAATACCAGCTGATGGTGAAAAGAGAATAAGCCTATATGAAAGCATGATTCAGACAAAATACGTCCATAGCACTTAAATACCATTGTTAATAATAATAATAATAATAATAATAGCAAAAGCATTAGCTCCATCTAATGATTAAGTTTATTCATCAGAGATATTCTTCACATCATTAGAAAAAGAATGTTACCTAAGTTTACTGGTTCACAGTAAGATCCCTTAAAAATATTTTTTCTAAGAAAGTCTCCTCAAATTCAGTCCAGAATGTTTTAAAAATATTCTTTCGCTAAAAGCATTAGATAAAGGCTATAGAAATTGTACAAATCTGTGCTTTTTACTAACTTATTTCCTTTCCAGCAATATGTTGTAAAATCAGCAGCAAGATTCTTTTTAAAAATCAGAGCATTAGTGTAGGGCCTTCAGCAACCTTGTGGTCCTTTGCAGTGCTTAACAACCACCAGATCRTCAGTGTCTCAGTATGTGAAACACTGACAGGACTTGCTATTAGCATCATGCTTTTTGCATTTTTACATTCTTAGACAGAAAGAGTCAAATTCAAATCGCCATATTCCATTTAAATAAGACCATAAAAACCAGCAGGTGCATGTGTGCATGGGGAACAGACAGAAGATCTTTCCGAGTTAAGGAGCAGCAACTGAGCTGTTCTTGTGCAGCACAGAGAAATGCAGAGGTAGGTGTCACCTGCAGAACAGGGGAGTTCAGATAATGGCCTGAAGAAACTTTCAAGGAAACTTTGAAAACTAGGAAGGAAATCCTGAACTGAAAGACAGAGCAAATTAAGTCTTCTGAGAATATACCTGGACTGTCTGTACAGCTTTGTAGGCAGGAGAATGCAAAACCTTGGACTAYTACGAACTGAAATTTCCCACTCCCRTGTACACGCAGGCAYAGACAGATTACAGATCTAGTTATGCTTCAGCAAGACAATGAGCTGTAGCCACTATCAAAGGGAGTAAGAGATGAGAGTCTCAGAAAGCAGCAGGTTCAAGCAACACAGCCACAAACAACAGTAATGTAGATACAGGGTTGATCAAATTTATCATCTAGGCAATTTTGAATGCATAACGTAAAACCCCTCAAACAACACTCTGCCTTTTGTTGAAGAAATTCTAATATTGATTACTGGGAACTCTAGAGATACAAAACCGGCTAGTAATATTTTCAACTTGAGATTGATTTTGATCCATTAAACTTTAAGTTGTTTACTTCTTACTGGAAGTGGCATTATCACAAATGTAACATACAATACCAGAGAGAAGACTGCCTGTTACCCTACAACCCCCAAACCTCTGTTTTAAACTACAACCTATGCAATGGAACAGRATTATATTTAGTAGCAATACACTTTAGCAGTACGAATCCCCTTCAGTTTGAAGCAAACAGCAGCAGTGACTCATTACAAAGCATTTAAGAGGGGATTTCCTACCAAAGTAAAACATCAATGAACATTACAGCAAACAAAACTCAGCTAAAAGAAAAAAAAAAGCACAAGAAGGAGATCAGGGATCCACCTGAGGCAAACTCCTCACGTAGGAGCAGTGATGTCTTATTGCAGCCAGAGTTGCATGATCTGGACGGATCTCTTATTCCAAAAGCGAAACTAGAAGAGCTCTCGCTCTAAAACTCGACTGAGCCAACATGAGGCTGCCTGCCTCAGGCAGCAGTGGTTTTGTAGCATTGGCTTCAGCCTGGATTCTGGCACAGAAGAACGCTTGACCCACAATATGATATTCTGACACAGAACTAGCCTTCCTTTCAACTATTGCACAACGCAATAGAGAAGATTATTAAGAACTGGGCGATTACCCAATGTCTGGGCTCCACTCCATGAGTCAGACTGGAGCAGTCTACAGCTTTCAGTAAGTATGAAGGTCATTTTTGTAATTACTGTTTCTAGTAAAGATAAACTCCCACATAAAGCAAAAGTAGGCGGATGGTTACGATTTACGTGGGACATCTCATATGTAGGCTGAGTGAACGTGGGATGCCTCTGCCTTTGGCATTGAGTGCCTAGGAATAGGTCTTTCAGTAACTGGTAAGTGGCCCGTGAGGCAGCTTCTCAAAGGGTCCAGGCTCACCGGGTACAGCTGCAGCACTCACACAGCTACGGAAGGTCACGAGGAGGCAGAAGATTGAGCTGGGGCTGTCCTGCTGCCAACCCACAGCAGTGCCTTGCCCAGACGCACCAGCTCTGTCTGCTGCTGTGCAGCAAGCCCAGCCAAGCGCTCATTCCGCACTTGCTCCTCAGACAAAAGCTATTAGTGCTGAGTACAGCTTCACTTTGCTGTGAAATCTGTACTGAGTCTAGTTCACGTGCACTTTCATCACGACAAAGGCATGGCAACTGGAGATAACACCAAAAGAAAAAAAGAAAAAAAAAAGAAAAAAAAGTCCTCTGGTAATCCTATCAGCTGCCTAGGCTGTAGGACACAAGGAGCACGAAATTAGTAATTATTTCGTTGAAAAAATCTCATTTTCAAGTGCAGGAGTAGGAAGTAAAAGACATAAAAGAGTAGGAAGCCAAGTTAGTGTGGATTTATTAAAGTGAATGCAGTTTGAGGGATAGCAAAAACCTTCATTTTCCACAAGCAGCTGCTGCAGAAAAGCACCAACACTTCCACCAGCTGCCTGGCTAAGCCTTATTCACAGGTGAGAAGTGGCCAGACTCTATCTGTAAAGCTGCTTTTTGTTCAAACAAGACTGAGGATGGCTTTCTGGTGGAAAAAGCCATCGTGTTTGACTTGCAGATACAGATGTTATAGAGGTTCCTTACTACTACTTTTCTTTTTCCCAGAAGGCTGAATGGCTGCTCCCATGCCTTTCCTTGAGATGCAAATAAATTCATCAAAGGCACCAAGGATGTTAACCAAAAGACTAGTCACACAATCTCACAGAAGTGAAATGGCCTAGGTGGCTGAAGAAAGGAGAGTGGGAATGAAAGAAGTACAAGGCATGCAAGAGAAAGAAATAGTAGGTGTTTAGACAAAGCAGAAAGAATGAACATAGATTTACTATGCTGGACAAGAGGCCATAAAATTTTTTTAGAAGGCAAATCTTCCTCCAATTCCTTCTTCTGACTTGGTAAAGGACATTCATGGTACTGTGTACAGGCAAATGCAATGCATTCAGCTGGGCAAAGGAAAGAACAGTATCTTTTTAAAGCCTTGAAGATCTACATGCTCTGCTGCACCTCCCACACTGCAGTCTCTGCTTATCTACAAGCCCAGCAACAAAGCTCACCAGAAATTTTCTAAAGAATGATCCACTGCAAAACAATGATTCATTAAAACCAAACCCAACTTTTATACAGAAAGAGTTACAACACAGCTTCTTCTGTGTCTTTTTTTTTTTTTTTTTTTTTTTTTTTTTTTTTTTTTTTTTGAGAAGAAGAAAAGGGGTCAAGTATTTAGTGCAGAGATGAGAAGCAGGGCATAGTTACTGGTCTTAGCTCAATTAATGATCAGATGCTTAGGGCACCAAAGCACAGCCAGCTTTTCCTTTACACACATTGAGCAAATAGTCAAAATGATGTGAAAGGGGCCATGCAATGGGTGTTGAAYGTGAATTACTCCAACAACCAACAGTCGCATCTACCAATAAAACTGGTAGAGACTAGATCAAAGTGTCTAGTACTATTGAACTGTGGCACATAAACAGAATTTCCACTGCACTGAAACCCTAAGAAYTGACTTCTGCTTAGCTTGATTAGCTTCTTATTCAATTAATTTGCTTTGATCTATTCATTCAGAAATGTCAGTTTTAAACCTGAAGATCTGACTTGCAATGGAGTAATTCTAAAAACTGTACTGAAAGAGAATTGAATAGATGTTATAGAAACTGTCAACACTTGTATATTTTATCCTACCAACTACAAATTACAAAGACAGTCCTGCAATGCTGTAGATTGCTGGCAAAGTTAAGCCATACTCCCTGTGGATTATTTGAGTAACTTCTTTACCAAATAAGTCTTTGAGTTTATTTCTGCCTCAAAAAGAAGTTGCAAAAGAGCTATGCCTCTATAAAAAAGGACTCTGCAAAACATCCCACGAGGTGTCACTAGAGAAGCATCAGCCAAAACCTTCTGCAAAAAGCCTTCCCTATCTTGCTTTCTCTTCCTAGGAAGTACATTGCAAACAGATATGATGTTTTGCAAAAGTTATCAGATATGATGACATGAGGGCATCCACATTTCCCATTACAGCTTAAGTCCTTACTGAATACTGAATGAAGAAAATATCAATGTCCAACACAAAATAGACTTAGAAAAAATAATTCCTCTTCTCCCACCCAAGTTCTCCCTATGTAGAAAAGTAGGCATTACTTCAGAGATAAAAGTTAAATTAATACCCAAAAAAGGGGGGGGGGGAGGGGGGCAGAAAAGAGCCCAAAGGGAGTTCCAAAGAGAGTCCCATGTGATGCAAGGAGCCTGGTTCTCTATGCTCAACAAGATGTCATCCAAGGTGACTCATTTTTATCTTATTTTTATCTTGTAGGGACTGTCCTGCTTTTCTAATAGAACATCTTATGAAGGACATTCCCCTTTATTTCATTCATCACAAAGAACAGAAGAGTTGAGAAGAATCTATCCCAAATTGCAGAATCAGACAATATAATAGCCAAGGAGCCTTGCCCTCAGTGTGGTGTTCAGCCTGGACAAGGACAGTCTTAAACAGGAACTAAAGCAAARAGAGGGGGTAGCAAAGGGGATGGCRGATGGGAGAGGAGGTAGAGTGTTAACTCCCCCCCCCCAACACTGCACTAAATTGCACACCTCAAATAAGATTTCTGTCTGTAGATTCATACTAAAGTATGTGCATTAAGTGCAAAACTTAAGTGCATTAAAATGTTCTATTCTGATCCTTTTTGATCCTGAAAGATTATACAAAGAAAACTTCTCTAAAGGGTCATATATGAACTTCAAGGTTTTGACCTCTTTGGAGGCTCCTATATCTCATTGCAATGGTTCAGTGAGCATTTTATGCAAGGAAGATTCTGAAAACATAGCATAAAGCACAGTCCTCCTGGTATATGTTGATGTTTCTAGGTAGAAAGCTTATCAAAGCTTCCCAGAGAATTTCATCTGAGTTCAGTAGCCTACACAGAAAGGAAAGTTCAAAGGGTTTTCTATCCTTCCTCTAGCATAGCACTTCTCCAGGTTTTTAAGTAGGCAAACACCTCCCAGAGCTGAACTTAAGGGCTCCTTTATATCTCCCAAACACAACCTTGGTTCTGTTTCTAGCCTGTAAGTCCTCAAGTCCTTCTTTCCTTTGGGTATATTTTATTTCCCCAGAATCTCAGTCAGATTTTATTGCTTCTTGGCTAACACTTTCTGCAGACCTAGCTGACCCTTTGGAACAGCCTCCAGCTGTTGCCACCTTAGAATAAGATTTTTCAGGTCTGCTTTGCTGTTTTGATGATATCCATAAGCTAGTGTAAAGCCTCACTGAGAAGTGACTATCTCACCATCCTGCCCTTTGAAAAGGAAGCCTCACACAGACAAAACTTTTTTTGTTGTTGTTTTAAACTTAATTTTTCTTTTCTAAAGGCTTAAAGATGATTATTCACCTGCTTATTTCATTAGGAAAGGATTATTTCATTGACACTTCACCCTAGAGTGCCCTCAAGCCTCACTCTTTCCTGCTCCTGGAGGTGCAGGGAGGCAGCCTCATGGAACCTGGACACACATGTGAACAAGAACCCAGTGGACAGGGAAGGCACCAGGACAGGGCACACAGGAGCAGCAGTTTGCAAGAGCAGAGCACACATGTACAAGCAAGACCCTCTTCTGGTTTAGGTTTCCTTCAGATTTATGGTGAAATTCACCTTTCCCCAGGCATGCTGGGGGACATAGTTACCTAACAGAGCTGCAAAAAGGATGCTGAGCTGAGAAGATGAACCCCTATTAGCAGAACTATGACCAGTCAAGAATCAGAACAACAAATCTCTGCAAATCCCAGACCTGCCCAGAGGCCCAAATGTCRCCAACAGCACTGAGGAAAGACTACAAGACAACGTCTGTGGCCTTTCATCCTAATACAATTGTAATCAAAGGTCCTCAAAGTCCCTAGGAGTTTTGAGTTTTACCATATTTGGCCTTAGAACCATCAAGTAGCTAAGAGAGAGGAGACAAAAGGAGGATGTGCGCGCCCGCTTGCACTATACCACTGGTCCCACCACTGTCTCCATCTTGGCTGTCCCATCAAGCTCAACCCRACTCCTTTTCATCACATAGCTATTCCTGACACTACCCCAAGCTTTAAAAACAAGGCAGAAGCAGCCAAGCAATTTGTTTACTTATATTTTTAATCAGAAAGATTACCATAATAAGGAAAAATAAATCAAAAACAAAGCCAAGTCAAAGCACAAAACTATATCCCATAAGCATATGCTCCACATATATCCAGGAGTCTGGGACTCCAAAATTCTTTATAGCAGCTTCTGTGCTATCATATCTTCACCTGCTTTATTTCATTTCAGATTTTACAAATAAGCATCAGGTTTTTTTGAAGCATGATGCAAGTTGAAAGAGACTTCCATTTTTTCCTCATAGTTTAAGTAGCCCTGAATATACAGGAGGCTTATCATCCACTTACAGCTCTTAACGGGTTGAAAAAATAATTTTACAAAAAACCTCTACTTATATTCTATAATAAAGCTTGTCATTTTCCTGTATATTTTATGACTCGGCACAATTCACACAGCCTCATACAGTTTGCTCTAGCTGAGTGCCCACAGCTTAGGAGAACTATGGAAATGTAATTTGGGAAATATGGTTATTTGCCTCAGTGTTTCCAGGGCTCTAACCTATATTACTACAGATTAATAGCTGCATTTTACAGCAGATCTTAACAAACTGCTACATTGTTGCCTTACACAGTTTTATTTTTTTGCCTTTGCAGCTCTCAGCAACATTCTGTCCCTCCATTTTGCAACTGCTATTTTTGTGCATAACATGTTTTAATAAATATTTGTATTAGAAAGATTTTATTTCCCTTTCACCTTTCCCCTTTGGCTTCCCCTTACTATGTCATTAGATTTGGAAAGCAGGCTGTCTACAGCTATGGATCTTTTAGTACACTCCTGGGAGTTGGGAAATGAGCTGTGTGAGGCATTTCAGAGTCTCAGACTTTTGTTTTAATTTMTATTTCAAAATTTATATGCTCAATTTCAAAAACCAAACAGACACATCTAAACGTAGTGTTTGCTTGTTTTGCTCTGGAAATCAGGTTTACCAAAGAAAAAGGGAAGATTTCCAATGGTTCCTCTCCATAACAAAAATATAAAAATATCTCATGTAAGATTATACAAAAGAACAAAAAACTTGTATTGGATTATTTATACAGTTGATCCTTGATCAAACTGAGCTACTCTAACAACAGCTTTAATATTCTAGCTCAGGGTTTTGCCCTCCCACACTTTCAGAGCACGGCTAAGCCCAAGAGACCTTACCTGCACCTCTCTGGGAAGAATTCGCTCCTAGACCTAACCAATTTCCTGCAACCCCCCCTATTTCAGCAGGACAAACATCATTTCAAAGTTCCAGAAGGGAAAGCTTAGATGTCCAAGCTGCCAAAATGAGACAGCTTTTGATTTCAGCATCCTCCAAACATATCAGTGTAGCAGCCTTGCTAGCAGGGTCACAGAAATATCATAGAAACCCCAAAATCCCAAAGATGAAAACAGAAAGTCTCTAAGGTATTCCATGTCACATCCAACTCTCATTTGGAACTGAAATAACAGATCCTAGCTTTATTACCCCCATGACAGAGAACAGACTGTATAGCCAGTTTATTTCAAAACACCATCACACACAACTTTTTTCCTCCCCCAACACCTCTCCCCCTRCTCCTTATAACGCTCCTTTCTAGAGAGAGAAAGTGCTAAATCTAACCCTGTCCCATGATCAAGTGGCTGCTTTCAAAAGCCTGCAGGACACTAGCTCCTTTCGGGCAGCTGCGCTGTAAGAAAGGCCAGCACTGCCTGTGGTGTGCAGCACGGGTGCCACCTGCAGCTCGCAGCTGCCCACAACACGCTCCACACAAGACCGTAGACAAGATTTTTCAGGCATTTTTGCCATAAATACACACTTCAGAATTCAAGCCAAAACAAGATGCAGCTTTAAAGAGTGTATTTTAATACTTTAGCCAGGGAGATGCTATATACTTTCTGGCTGAGTGTTCTCGGATTGCACCTTCTTTGAAACGCTTCAGCTATGAACCAAGTCCATTAATAGCTGAGCCTGGTGCTCAGCACATGTGCCTATGGAAACCATATGTTAGAGGCAAGAGATGAGAAGCAGAAAGACATGGGATTTCTAATGTCAAACTCATACAAAACATTATACAGAGTGCATTATATGGASTCACAGAATAAAGTTACTGGACCTTTTTATAAGCTATCATTCAGCTGTTATCTTTACAATTATCATGATGAGGACYATATTTTCTCCACATTGGTTATTTGAAGCAGGAAAATTATCTCTCCCAGTGCAACAAGGAAACAGTGTACAGAATGTAGCCTTTCATTTGTATGAGTATTACAATTCAGCCACTTTACTGAGTGACCTGAACACAATATATTTAGCAGCTTTCCTACCTTTCACAGCAAAATCAGGATCCTAGCAGGTTTAAAAACATATACACATATACATATATATAAAACTGTGTATATTTATAATACATAAGTAAAAGAAGAATCAATTTACATGTTTGTAAAAGCTGATTTGCAGAGCAGAGATTTTACAGTGCAGAGTTCAATTTGGTTCTTTTTTACTTTTTTAAAAGCTCTACTTCTATGTTATCTCCCCAGACATTTCCTAGCAGGAAGACTGCCTCCACCCAGCCCCTCATCTCAGCATCTATTCATTAGGGCATTTACCTTATCCAGGTTGTACTGACTCTTCCACTTATTTTGCAATCAAATCCACTCCTTGGCGGAAAGCATATAAGCTGTAATATAACCAGTAACCTTCCCAGTACTCATACTGTTATGATTTTCACCCTACCTCTGTCGATTRCAGACTGTGCTGCAAATAACAGTCATTTAGGTCTGCTTTAGACTGAGCTTTGTTGTTCATAAACTCCACTTCTTGCTCTGCAATCAGCAAGAATTGACTTTGGTATTGACTTGGTCCCCAAGCAGGAGCTTAGTTCTCTGGAAATTGGAAAGGACAGACTGAAAGTTTGCAAGTTGCCTCTTCATTTGGAAAAACAAACAACAACAAAATATAAACCACTAAAACTGTTCTTAAATAAGTACAACCTAAAAATGTAAGAAAGAAGCAAAAAACGTAGGTTAAAAAATTACTGACTATTTATTTTATGAATAGATTTCTTTTTCTACAAGTGGAGACTGCTTTTACTGCTGTAATTTCCTCAGCAAATATCTACCTGCAGAAAAATTGGATAGATAGCATTAAGAACAAAGCCATCCAAAATATTTTCTCCTCCCAAAAAAGATGGTTGCCTAAATAAATTCACTTAACTTTTATATATTCAGGCTAGAATTCACTATTCAGTGATAGGAAATACTCTCATGCAAGTATACAAATCTCTTAAAAATCAGCTGCAAATGCAAAGTTGAAACCTGTAAGCCTTGCCACATATTTTTTTCCCCAGAAAATTTCAGACATCTCCCCTCCCCTAGTCCCTTCCCCCCCCCCCCCTTCTTTCCAAAAACCAGACACATTCAATTCTCTATGGAAAGAGGAAATGAAATAGGGAATAGGCAGCTCTAATCACTGCAACTGTTTATTGACAAGGCAATAAAAGTAAAATGGCAATTTCTAGCAAGACAGCACAAAAAAACCCCAGAAATCCCAGAATAACAAAGATAGTATCATATCCTAATAGCAATACTGGGGGAAAATGAAAACCAGAACTTATTAAAACAGCAAAAAACATTTGCATAAGTTTCTAGCATCTCAACAAATTTCAGGAACTGGAGCCACTTGCAATAACCAGGCAAGCCACATGAAACAATTATAAGGTTCATTCATTAGAATGAACATGACAGGTAATCTGCTAGCCAGGATGCAGAGTAAATTCACACTCCAGTTGTCAGATTTCAGCTACTTCTTCAGAATCTCCTCCTGTTCTCACATTTAAGTTAAACCAAGCAATACTCCATCTAGCCCTTACCTTCAAGGCTCTTGGCATAATTCAGCCTTTCCCAGATACCCTCTCTCCTCTACTGAATCACCTACTTTAACAGCTTTTATCCTTCTCAAAGGGCTGCACGAGCAGCATGACACACAACCAGTCCATATCAGCTAACGACGTAACCGACACACAGACAGGGCTACCCCATCACCAGGCTGAGAGTTAAGACACAAGGTCCTCCRATGCAGGTTATGCTTCTCTGCTGGCCTGGCAGTCATGAGACATGTGGAGCAAAGTCAGTCCCATTATTCCTTGAAGCAGGCTTGAACCAGGCAAACAAAACTCAGTATTTTTTTCATTGCCATTTTCCAACTCTCCATTCCCACTACTACTCCCCATGTTTATAATTTTTATTCTTCTTGTGTTCAAAAGTTGCTATCSCTACCATAAAAATAAAAACAGACAAAATTGTAACTTTGGGAGCAGCTTTGTTTTGTTTTTTATTACATGGCTTTACCATACATACTTTCAAGTCAACAACTTTTTCAGCAAAGCTAACCAAGATCACTCATCTGTACTTCACATGACCAAGCCTTTAATCAGACAGATGAATCATGTACATTTATTTAAATGCACTTTCCAACTGTGCTGGCTCTACTTTGTCAGTGAGGTTAGTCTTCAAGTATTTGCCCACCTTCCTGGCCAGCATCTCCCTTATTTTAGGTGTGCTTCCTTTTAAATCCATATTGTCACCACCACCTCCTTCTGAATACCTGAAATCTGGGCAGCACTCCCCAAAATTTAAACTGCAACCCAAGCTCTTAACTGCTCATTTTTCAAGCAGAAATTTTGCTGAGCATTTGACATAGAATATTCTGTGAATACAGCATGAGATTGAGACACTGCATCTTCACTGCTAGTCAATTAAAGGTCTTCAAATCCTGCAGCTTGGACTTATCACAAGATTATCTAGCTTTCAGACATGTTATGTCAAAAAATGCACTAATGATAGGTTTTATTAAGATGTAAAAAAAAAAAAAAAACAATACAACATTGTGTCTACAATACAACAGCTTATATTTAATGTAAATCTAACCTCTATGTCTTTGCAGAAACACTTACCACTTCTTTCCTACCATAACACTGGAACTTTTGAGCTCTAGTACCTTCTTCTTTAAAGAGTCCTCTAGAWCACATCTGTTAGGATGATAATAGAGGCTGGTACCTGTAACAGAACTGCARCTTAGTCAATAAAAAAGACATAAGTAAGCTGATCTTTAAACATACCCAAATAATCAAGTTTATAGAAGGTATTCCCAGTCTAAAACTTCTTAGCATGAGTCAGAAAACTTTGCATSAGCTGAATAATAAATCCATGCAAGTCCCTATTCTTCACAGAGAAACTTTACTAATAGACCTCTCGATTTCAGTCTCTTCTTTCCAGAAAAAGATCGTCTTCAAAGGAAATCGCAGTTATAATCACACGCAAATATTGCTGCTGTTACTTCCCAGCAGTACTCCAAAGTAATGCAAAGGGGTATATATGAGTCTGAGGCAGAATCTCATCTCACTCRTGCTGTTTTAGCCAGATGTAGCTCTTTGAAATGGGTATTTTTATCTAATACATATGCTAATGCAAATAGGAACGCTTTGTTTCTGGTTGTCAGGACAAGTCAGGAATCTTAACTTGTCATTGTGCCAGAATATATAAGATATAAATAATAATAATTAGTGTGTCAGAAACCAGCATCAGAATACCTTATTCAATGTAGAGTTATGAACATGACAGAAGGACCAGCTAAATTACTCAAGCATCACTTGGACTAGGTTTTCATTTACAGTTTTACAAGTGACTATATGAAAAAATCTTGAAAGTTACCACCAAGGGAGCATCAAGATTGCTAAGGTGATATAAGGAGTCACAGAAAAGAACATTAACAATTGACTATCTGTTCTTAGATCCAGTCTATTCTCAGCTGGAATCACTATTTCATATTTCAGTATGATTAGATCACAATATAGCACTCTAGATTACACTTTTTCCTCATGTCCACATCTGCAAGAAACTTCTGATTTTATAGATTCCGTTTGGCTCATGGACAGTTTTCAGAACTTATATGATGCCAGCCTTCAACTTGCTGGAAAACCCAGAAGTAACAAGATACCAGTTCTGTTGGACAATGATGCCACTTAGAAGATGAGGAAGGGAAAACAGAGGTTAAAAAAAATATCTATCTGTCTGTGTTTGTCAGAAGCAAAGAGCCTAGTCAGAACATCAACTGAAAGGCTTCTGTGAAGTCCACCAGATTCTGAGGTCGGTCCCTATATTCCTCCAGAATACACAACAATATACTTCAGCCCATAAGCCACATATCTAAAAGGCACGCTTAAGTAAAACTCACTGTTTATTCTATAGAACACACCTCTAGCATCTGCAGACCCTTGATTCTTTATAGCACTTTCTCCAAGTTCTACATTTTTCAGCAGGAACAATGCAGTTCACAGGTAGTACATTTGCTCTTGTATTTTTACCCAGAGAATTAATCTGTAAAGAAAAATATTAATTATGCATGTATTATTAATTTCCAATATGCTTTTCACTTACAAAAATCTGAACATGCATGCAAAGTTTAAATCTTCATATTTCAAAGTCAAGATCTGGCTGCTGTCTCYTTCATATACTTTGTAAAACAGAACTGCATCTCCTTCTGCATTTTTGAAATCTCAAATTTCTCYGTCCTTGGAGTGCAGACAGTAGATCTTACGATGTTAGACCCAGGTGAGATTGTGAAGTTGTCCCAAGAAAGCGTGCATATTTTCCATAGTTTTCCATACATTTCCATAGTCTTCTACTACTACATTCAACTGCGTATGCTCCAATGGTTTGTAAGCATCCAGACAATAAGTAAACAAAGCAATCAGAAATTGCTTGGCTTGCCTAGAGCAGAGGGCAAAGAAGCCGTCTTATATTAGCTTAGGAAGAAAAATATTTTTCTGGAAATCATGCAGTAATATTGTTCTCCAATACTTCTTATCTGTAAAATCTACTATAGTTTCCAACCAATTATTCAGACATTATCATAATCCATAAAATATTTCCCCTCTTTGTAGAATGCAAAGTAGAAAAATATATTTCAACCAGTGTGTTCAGATAAAGGGAATGTTCYCAGATAAAGGGAATGCTTTTCCTACTCAAAGTCTTTATGATGTTACTGCCCACTTCCCCGCGCAGAATGCACAGTAAGGTCAGAGCTGAATAAGGCAAAATGCCGTTTCAAATTCCTTTTTGAAGCCGGCTGGTCACAGAACTTGACTTCTATGTTGCCATCACTGAACGCCTCCCTCCTGGCCTCCTCCAAATCAGTGGGATCTCTTTGAGAAACACTTGCCTTCTGCCTCCTCATAGTAATCCCCGAGTTCCCAAGTTGCCTGGCTGGTGATACATTTTCTCTGACAACACAAAAGCAGATGGCAGACAGAAAATTTTTCTTGAAGTTTTCATTCATAAAAGCATACACAATAGGGTTGCAAATAGAATTAAAAAATCCTATAATTTGGACAATAGCAAAGATCATTTTGACTGTCACATCATCATATTCCTTTTCAAAGTTACCTGGAAAACAAAAAGAAATATAGTGTAAGCACAGAGTTATATAAATATCCATCAGTAAGCCCATTTATATCCAGTCTGGTATTAAAAGCTTATGTCTACTATCACAAAAGCACCTTGCTGCAGGTTCTCGACTTCAGCAATAGGATTTCATCAGCAAGCAAAATCAAGCCCTATCATACAATCTGCTTTGTATACTTGTAAGAAAGAACACAGTAGTCTGAGAAGAAAAACAAACCTACCACACACAACTCATGAGTCAGAGAGAAAACAAACAAAACCTTGCCCAAAGGCCAAAATACAGAAGGCCTCCAGGCTGCTAAATGTAGGCTGTGTTTATTGAAGTATTCCTCTGCGTCTCACGTTCATGAGAAATTTGTAAATCCTTCACCACAATAACACTAATTCATGTCTTTTCACTGATTACATACAGCTTCCTTCTCTGTGCTGACACAGATGGACCCATAGAATAAAAACACACACTCTTGGCAATATCTCACATTTTAATTACTTGAGATAACTATGGTTWTTTTTAATTCAAATACTTGGATAAGGAACTTTAGAATAAAGTGTACAAGGATTTACAAAGTGAGCAAAAGAAGGCCTTGCAGCAGTATAAATGATCCTCAAAATTGACAGTGGAAACAGTGCAAGTATTATATAGAACGGTTTTATAGGGCAATCTCATTATGGGACAGCCCAGACAATTTCAAAAATTACAGCTTAAGCATTTCTCGTTCTGTCCAGGCCCAAACATGATTTGGTTCATTTGACTGGCTGTAGTTCTCTTGTCTTACCCGCTACAATCTTATCTGCAGTAGGAGACAGACAGACAGACACAGATAGACAGTTGTTGCCCTCAGTGAGCAGATCACAGCAGGTAATGATCGCTTCAGTGCCGCACAGGGCCAGCTGCACAGTCCCAGCTACTGTCACTCACTGCCCCCCTGCAGAAGGGGGGAAAACCAACAGCACCCTCTCTCACCCTCTCCACAAAGTCTCCAGCACACTTCACAGCTAGATTCACCTTTTTCATGCTACAGCTGGGATGCACAGACCTGGCTGACACACAAATATTTCTCAGGTATGTTACTCTCCCAAACATTATATCCAATAAGAGGTTTTTGAAATGTACTTACAACTTCTGTGAGCATTGCAGATCTGTCTATAACTCATAGATTTCAGAGAAATGCATCTCCTGTTGACTATGTATCTCTACTGCAAACCAGTGATTCAGGATTTATAAGCACAACATTAACCTTTGCTAGTAGGAGTTATTTTATAGCTGAAAGTTGCAGCAGTGGAAAAACTATTGGAAAAGTTTTTTGTTTTTTGTTTTTTTTTTTAAACAGGGAGACTTTATTGTAGGACACATGGCAGATACTCACTGTATTCTATCATCATGTGAATCACATGGAAAGGAGCCCAACAGACTGCAAAGAGAAACACCACTGTCACCATCATAACAATTGCTCGCTTCTTCTTCCTGAAATTGCACCAAGACATTTTATTCTGAATCATTAAGTTACAGAAGTTAACCTAAGTTTCACTGAGATAAATTTGTAAGCACATTATGATAGATGCAGATGCAAATAACCTCCTGAAAGAGGAGTACTCCAAAGTACATAATTCCTTTTGAAATAAAAGACTATAGTATCATATACAACCTGTACGGAAATTAACACTTTATAATTTCTCTCAGGGAAAAGGATGCACGTGGTAGTTATGACATTAGCATGACTTGCAGGGCACTTGGACTCTATTTCAGCAAATAGAATTCTAGCAGCAACAGATGGGGGTAGGGGGGGGGAAACACACTTGAAATTCCACTGTAGATCAAAAAGCAAGTGTCCCTTCCTAAAACTGGGAGCATTGGGAATACCTGCACTAAGTACCTCATTACAAAGAGAATCTGACAGAGTGCAGGTAAAGCTAYGCTCCTGAAATTCAGTTTTTATTGCTAGGCAAAGTGTTGGAACAAGGAGCAAGAGATGTAYATCCTGCCTTCAACAGCTGTCAGACATGCATTTGAACTTATCCTTATTCCTTAATTGATATCATCAATATAACTAGGCTTATCGATCCCAGGACAGAGTTCTTAAACTCAAGCTGAAGAAGAAACATTTCACTGGAAGCAATTACAGAATGTTCTCTCTGCTATGTGAACATTCACTGAGCTGAGGATTAAGACAAAAATTAGATGAATATTATGCTAAGCGATGCAAGATCATGCTCTCCTTGAGTTTTAACCAATAATGACCTGCTTTAGACATTTCCTCAGACTTTTGTCTAAAGAAGCATTTATCTTCAAGCTGCTTGCTAATATTTTCCTTACAGTCAATACTTAATGTGATACTTTCCTCAATGTGCACAGTTGTTAGAGGTTTCTAGCGTATTAGGTAATAGATCAATTTGCCAAATTAAAAAAAAAAAAAAAAGGATGAGGCCGTATGAAAGGTAGACTATTTATAGTGTTATATTTACATAGCGAAGTTTTTATAAATGTAAATAAACTCTAYTTGTCAAAAATATAATTATCAGACTTATAACTTTACAGATGCAAAGTTACCATCTGGATAATCCCACAAGGCACAACAAATCTCAGAACACTCGGATCTTTTTTGGAATCTATATTGAGTTAAACTGTATCAAAACATTTTTTAAAATGAGTCCTGGYTTGTTTATTTCTTTCTCCCCATGTGTCATTTTAACCCATAAAGAGCTCATAAAACAGTGTTCACAGTCTTTGAGTTAATGAAAGAACCTTCCAGAGAACATATGGAAATAGCATAGCAGCATTTTCCCAAATCACCTTCTAAATTACAGCCTATATCCTTTAAAAAACAAAAATTTCACAATGTACAACATGAGATTTATCAAAATGGCTTGATTATCAAAATGTGTCTACTGAATATTTTGATGAAAACAATCTGTTTAAGTTGCCTTAATCAGGCARCCAAGTGATAAATACCAGTTAGTTTTAAAAATCTGTGCCAGGTTTGTAGGTCTTCTAGGGAAGAACGACAGCCTTTACTAGATTGCTTCTCAAGAATTATCAGAACCACAAATCCACTTTTTAAAAGTCAAATTCCAGCTGCTTTTTTACTCCATGATCCTTAATATTTTATTTACAAACCTTGATATTTTAGACATTTCGTTTCCATGCATAGTTTGAAGAACTGAGGCATCGCCCACTCGTTTCTTAATCCAGAGTTCATAACCAATTTTAGTGTACAAGAAAAGCATTAATATCAATGGAAGAAGGAAGAGTATAACAAGAATGAAGGTGGTATATATCTTCTGATAAATAGGACTGGCCCATTCTTCCAAGCAACAAACATATACTTTCTCATATAAAAAGTCGTATTTAACCTGCAACAAGTGTAAAGGAGATGAGTSACTACAGTAATTATCACAAGAGTAAAAAAACAAGCACATTCAAATGTTCCTTGCTTTTAATCTAACGATCAAAACTCAAAGGAAACCTTTTAAAGTGAGAAAATTCTTCCAATCACTTTCAGTGCTGACAGAAGTGCTTTTGCTAATACCCTTTTTTAACAGGATTTTCAAAGGAAACTTTAGCTACATATGTTGCAAATAGACACATGCTGACAGAAGTGCTTTTGCTAATACCCTTTTTTAACGGGATTTTCAAAGGAAACTTTAGCTACATATGTTGCAAATAGACACAAGTACGTAGACATGTCACAAAAAAATCTGTTTAATACAATGTTCTTGTTAACATTCAGACTTACAAGCTGCTGATTCAGACAAGGCGCTTTTCCAACAGGGTGTAATAACTGCTTAAACTATAATGAACAGCCAATTATGTTTTAAATAGATAATGTTCTTCAGGATGTGGAAGAACTGTACGTCATCCTGAAACATTAATCTAAGCCCTACACTGCTGTGTGTCAGTGCACCTATAAAGCAAAGCAAGACACAGCGCAGGTCACATTTGCAATTATTGCTCTTTGGAATAATTGGGGAYGCAGGTATGACTAGCTCCTGCTGGTAGTCTTTCTACCACAATGTGGTAGTGACAACCACTCATCTTTTTCATGCCAACATCCAGAACAATAGCTTTATTTCTGCTAAGCCCCTCCCTCCCATTTGTCAGGGAACTTACTCAATCTTGTTGTYAACCTCACAGAAAGGTCTAGCAAGGGCTGAGTTTAAAATAGAAAATTCCATTTTGCCGAACATACCTCAAGCCGTTGCACAAGCCACATAGGTGATCCAACAATAACTGCCAGCAACCAGACCATGCCTGTAATTAAATACATTGTTAATACTCTGCATAACAAGAAGTGTAAGCTTTAGTGTCAACAAGTTTAATGGCTTGATCTGTGAGAGTCAGGTGAAAGAGATAAAAAATGTTTTTCTCAATTTGTCTAAGGCAATCATTAGACAACATTTGTACCACAGCATCCTCTTCAGTTGTCAGTCTCTCTTCTTACAAAATAACTTCATTTATTGGGAGCAAAGTGCAAGATAATTTAATTTACATAAGCAACATTCATTACACTCCCTGTTTAACAGTGGAAGGACCATTTACAACTGTGACATTCCTTTAGCAGTGCTTCTACATTTTTGGACATTTCTGCTTAAATAAAAAGTCTGTCAAAAGTCCATCAGAGTCCTGGACAAATAAATCTTTGACTTGGGATTCTGGATTTATGGTCAGGATTTTCCCCAGTAATCACCCCACAATCAGACACTACCCTTGAGGTACTTTACAAATATTGACAGATTTGGCATTAGCTCCACCTCTGCATCACTAGCCGCATCTATGCCTTTTGCTCTTCATACCACGTACTCCAGTCAGACAAAGGATTAATTCCCCAAACATAGTCAAGCAAGATGAATACTGGAGATGCCTAAAATCTTACCAAGCATTGTGAAAGCTCTTTTATTGGTGTACTGCCACTTCATTCTCAGTGGATGCACAATTCCCTGGTGTCTTTCCATGGCAATGCAGGTCATCGTGAGAATCTCAGTTACAATAGCAGTGGATTGAACAAACGGTACCATCTTGCAAGCAAAGGCCCCTGCAATAGTCAGAAGGTAAAATAAGCAACTCTTGCAGCTGATGCAGAAATATTAACACCAGATTTCATTACTGAAGTGATATTGGGGGATAGGGGATGGGAAAAGAAAGAAAGAAAGAAAAAAAGGTTTCTCGTATTTATTTTAACAGCTTCACTGATATGTTGCCTATTTTAAACTCTTCAAGTGGAGCCTTTGGTATTCTTTCTTTTCCTGCACATTAATATACCTATCAAAACATGGGTTCTTGCTTTGCTCGGTATCAGAGTCAAACAAAAAAACATGAATAAATGTTCAACCATCTACTTTCAAATGCCCCTAATTTCAGGAATACTATCTTTTACCTCAGCAGATTATTCCTCGGTTTTATGAAGGTTTTTTTTTTGTTTTCAGGTTCAAATTTTGCCTTTTCCACTGTTACCAATACATCTCTTCTGTTCATTTAAATATTGCTCTATTTCTGTAGTCTGTCACTTCAAAGCATCATTCTGTCAAGAGTACAAGTCCTCTAATAGGCTTAATTCAATCCCTTCATATTTCTCTCACTATTCTGATTCACACATTATGCTAATGACACTCCCTGAATTAAATAGTTTCCTGTGTGTAGCTTCACAAGAYTTGCACAGTTTCCTGCTGTGAGATACTGTATTTATGCACAGCTAGCACAGATCTATGGCCTTCATTGCTGCTATAGCTTTCTGAAAATTAGGTATTTAATTTGTAGCCTACTATTAGTCATTCTCTATAACTCATTCTCAAGTCTCAAACATCTTAATCACCATGATTTCAATGATTCTCGCCCCAATTTATTTTAGTTTATTTTTTTTTAAATCAACACTTTTCCCAACTTTCTTCCCACTTAATCTCTTTTAAATGCATATTTCTGACTCTAAGGCAATTTTATATGTCTGCATTTTCACAGGTCTCTCCAGTTCCCAGGTATTTATTTCATTAACAGCTATTTCCAGTACTTGATTATTAACTATTCTTCCCATGTCTTACCCAGAGATAATCTGCACAACTCAAGATACAGACACTCGTTTGGCTTCAAGTTATTCTTTAAGATATGCCTTTGTGAATCTTATGTATTAAAAATAAATAAATGAAAACACAGAAATAAAACAAGAAGCTAGCAAAAGTTAATTCTGTTCTTCAAGAGGGGAAGAGGGAAACGTCAGTCCAGCATGTCAAGCCAAAAGGCACTGCAATTTGCAAAAGTGAAGTGGTCTGTTACTGGTCTGATCATTTCCAGTTGGCAAATAAAACAAAACAAAAACACAACCACACACACACACTCTGCAACACACTCTCTATACTAGTATGCATTTTGCCAGGGTGTTAGATAAAGGAAGATAAGGCATCATGCCTTGTCAACTGTAATTTATACCATAAAATATCTACCACTTCTTCCTCTACCTCAGTAAGTACACAAAGCAAATCCCTTACAAAATAAGACCAACGTGTCACCAACCTAACTTCTCACCAGTTTCTGATAGGACTACCAGTCCTGTACCTGAGAGAAAAATACTTATTAAATTCCTATTTCATTAAATAAATGAGTTCAAATTTGAGTGCTGGAGCAGTAGCAAAAATTGTTACATGCTCTTTCTCATAGTTGGAGGGGGAAAAAAATGTAACATTAAGTCCCCTTGAACAGCGCTTTATCATATAGCTCTTACTTCAAGGCATTACTCCTTTGATGAAGCAATGCCAGTCAAGCAATGTCAGTCTGTTATGCTACTTAAATAATAAAAAAAAAGACAGTGACATTCAGTAAAACTGCGATAGCTTGGCAGGGTTTTCATCTTACATGTAGCTATTCAGAGCACAGACAGAGTAGCAGAGTTCAACAGGCAGTGACGCCCAAATCAAGGATGAAAGATTTACAAGACTTTGTGCTTTCATTGCCGCTTATCAGTATCTTCTCCTCATTTTCTTCCCAATAACTTGTGCATTGAAGCTTGTGCAAAGACAGCACAAGCTACTGCTATGTCTTTAACTGTGTTATCAAAACATCTGCAAATATTTCTCCACCTCTTTAGAGGAAACTGCACAGAGACAAAACAACAGTTACATGGAAATAATTGTTAAATGAGTAGTAAAAGAAAAAGAATCTGCATAATATCTACAGATCGATCCTACTATGCTAAACTACAGGAGACATTGTCAGAAGTGTCATATAAAAGTATGCTTTTCACTACACACTGAGCTAACTGAAATAAAAACACGTACTCAGTCACACAGCATGCATTTTGTCTTTTGATGGATTGAACTTTTGTGGCCAAAGGAAAGAGCCAGCCACATTCATTTTTATAATCAAAAAAAAAAAAAAAAAAAAAAAAAAAAAAAAANCACTACACACTGAGCTAACTGAAATAAAAACACGAACTTTTTCACACAGCATGCATTTTGTCTTTTGATGGATTGAACTTTTGTGGCCAAAGGAAAGAGCCAGCCACATTCATTTTAAAAAAAAAAAAAAAAAAAAAAAACCCAAAAAAGAAAAAAAGAAACTTTTGAAAGGGCAGCAGCTAAAAGCTACTCCAAAAGCCTCTACATGTCTATAATAAAAACAGAGCAATATTTCAATCTCATCCCACTACGGCCAAGATCTGAGTATCAACGTGTATTAACACGACTATATCACTTTAGGTCTCTTTTGCTCACCCTGAGTTGTCACTCCTACTGCACAAAAGCTTCCCATCTTCTGAAACTGAGATGTTCCTCAAATTGAAACAAAATCCAATATCAACACACTTTGGAAGCAACTCCATCATCCCTAACAATGTCCRAATGATATTGAGGAATGATATCCTCAAAAATCTCCCCAAACTGCCTCTGCTGCTTCACGCTGAAGATGACCTGCTCCCTCGGCTTCTCCTCCAAGGGCAAGTGTTCCTTTCTCAGCCACCTGGGTGACTCTCTGCTAATCTCATTAGAGTCCTTTCCAACTTCTTTCTTGTACTGAGGGTGCAAAACTGGACATACTACTTAAGATACTAAACACAGCCTTGCTTTTAAGGCTCAAACAGGTAAGGAACGCTTTGTTGGATCACAGTATACTCAACATACATAACACATCTCTTCTTCCTTCATTTTCCATAATCTGGGTGAATGCTGGACTCAGTGAGCAAGAGAAGCATGGAAAAAGGCAACTTCAATCCTTGTTTTTTGTCCCTTGATGAGGAAAGTCTTATTAAAGAAAGAAAAGAAAGAGAAAGATGCAGAAAACAACCCAAAACACACAAATTATGTTAGCACATTAAGTTTAGACAGCATAATTAAAATAAGACTAGGATATGCAACAAACAGCTCCCTGTCAGAAACACTGTCACATATTCAAAATGTATCAAACTAATTTTCAGATGTTTATACTCAGGTTTGTCACAGAGTAACAACAGATTTTAAAGGAATATACCATTTTCTTTATGACCTTTTTTCCCTAYCAAGTTGGTAAAAATGTAGTTGTTCAAAATAAGGTTCGGAAAGAATAAGGTCTAACAGTTAATATCTTCTAACAGTTTAATCAYGTCTCTGTTTTCCAACATTATCCCAACCGGTAGCACTTCAGCCTACTTCTTGATCCATGAACACTTGCAATACCAGTTCAGCAGAACACAGAACCTTTGCCTCTTCATATCAACATATTCTTCATTGAAGGCATTTCCTAAACTTTAATTTGCTGCATTACAGCACAGAGACTTTTCCCATTAAGGTTTCAAAGCAAACAGAACAACTGCAGTGATAAGAGGTCTGACAGCAATTCCACCACTCACCAATAAAATCAAATTTTTTTTTGTTTAGAAGCTATTTCCTAGATATTTCAGTTATTTCCATCAGACAATACATCCTTATCATGATATGCTCAAATGTAATCAATATTGGATTTTAAACATAATTAAGCTCTCTATTGCCTAAGCCATCTGAGAAGAGGAATGGATTTGTATTTTATCTTCATGCTAAAAACACTTGAAAGTTATTTTTGATTTATTTTTCAGCAATATATTCCTCAGAATCAAGCTTCAGATGCCATCTGCACAGGACAAGTAGCAAGAAAGTAGCATAAAGTAGCAAAGAGCAGAGCCACTCAGGAGAAAGAAGTATTAGGCAGATTATTTAAAGCTCACTCTTCATATGGTTCCGAGGTTTATTAGAGCTAACCAGCCTTTGAACAAAGGTTCACTTTGGCAAACAAAAGATTATTTTGCTAAAGAAAATAACCACTTGATAGCCATAGGAGAAGGAAGGGAAGAGATTTTACTGCCTCCATACATGCTGAAATACACCAAGTAAGGGGAAGGTTAAGACAAACTTTTAGAAACTTGGATGTTAAGTTGTACTGCCTGATCACCCACATAAATCTACAGCCACCACCAAGAAAACAATAGCTAAAATTGTTTTCCTTCATCTCACAGGTACTCATCTCTTTTTCTGATTATTGGAGTTAGATATAGCCATATTTTAACAGGTGAGAAACAAAATTAATAAGCAGAAAGGTACATTTTTCTCTTTAAATCTGTGAATAAAAGTAAGGTAGGCAAGGATAAGATTTACTTGTTTCAAATAAACTTGACTGATGCAGCAATTACAAGAGTTCATTCACTGCCTACAGATAATACCATTGAAAATAACTCAGTCCTGCATTTTAATTACAAAACAATTTCCACCCACTGACTTGATGATACTTAGCTAATGAGAACCATATAGCTGTGCACTATTTTCTAACATAACATTTTTCCTTAAGAGAAAAAGCCATACATACAAATATTTAAAATATCCTCTCATATAGCAAAAGGGTAGTTGTGAGACAGCTATCTTTAAAAAGACAAAAGGTTTTAAAGATTCTTAACTGGCAAGACACCTCCTTTCTAAGAAAAAAAAAGCTATAAAGTACAGCTACCAATTGAGCAGCTACCACTGATTTAAATAAATCAAGTTAGCCGCTTATTTAAGCCTGCTGATTTGCTAAACCAAATTGCGTCACTCATTAAACATACAATAGCTTTAGCTGAAGTTAGTATTCTTAARATCAGCATCAAAATCTGTGTCAATATTATCAACCTCAGGTCACTAACCAACAATCAAAAAGTCAAATTCAAAAGTCAAAGTCAAAGCTCAGGGAAAAGGGTGCCACTGTTTGCTTCCCAACACAGAGCCAGAGCCAGATCCAGACCTATTCCATGCATCAGAGGTAGCTGGAAGATTTCGAGGCTATGCCACATAGAATACACAGTGCCTGTGTGACGATTTCTCCGAACACAGAGATAATCACAGCTTCAATCCATTACCATTTCTGATGCCCTTCCATGGACTGAAGCCTTCTTGTGCTAGCGAGATTACCTAAATCTACTTCTCAGATTCCTATACACCATTCTCTTGGTTTGTAGTAAACTTAATCTCTCAGAATATAATTTTGGTTTAGTTTTTCTGTAATCCATTAAGTAGTTCTAGGAAAGTAACATGTAGTGGAAAGAGGATAGCTCTCTTTTTTTTTTTTTCCCTCTCTCTCTCTCTCTCTCTCAAGTCCTTGAAAAATCTAGCTAGAAAAGTATCTTGGTGTTTTTTTCCCCCCACTTAAATTCTCTTAAAACAAAAATATGTGGCTTTTAAAATAAATAAATATACATATAAATAAAAAATACTTTACCTAATATTTTAAGTATCAAAATATTTAGCTTTCTACCATGTAAGTAGAAAAGTAGTTGCTTCGATAAACACTTCCAATAAATGCTTCAATGTTGTTTTCAGTAACAATTTAATACTGATAATTTCCAATGGGAAAAGAAAATCATTTCCACTGGATTACTGGGAATTAAAATAACTAATTGCTTCTCCCTTTCAAAAGCCTAAAAAGCTCCCAGAAGTATTCCTGCACATAGCTGAAAAGCAGGTTATTTATTCAATGYTTAAAGTTTTCCCTAAGGATAACATATTCAGAAAATTGCAAATATAATTGATGTTCCCTTATACAATGTTCCCTTCATATCTTCATTAGCAAACATTGTCCACATATGAAGTAACAGTTTCATCACCCATATAAAACATTTACTTTTTTATTTGGGTAAAAAGGCAAATTTCTAAAGCCATTTTGTGATAAACACGAAACTGTTACTGGCTCTGTTAAAACATTATTGATCCTCATGCTTAAGTCTATGGAGTAAGTCTCTATCACAGTATTAAAACAGTTCTCTGAAGCTCCCGTGGTGAAAGCAAGGTCTGTTTTCTTATTATGTGAGTTCAGAAATCAAAACAATTTCCATCATATAAAAAAAAAAAAAAAAAATACACTTGAAGGTCTTTCAAACTGCATTGGGCAATACATTGTTTCTTTTTATCAGTTTTCCAGTATACAGGAATTTTGTGTCCCTAATATATAACCTGTGATGCACAATTCCCTCCTGCACTCCATACAGCCTATATCTGCCCAAAAGAAGGTAAGAGCGTGGCACACAATAGTAAGACCTATGCTAGCTTAGTCCGATCATTTCTGGTCAGCTACCGCAGTTGAGAAGAATTGCCATGGTGCAAACTCACACAATTAGACCTTAAAAAACCCATAATCTAGTTAGCAACACATCAGAGTCCAGATCACTGCCTCTCTGCCACACAGCTTGAAGAATGGACCACTCTGCTCATCAGGTTATCCCATCCCAGCATCACCCACTCTCTTTCCCCCTTGACTCACAGGCAGCTTCTCCTGCTTATGGGTTTAGAACCACTGTAATGGGCACTAAGCAGTCTGAAAGGCAAACTGAAATCATCAGCAAATTATTTCAAAATGCAGCAGTCAACAAGTAAAAAATGTAAACACAAACATAAGGCAAATATGTCCAAATATTTCTACAACAGGAAGGAGATAGTGAGTATCCCTCTAAACCAATTACCTCTGCAGCACATGTTTTACATCAGTCATTGTATTTAGTGGTTACATAAATCCATTAATGATATTAGACCTTATAAGAAAATAAACAAAACCCTATGTTAAATGTGTAACTACTGCTAGCTTCCTTTTGTCAATATTGTTTGCTGCTTTTCATTTTAGTCAGGTGTCATCCTGTCCCTCTATTATAATAAACTCAAGCTCTTACTTCCTTTGCTAAGGCACTCACCATGAAACCCTTTCTCAGCCTATTTTCAGATAGATTATTATCGTTGTCTCTGCTCATAAACAAATGCCTGAAAATGCACAACAGCAGAGCCATGGGGAATAAGGCAGGATTTCCCTGGCACAGACAGAAATTATCTTGTTCTTGGGGAAATAGGCCAGTCCTGAGGCATAATCTCTTACACAGCAGGAAGCAGAAGCATCTTTCTTACATCCCTGACTTGATTTAAAATGTTTAGAGACAACCTAAATTGTAAAGGCAGAAAATCTTAGAAATGGGAGATTCAAATAGCTGAATCTCTCATRTTTTTTACTGTCTAGTATAGATCAGATGAGCATACTTAGTACTATGTTAATAGAGTTTGAGATTACTTGGAATTTGTTCAGTACCAAAGAAAATTCCAGAAATAAGTCAGAGATAAGTTTCTAATGTCTTGTCTAACGTCTATTGAAAAACAGAAATAAGTATCTTTATAGATGTCCGAGAATATCAGACATATTCATTACAAAGATTATTTTTAGTCTCAGAGAGGAATGTCTATATATGCTAACATCTTAGGCAGGGACACACAGCTCTTGACACAAGATGGCTGGTTAAGACATCAACATAACAAGGTTGGTTAAGAACTAAGAATACCCTAATAAGAGAACTGGTTACAACATGCAATTTAATATTCCTCCTAGCCTTTACACACCAAGGAGCTGTCTGACCAAGGCATGAGTGAGGTGCCTAAAACCAGGCATTCTACTGCTCTTCTAGATGCCTTCAGTAAACAAGATGCCTGTATGCATGACAGAGAATGTACAGAAGACCATCACCTCTGCAAGAGCAGCCAGAGGCCAGGAAAATACCCAGGGCTTCAAATGCTGCTCATGTGTCCAAAGGATTCAGTACTTCTTAAGCAGTGACCCACTCTCCAGCGTGTGTTTTCAAATATAGTACTCCATCTGATGAAGGGGGAATTCATGAGAAACCATTGCCAGTGTCAGCCCTGCAGTAACCTGATGCTTGCCCTTACTTTGTGCTGGGGCTAATACACTACACAACATAAAGAGTTATTTTCCTGTTGCTTCAAGCAGAACTGCAGATACTGTTTTTACTTGACTATGTATTTTTAGCAAATAAAGCACTCATTTAACATTTTGCACAACAGGCACAAAAGCTGAAGTTTATCTTTAACAGTACTGCCATGGGTATGACAACGACACTTCTGCTGCTCTACAGAGTGACCCTATGAGAGCAAGATCTTCAACTCATCTTTTGCATTGAGATTGTCTGTTTAGCGTGTGTATTAACTAGTATCTTATTCATTTTCCCATCTCATTCCTCTTTACTAATAAATATAACCTCAGCGGTCCATCTACGCCTAACCTGCAATTCTAACTTTTCTTCTACCATATCTTCCACATAACAGAGAGACTATTGCTTGCATCACTTGCATTGAAAGGTCTTCTAGAAATAACAGCACTCAGTGCCAAAATATAAATTAGACATTGCATCATATGCTGTCATTTTAACAGTCTCACACCCCTTTGCAGATTCTTAAGATATCTGAGAATCAAAGGTAGGACTTGATTCTCATCTTTCGTGTTTTTTTGATGCTGATGACCAAAATGTTTCCAGTTGCTGCCTATGAGGAGCTAGCAGTTCTGTGTTAATGCTGCATAACGACCAAGCCAAGAGGCACACACTTAGCTTCTTTAAGTCACAGCTGCTGAATTGTAAATAAAGTTAAAATGTGTTAAGAAATACACTAAGAAGAAAGTCATGCCAGTGCTTTAGTCACCTCTGTCAGAAGCAAAWCAAGTTCTAATAAACATAATGAAGTGATTATGAGAAATCTTCCACTTCTAAATAATTTAGTTAAACATTATCATAGAGGGGGGCCAGCATCTGCAGTTCAAAGTTTGCTTTATTGTACATCTCCAACTATCAAGGTTTTCTTTGGAGTTCTGCTATAAAATACACAGGTGGAATCCTTTGGGATTAAAGTATTACATCCTGCAGTTTAGATGTGCTCAATTGGTAATTAGTCCTTTCCAATGGCATCCCCAAAATGCTTTAAAAAAAATGCTCAAAAAAGGGTGAAAACAAGCAAATGTTCATCAATCCAAGGATATTTCTAGTAGCAAGTGTCACAGGATGCAACACCATTCCAGCAGGGATTACTATTATTATAGCAGTCAAAGTGCCCTGTCCTTAACAAGATTGGAGYTTACACTACTTGGAGCAGTGACCTTGCACTAAGGCAGATGAAAACAAGCTTTCTCAGACTAAAAAAGGAGAGGCAAAAGAARAACTAAACCAGTAAAGTGAGCAACAGTATTACTCATCCTAACCTGGAAAGCTCCTTTTTGCAGTATGCCTGCAATCACTGTTCAYGCTTCACAATGTGAGCCTTGGGAATAAGATATCCTTGAAGGAATCAATTTATATCTCATTTGTTTTCCTGAATTTTACTTATCTCTTATTCAAAAGTCAAGGGTAAGATTTATTAAATACATCACCTATCCTATCAGTACTGTGTTACTCAAAGGTAATTATTTTCACAAGACCATAGAGGTTGATATTAAAGTCAAAGGGATGTACTGATSCACTTCTATTGAAGATGCTCTAGCACAGCAAAAGGACAGAAAACACAAAAACCCACACAACAGCATATTTAAATTATCCAACTCCTGGATACTTCTGGTTTGCAGAAGGACAAGATTTTCTCTGCTACAAAACTGCAAACCTATCCTTTTTTTTYCCCCCCCTATATATATGATTGTCCATCATCACACTGAGATGAGGAGACTTAAGAGAACTGTCCTTTGGGAAATTTAACTCACATCTGTATTCTTGCAGCTTTATTTCTTTGGAAATACACATCTACAACTAGAAAAGAATTCTACACACCAGCAAGACATAATTTCAGGAGTATGATATAACTTCAAAGACACAACCAAGTCGAAAAAATAATTCATCATTCCAACATAATGAGAATAGTGTTTAAGAGAGAAATAGTTATCAAGTTTTGTTTTTTGTTTTTTTTTTTTTGTTTGTTTGTTTGTTTGTTTTTTTTAATCCTGGAAAAAGTTGATCCGTTACATTTAGTTCATAAATAATTTCTCTGTAAACATGCAAGCCACTTGCTAAAAAAACATGCAAATACACCAAACTCAACACTCTAAGAAAACTAGACAAGTTCCTTGTGCATTACATTTGTTCACACACACCAAGATACCTGATGACATGCATAAGTGGCTCACAAATTCAGAACAGCCCCATAACATGTATTCTCACTGCCTCCCATTCTGTTTTTTTCCAAGGTTTTTCCAGAGAAGGGTTAAAGGGTTCCAACTCCAAGTCCAATTATCTCAAAGGAAATTAAGCTAAATAAAGACTCATGTTTTACTTGCCAGCCAGAGCTCATTAATTTGGAGGCTGGCAGAGAAAGGGTTAGGAGAAGAAGAGAAAAATTTAAGYCTCCTCTGCACCAGGCAATCTATAATTTCTTACAAACATACTGCAACTTTTAAGAAGACACGAGTACGAAAGCACACGAGGTTTAACATAACCTGAAGGGATGGTGCTGCCGTTACTTAGCGCTGTTGAAAAGCACCTCGCGCTGCACTAAGGGTAAGAGCCGGAACAGCTGGGAGGGCGAGCCTCTAATTCCCATCGAAGGGCAGGAGCACCCGAGCGCCGGCAGCTGCTCCCTCCCGGGAGCACAGACCTCCCAAGTTTTAACCAGTTCCAACGCTGCGAGCAAGCGTTGTCCAAGAACTTGACACGCGAACTCAGCAGCTCCCCGAAATAACGCTGCTGACGGCGTTTCCATTAAATACACTACCAGACACCGGCAGCCCTCTCACAGGCGGGTCACCGCGCTTGCCCCTGGCTCGCGCTCGGCCGCCCGGAGCCCAACGGCCGCCCGGAGCCCAACGGCCGCCCGGAGCCCAACGGCCGCCCGGAGCCCAACGGCCGCCCGGAGCCCAACGGCCGCCCGGAGCCCAACGGCCGCCCGGAGCCCAACGGCCGCCCTCAGGGGCGGAGGGAATTGGAGGCTTCACGGGGCGTTTTTCGACCAGCGCTGCCCCGCAGCAGCCTCTCCGCCTCCCGCAGCCCGTAATGGCCGAGACCGCCCCCGTCCCCTCATCCCGCGTCCCGGACACCTCCGTGCCCCGCCACGCACCGCCGAGCCAGTTGGAAGAGATGTTCTGCAGCATGGTGAAGGGGACGCAGAAGAAGGCGATGAGGAGGTCACTGAGCGCCAGGGAGCAAATGAAGATGTTGGTGACGGTCCTCATGGCTTTGCTGCGTGTCACCACGTAGAGCACRAGGCAATTACCGAAGAGCGCCAGGGCGAAGATGAGCACGCAGATGAGCACGAAAGCCACCTTGGTGCGCCCCGGCAGCTCGGGGATGTACACGAGCGGCTGCAGCCCGTAGAGGGCGATGAACTGCTCCCGCGTCACGTTGTTGTCCCGCAGGAGCTGCGCGAACTGCTCCGGGGTGATGTTCAGGGATCGCATGGCGCCGTCAGATCTCCCGCACCCCTCAGCGCGTCCGCCGGGACCAGCGCCGGCGCCCTGCCATAGCCGTCCCGCCGCGGGGCCAAACACCCGCAGCGAGTGCGCGGGCGGCGCCGCGGTAAAGGAGGACGTGGGGGCAGCGCCGAGACGAGCCGGCAGAGCCAGGGGCACCCTCGCGCAGGCTCCGAGCAGCCCGGCCCCGCGCGGGGGACGCCGCGGCGGAGTCACCGCACCCGCTCTGCTCCCTCCGCACCGCGCGGCGACAAAACTTCGAGGGGGCAGCGCCCGCCCGCCGCGGGAGGGGGCGCTTTACACGGCGCTGCGGCCAATCAGCGCGCAGCGCGGGGCCGCGCCCCGGTGCGGAGCGCGTGCCCGCTAACGGCTCTAACGGCTCCCACCAACGGCTCTAACGGCTCCCACCAACGGCTCTAACGGCTCCCACCAACGGCTCTAACGACTGCCACTAACGGCTCCCTGAGGGGAAGCCCACGGGCAACTCCCGCCTCAGCCCCTGCAGAACAAGCTCTGCTCAGCGTGCGTCTGCCCAAGCTGGGAGGCCAGCACTGCAGGCAGCCTGGGGGCACGCTTCCTTTGAGATGAACGCAAAGAAACCCAACACTTTGTGATAAAACCTTTAAATACCAGTTGTCACTATTACTTAGTCACGTAAGAAAATATCACAAATGTCCAGAGAAGGCGATAACACATACAACTGACACAAAGTCTGTCTTTATATAGAAAGGGAGCTCCTTGCCTAAACTACCTGCCCTTTCCTGGACCAAGGAAGTACAAAACAACATGAAGAAAATTCTACCAAGAGCTCTCTCTTTATTGGTATTAGATTGCTGGCTTGCCAGGGAACATTCTGTCCTTTGCAAGTAAGTGGAACAAGCTTCTATTCCCCATCATTCAGTAATTTCAAGACACAGAGAGACTCTGCCCCATTCCGGATAGGGAAGGGCTGAACAGATGATAAGAGCACTGCACCTTCAAGATGAGATTCACTTCAGTATTTCTCACTCAAAAGCCCAAGCCAACATCTTCTGGCTTCCAAACGGTCATGCAATATATTGCAATATATATTCAGCCCTCAAAAAGAGCTTGATATCTGCAGCAGGGCTCAGCAGTTACAGAGAAGTCTGCCTTTTGTACCCTTAATACTGGGAGTAGTTACCAAATGCCAAGCAACACTGACAATGGATTCTGGAAAGAATACATCCATACCCATTCCCTGAAAGAAAACATCTTCATTGCTCCCAGAAGGAGTTCAAAAATACACTTGTCATTGCCATGGTCCATACTTTGCTTAAGATAGTGGGTTTCATATTTTAACACAAACATAAGATTTGAAAAATGGAGTTATAAATACCCCTGCTCCATCTTGTAGAATGGCATTCGCTCTCTGGAAAGGATTCTGAAAAAAATGTTAAGGCTGATGTTTTTACAAGCCTTGAAGGATGCCTATTCCATACTCTGGAACAAWGCAATAGAGTCATTCCTTTATCACCTCCTTTTTTCTTATTTTTTTTTTTCTTTTTTCAAACCCACTTATCAGTCAAATGCACATTCCCCTTTTAAAAACCACAGCTCCTGTTAGATCAAATGCAAGTAGTAACAATTAAACAAAGAATACTACCTGGAATTCTACTTGTTCTTTTCTCCCATAGAAAATATTAATATTTACAAAACCTTTTAAATCCTTGCACAAATGCTGAAGTTAAGAAGTTTTCAAAGTTAAGAAATAACTTTACTTCAATTGCAAGACAAATTACCAACAAATTACTCCTGACAAATTACTTGGAAAAAAAAAAAAAAAAGATGAACAAATTAACAGGAACTACTGCAAAGACAGAATGAAACAAAAATAACAAGGGAACATCAATATAAAAGTATAAACACAGTTTGGTAGTATTGTTTGGTTCCATAGTTCCCTTCCCATAAAAGAACTTGCAGAGCAAATTCATACATGGAGTGAAGGCTGCTCACGTGCAGATGAAATATTTCTTACCCTTTTTGGTGAAATGAAAAGTGAACACTCAGAGTTTTGCTTGTTTGTTTGATTGATTGATTTAAAGAGTGTCCCTATAGAGATTAATCTACACTTTCTGTGAGAAAGTAATTAAACCAATCACACTTCTATAAACACCATAGATTAGATTCAAAAAAAAAAAAAAAAAAAAAAAAGTGAGGATTTAACAAGTGATAGTTTCAGTGAAAATCAGTACACAGCAGCACTTTTAAAAGTCTCAGCAAAAGGCTAATCCTACTTTTTTTGATCTGGGTCTGTGCTAATTTGCCATGATTTTCATTCCAGGTGGATCAGTCCCTCTAAACTTGGCAGGGTTTCATCACTGCAAACATTGTTCTAAGTGCTACATGTTTAGTCTAACAGGGAGCAGTTTCATGACTTAAGGATGATTACAGTATTTCAGAAAAGGAGAAAACTCAGTTTATCAGAACTCCTGCACACTACTTCACTTTAAACAATTCTAACAGTATTCAAGCAGGACTAAATCACAGGCCCTTTTAACACAGTCAGGCACAGGCAATATGGGGTTTTGGTGAATGATGATCAGCCTCTTTGGCTATAATCTRGATATCTTTTAAGTGCTCTCTAATACTGTCATGACTGGTGACCCTGCTAAGTGGCTGCTGCACCATGATTTTGTTAGGTGTGATTAATTTCACACAGACCACATTACTGGTGAATCAGATCAGCTAACGCTGCATGAGTGATCTCTATTAGAACATTAAGTCATTATTTTTCMTTTTTAATGATTTGCATAACTCCAACTTGAAAGGGTAGCACAACGTGCTGTGCAGTAGCAGACTCACCCTAGCACACTTCTGCTGCTTATTTTCATGTTACCAGTTGCTGTCCCCAAAAATAAGATTTACAGAAGGCAATAAACCTGCAAAAGCACAGATTCCAAGGTACAAGCAAATTCCAGGACCTCTTCTCTCCAGAAGCAATCACATATAAAACATAATCCTTATAAAGAAATTGTTGTAGGACATGTAACCAAATGCAGATTAAAAGTGTCAGGATCAACAGCATACAGAAACAGGTGACTTTTGTGCTTTTAGGGTTTAAGAGCTTTGGACAGGGATAAAAGATGATGCTTGCTTCTGTGACAGGTTGGTTAATTCACTTTCAGTTAATGTATCTCCCTAAACTGAGTGTCACAGCACTTAACAGCAGCACRTAACATATCACAGCTACGGAGTGCCGGGTGTGAATGCACTGTGCAAGTGACACAGTGATCTGCAGAACAGGCGTTAACTTCCAAGCAGAGGTTGCCTTGCAATCCTTGGGGTTATGGATCTGTGGGGGAGAAAAGAAAGGATGCCCAGACATTAAAAGAGAGGACTACTGAGTCTCATCTCTTCTAGGCAACAGGTATGGAAAAGGAACAGCTACAATTTCTCATGTGGAGTTACATACATAAAGTGGGAAAAAATCTATTAAATTAAAAAAAAAAAAAAAGCGCAGGTACTTTCCAGAAGAAATTTGGAGGTTGAAGATTGAACTATATACGAAATCCTATGACCTTTCAGTTAACTGAAGTGCACTGAAGTGCAGTGGAAGTGCATTTTGATTTTTAAATAGTATCTGTTCCAATAATCATATTTCGCATTATAGAAATGTATTCAGTCCTGCAATCTTTCTTTTATTGTATGAACGTGAGTGGTTTACAAAGTAAGCACCCTAAAGTAAATATAAGTAGTTCTTCCCTGATGCTAATAGAAACAAGACAAACAGAGCTATGAATCAAATCTGCACCATTTAATATTTCACTGCTGTCATTATATTTCACACTGTCCACCCTGAACTTTACTCAGAATTCAGATCTTTGCCAGACCTGCAGGCCACTCAATATCTGACCCAGAAGGCACAATAATAGCACACATTAGGACTTGCACCTACGCACTAGTATCTCACAGTCCTCCCCAGATTATCTGACAACAGAAGGTTTTACACATATATATATATGTGTGTGTGTGTATATATATATAATATGTGTGTGTGTGTGTGTGTGTATATATATATACACTGTGTGTGTGTATATATATACACACATGTATATATATATATATATATACACACACACACACACACACACACACACACACATTCAGAAAATATTCCGCCTGTTAAACAACTGATGGCAGAAGATTTTGCATTTTTCCAAAGGGTGATTTGAGCATGGCTGCATGCGCTGTTCTGGTGTTTTACTTGGTAAATGAAGTGTTCAGTTTAAAATAGGCAAGGAATTTCTGGAAAAAAAATGAATAAATCAAAAAGTTTCATGCCCGAACACAAGCTAGAGGGTTCCCAAATGCATTTAAAGATATTTAGGTATGAAGCACCTCACCATCTTTCTTTGCCAGTGCAAAAAGTTTCCTAGAAAAAYTTCCTTATTTTTTAAGAGCCTTGGATAAACTGTATGTTCATCCAGAACAGACAGAAGGAAAAAATGTAGAAAAACAGTTCTGCCTGCACCAGAAGTAGTGAATACTCATTATGTTCATTTTTTTCCACCAAATCTTTCCACRTTTTCATACTCACATTTGTGCAAATTAAATTTCCAATCAGTATTTATGAGCATGCCACAAGTGAGAGCCTGTTCGAGCACTCATCAATCAATCTCTCCGAATCAGGATAAATACACTGGACCACAGATGGAAAATCACATCCCTTTTTGCGRTGGAAAAATGGATTTCTGAACACTTTTGGGGTCAGCCAACACGTCAGGTCCAGCTACCCAAGCACAACCTCGTGGCTTTCAGGTCATGTTAATTTACCCAGCCCGGGCCTGGAGCATGGACAGAAGGTGGCTGGAGCCCGAGCCCCAGCGGCAGCAGCCCCCGGTCCCTGGCAGGGTCAGAAACTGCCCGCCAGTCACCAACGCGGGCAGCATCGCTCAGAGGGGACCGTTACTGCGTACGGGAGCACCATTTGGAGTTATCACCGAGTCTGTACCGTACGGCGATGATAATACGGTTATTATATGGCCATGCATAAGGCAAAGTTATGACAGCCTAGGATAAATTAAATGATTTATAACCGCCTATGCTATATAGCTATTATAAATATCAAAATATTGACATTTTCCTTGCTAATTTCTCCTTTTGTTCTGGGTAAAGATAGCATTTTCAAATTACCCCATCTTTAATATTTTTGAGGTAATGACAGCTAAACCATTTCAGTGCACAACTGAAAAAAGGAAATCATTTTTTTTTTATCCTGCATTGGTTTCTGTTTATCAGAAAGGATGTAAATCACTTCTTTAGAAGAAAGAGTTTGCAATTTAAATAGTTTTTCTATATAAAAATACATTCAAAATAATTATAAAGTACATTCCTTTTTTTTATTTTTTTAGATAACCTAGAATTTAGAAAAACAGGGTTCAAGGGCTGCATTGTTACTGCCAAAGCGGTAAARAAGGAAGACCATTGAATCAGGAAAGTCACTGACAAAAGCAAAATTGCTTTTGAATTTTTTTCTAACTGTCATAATGAATAATATTAAACAGAGCCTAAAGCTGAGATTGCATTGCAAAGCAACTGCCCTTAACAATTACCATTCAGTGCAGGTCAGCCTTTCTTTACAAAACAATTAAGTATGAATGCAAAACAAAAGTAAATTTAGTTACCAAAACAAGATTACTTACTTGCTGTATTAAATCACATAGGTTTATGTCATTTCTTGCTACTTGTTCTTTTTGCCTTTAGCGAAGTATCTCTGAAGACACTTTTATCACTTCTGTGCAAAAAAATAAAGAAAAAAGCTTTTTTCCCTTTTTTTTTATATTTTTCAGATGCAGAGACAAAGAAGTGCCATGTCATTGGCTGATGCCAATCAGCCTTGGCATTCAATATTTGATAATTTTAGAGACCTTTAGAGAACAAAACATCAGATTTTCAGATTTCATTCTATAAGGACACACCAATTTTTCCTTGGCGCTACAGAAACCTGCTGCCTCCAGAGATTACCCTTCCTTACCAGCTGCACACTCCACAGGAGAGCATGGTAGAAAAGCTCTAACTAAAACATATTTTTTCTTGCTATACCTCATTGCCTTGCAGAACCCATTTCTAAGTCTTGTTCATCCTAATGTGATTCATTGGAAACGGTCTATACACAAGCTGAAGCATACAGGTCAGCTAGATATATAAATASATAAACATTGATATATGGATATATATTACATGTGCCTGTCTTTCAATAAAACTTTGAAGAAACAATGGGTAGGAGGACCAGCTCTGCTTTACTTTACTTTTTTTCCTATTTTACCCTTAAACCAGCCTGCCATTGAATAGCTCTTTAGCTTGTATTCGCCCTTAGCAAAAAAACACATGCCAAAGCTATGATTTTGTTTGGTCCACTTACATTGTGTAACTGGAATTTTACACTGTTTCTTAAGTGTCAAAATGGCAGCTTGAAAAATAGTGTTTGATCCAAGTAGCTAGAGTGGCAGCTCTTTCCTGAATTAGCAAAGTTATCTCAGTCTTTTTGCCTGTTATTCCAGAAATAATGGTTACCAGCTCATACGAGTGCCCACAGTGCACGATCCGTATTCATAAGTGGAACGCTTTCAGGAACATATTTGAGCAGTGACAGCCATCTAACACTGAATATTTCCCCCAAGACTGAAATTTGGCAATTTTCAGCATATGCTAACTTTTGTCATACAGCTCAGTACTAATTTTTAATGCTGGAGTGGTTTCTGCTCATTTCAAGTTCCTAAGGCTATAGGTAACAGCAAGTGAGAGGAATGATCAATTTTAACAGTGTTTGCCAACCAACCTTGGAAATGTCACCCAATTTGTTTTGTAGGTTCATGATGAATTTTTCAAATGAGAAGGGAATCATGCCTAGAAACAAGATGCAGTTTTAAATGGAGTTCACAGTGAAACTGTAGGACATAACTCACCCAAGCACACACCGGGCACACGCTCTACTCCTCGAGCTGTGTGACCATTACAACATCGGGTCAGCCTTCAAGGTGGCCCAGGAACATTCTGGCACCTTTCTGGATAAAAACAGCAGCAGTAAYAAATGTATGCCCACGGTTCCAGTGCCTCTAAAAAGCCCCTTTGAGAGGGTAATTGAGTTTTTAGAGGCAGAAGACAACTTGGCAGGAGCTCAGAATAGGAAAAAAAAATAGCATTTACATTTTAAGTGTCAGGAAGATTCAKCAACATCTGTTGCCAAGCAATTCAGGACAACTTTGTCTTCAGCTTTCAAGGCACAACTCAGGAAGCGAYTGCTTTTGTGGCAAAGCTGCCAGGTGGTGTTCTTGATTTTGCCCTGCTCGCAGAGCTTACCAGGCTCTCCTTCAAACCAGCAGAGTGACTCGTGGGTTTGTGCTGTAAACCCCACCKCTGACACGATGCTCTTCAAAAATAACCCATCACCTGCCGGGCRATGGGCAATGAAGCCCTGGGAGGGAAAGGACCACACAGCAATGTGGCTTCACTTCCCTCACATCCTTTACTTAGGGGGCCTGCAGTCTGCACCTTTCCAGGCACACAGCTTTAACTTTGTTTTTATTTGAATCAGTTTAGTCTTATGCTATTAACTGTGATGGGTTTAGAACCAAAATTTTAAACTGTTACGGTAAGCTGGCCATGACATAATTTAGGTGTCCGAATAAAACAGTGATACATTCTTGGAAGATCAAATGCTGGCAAGTTTGTTCGACCCCAGCAGAGAAGAGGCACCACTTTCCTACAGAGACCCAGCGATGCCCTGGCAGGTGACAAACGCTGCCAGGGCCACACAGACAATGCAGATTCCTGGAGAGCTGATGGCACAGGAGGGGTCCTGCTACTTGCTGCTAGGTTATCCACAGCAAGCAAGGAATTTAACAGGGATTCGTGGAGTCTTACAACTATGAATGAGGGCCAGCAATGACTCAGCTCAAACCAGGAGAGCAAAAAAAAAGGTAGGAGCGTTTCTGCCCCCGTGCGTGTGACATGTGGCAAGGGAGGCACAGTGTTTCTAAACCTCAAAATCCATGTATGTGAAGATGCTGGGAACCAGGAAAAAACGTGTTTTGTTTAATTATTTTAATTTAATAYGTGAAGCCTTTCTATTTCCATAAAACCTTCCTTTCCAAACTTATTACTTTTTTGCTAAGATAGTTTACAATAAATTATGGAGCAGCCATCTACATAACTTTTGTCTCCCGAGATAGCCATTCCTGCCTTACCATCATCAGCAATTTCTTAATGAAAACAGCAAGTGTTTGGTGTGGTCCGCAGGCAGCCATAGAGACTGAGGGGACTTCAACAATGCTGAAAGTCCCAGCAGTCAAATCCTGGAGGCAATGCTGTTTATATCGCCTCCTCCTCAAGCTTTGAAAACAGCTAACAAATTTGAAAACAGCTAACAAAATCAGTAATAAGACTTTTTCTCAGGCATTCCTGAGTTTACTTTTATTGGAAAAATATCTCCCTAGAAAATAAGTTTCTTGTTCTGTTGTACAGACACACAGCACTTGCTTGTATGATCCCAACAGTAATTGGCTGCTAGAACAGCTTCTTATTATTATTCTGAACTTCACTGGAAGATTTATATTCTCATGYTGCCTCATATTTGTTTCAGGTTCTTATTATCTACATTTATTTCCTTTAAAATTGTTTTTATATATTACATATAAATACATAAACATACATATAATGACCATGTCTAGAATGTTAAATAGCCTTGTGCATTCAGAACATATTTCTGCTTAATTATTCAGCATAAAACAGTTGCAATTTCTTTTTTTTTTTTACTTCATATTCATACTGTATTTGCAGCACCTGAATGTGACTACGGGCACAAAGGATAATGATGTTAATCACAGTAACCTCAGCACCTTTATCCTGCTTTGGTACATGATACAATTTTATAAAGACGTAATTTGTAGGATACGCCCRAAAATATTTTTCTCTCTAATTGCTTATTCATCTGTTCAAATTAGAAAAAAAAAATCCATATTTAATTTAGCAAACTTACTATCCAAAAGAAATGGCATAAAAGTAAAGAGGTGTTGRCCATGATTAATAATATCTTTGTCTATGATGCAAGTGATCAGATAGCCAAAATATGAGAGGCTTGAAAACATGGATTGGGTCTGTATGGAGTAATGGAGTAATTCAGTAATACTGAATGCTGGTAACTTTTTTTGTTACAGTCTAGCAATGATATACCTCTTTAAAGTCTTTTTGAAAACAGCATACAGTTTCTGGGTAAGAATTTTTCTTCTTTTTTTTTTTTAAACAGCTAAAATAGTAGTTAAATACCTCACATCAGTTACTGCCTTCACTTAGGCCAGCTTGATATTTACAGTTGGGAACAACAGAGTCATCAGATGAAGTGCACAGGTTCCTCTTGCACAGGCATGATGCTAACTTCATGAGGATGATAAGCAGGATGCAACTCCACACCTTYTAGATAACTTTCCAGAAAACTCAAATGAATTGCAAAACCTATTAGAAGACTAAATACTACGGCAGGCTGCACTGGGCAAGATGTKCCTTCAAATCAGTAAGACTAGAAACACTGACTTTGTTGACAGGGGAAGGTTTTTGTTTGTTTGTTTTTAGCCAATGTATCAAACTTTATAAGCAAACAAAGATAAAATTTGTAGACGTACTCTAATACTTCTAATGTCCAAATTGTACTGGAGAATGTACTTGCACAGGCTGAATGCCACCAAAACACTTCMCGATTTTGAAACAAGCTGCTCTGGMTCTAAATGCACAGAATAAGARAAGTAGGCACATATAGATTTATAAGTGCATTAAAAATATGTATATTTGTTTTACATTGCCTTATTGTTCYAGCATGGCAATCATTTCAAGTTAAGGTACCTCGGGAAGGAGTCACCTGGAGCTTGGCAGAAGGGGCAGTATCTCCCCCAGGCCGATGGCCAGAGCCGCCTGCGCCTCCGTGCAGCCCATGGGGCGCTGGGGCTGCCTCGTGTGCCCCCCGGCTGCTCAGGAGATCACAGTGCCAAGTGCTGCTCACGCAGGACTGAGATGTTCATTTATCCAAAACATTTCCCGCAGCAGGTTGGCACAGAGGCCGTGTCGGAGCTCGGGAGGCCTTGGCAGCAGAACGGAAGCAGCAGGAAAACAGGGAGCAGGTCTACATCTTGCCGTCCCCAGTYGGCCGGGCGCAGGCCCCGCTCCTGGCTGTTCAATGCTCAGCCCTGCAGCTGTTCAGCACCTCCAGGAGCAGCTCCCGTCCATTCCTGGAGCACAGTCTGCCATGGAAATGAATGTGAACACACCTGGTCACATAGCGAGAGAAAAGCACAGGAGAGCAGGCAGCTAAAACGCACTGAGCAAAACACAAACCAGCCAGAGGGGCAAAGAGGCGGAACAGAAAAGGGACAGAGGAGAGTGTCATGAATTACCACTATGAGGCATTCTGGAAGTGCTATTTCTTCACATTTTCACTTAGCAGGGACTATCGTAAGAGGARCAAGAAGAACCCTTATTATATTTCCAACCCCAGTTTTCAATTTTCTCTTGAAAAATTGATCTGATTTTACTAAAAAGAAGTTTTGAACAATTGAGCAGAAATAGYTAAACCCACTCTAAGAACAAAAACCTACTCTACATTCAGAAAGACTGTTTTCCTTCTTTCTTTAAAGATAYTTTTGCATGGCTTTAGAACTAAAATAGCAGGAGGAAAAAAAAATGAAGAATAATATGGAGAGACTCCTTACAAAACAGAAGTGGTCTTTTATAAAAGAAAAAGTAGCTCTCAGGTGATCACATGATGACACACACACACACACAAAAAAGCAAAATATACATAAAATTACCCCACTTCTAAGGATTTAACAATACTTACTCATCTTTGCTTTTCATCCTCAGTATGATTACTCTATTTTCAATTGCCCCCATCACATCTTTTATTTCTTTTATTTCTTCATGTAAAACTAGCTTGCTCTATCTGTTCTACACACAACTACCTTGTATTCTCAGGCACCACCTTTACTTACTGTTCAATATCAGAAATCTTTTTTTCAACAACTAATTTAAGGATACAATAAGTATATAAACTATCTATGTCTCATCCACSATAAATTTCTTCTGTTCATCTCAGTTTAATCCAATGCACACAGTAACTTGAATCTATTTTCCTCAAACTAAGTATATTATGCCAGAACAGCYAAGCCTGTGATATGCCAGAAAGTAGTAGCCAGCAAGATGCTTTTATACACTCAAAACAAACCTTTAAGCATGAGTTATAAGAGAACTTTGTAGGATTTAATTTCTGTAAACTGTTGGATCTACGTATTAGCACTATGAATAAGGTTTAAGCAACATTATTGCATTTTTCAGAAACAATTAGTGCGAGCTAGCAGGAATGGTTGAATCAAAGTTAKGTTAATTTTGGAAAATAGTATTTTAGCTTGTTTCTCTTCCCGAGTTTTGAGTAGACTAAAAGCAAACTGGAATCACAGAGACAGCTGCTTTAGGACATGGGAAGACAGGTCCCCTGGAATTCCAAAAGTTTTTACCCATATCAAGTTAATAAGCAAATAACAGCCTGTACTGCATCTCAAAACAACAACAACAATAAAAATAAAATGCCAAAAACAGAAGAATTCCAGCAGGATGTGTATATTGGAGTCTCCTTCTCTGGAGGTACTCTGAATGTCCCCTGGGCGCAGCAACCCTGTGCAAGGTGCTCTAAGKGACCCTGCTTGAGCACTAGATGATCTCCAGAGGTCCCTTCCACCTCCATGGCTCTGCAACTCTGCGCTATCATCTACTCACCTGTAGTCAAACAGATAGTTACAAAGAAGTTTAAACTTATTAAACTGCCAAAAAATCCCAAGCTTGGTGCTTTCTTGTGAGGACTTCCTGCCTTCTTTTTCTTCAATTTATGCCATTACCAAAAACAATTCCTTTAYTTTGGTCCAGTATAGGTATGTGCCAAAAAAAAAGCCTGCATCTGGTCTCTAGCTGGACACCTTTCCTGCTTTCCACTGACCTCTTGCAGGAATAATGCTCCTTTAAATTGCTTGAAACCCTCCTGGTTTTTGCAAAATTCCTCTTTATCGAGCATTACTACAAAATTCTGTCCTAAAGCAAGAGYTCTGCTGATAGCTTCAAGTTACTGCTGCGCACTATTCCAGGCAGCCTGTGAAGTTGAAGGAAACAGTTGCTCTCCAACGCGTGTGCTCAGAGGCTACCATGACTTCAGCATCACCTCAGTCAGAAAGTGCAGATGTATTTTCCTTCGAGGAAGRATTGAGAAAAGCTGAACTGTGAAACCACGTTATCTCTCTGGCTACTGGGCAGAAACGTGGCGACACGTTCGCTTTGCCCCGCTTGGCGCTGCGCAGCRACGCTCCGCGGGGACACGGCAGCGGCCCGGCCTGCACAGGGCTCCGCTTCACCTCTCTCTGACAGTTCTCGTCAGCTGCCACGCTGGCTTCTCTGGATGCCACTCACAGGCACCTAGCCCTCCTCCCAGGTCACACAGGCCTGCGTGTGGAGGCTGGGGCCCCCCAGTGCTGGGGGCACGGAGGAATCGGGTATTTGCAGGGCATGGCAGGCTGGATACTGCGGGCCCGATGGCTCTCGGCAATGTTCTAGTGAGCTCAGGTAACGCAGCTTTTCAGACCAGGGTAAAACCCAACTTTTTTTTTTTTTTCTGTTTATCTATAAATAAATCTTTAAAGATCACTGGAAATGTAAATTTGTGTTTATAAATGTGTAGGAATTATGTAAATTGATTATGCAAATACATATAAATATGTACAAATATGTCTTTACTATAAATAAAATTGTTTGTCTACAATCCTATTTCTATCTTTGTTAAAGATGATGCACACCAATACAACTAGGGACAAGGTATGTCTGAGCTTGTCAGGCTAGGGCTAGATGCAGCACTTGGCAAACTACATGTACAGCTAATTCCAACACTTCTGCAGCTCTTACACATGCAGGCAACATAAAAACTGCCCGGAATTATGCAAACAACTCGTGCACTTCTCATCAAAACAAAACAAACAGCAGTGATACATTTCATTTCTGTACTGTCTGCTGGCTTCAGCTTCCAAGAACATCACAAAGAAACACAAGTTGATGCAACATTCCATCATGAGCATTCCGTAGCACGGTGCTTTCAGTAAAATGCCTCGTTTGTTTGCTTGGTCCACACAACTAGTAACAATCTTCTAACGCCTTTCCAGGGAGATACCAATCTACTTTGTTTACATCCCTGTTTAGAATTACTTTGTAATTTTTTTTTTTTTTTTTTTTTTTGTTATCTCAGGATAATAGTAAGGCAGAAGAACAGAGAAAACATAGGGATCTAAACATCTTCAAAATATACAAATATTCTGAGAAAGTCATTGCTTCCCCACTGATCAGTTCAGCCCGGTGCCTACATTTCTTCTTTACACCTTTGCTCATCTTGTCTATTTAGTAAGGCAGGAATTCGGCCCCCTTTCTCACCACCGGCAGCTTTCCAAGAAAGCTGGCAGGCACTCCTGCCTCATGTACCACAGCGATGGTAACATCCCGGCATTGCCTCTTCACAGCAATTCTGGGGAAAAATAACAGGGCAGCTCTAAGATTTCCTGAAAGACAGGTTCCTGTCTGCTCAGGTATTATTTGGTAATCAGTGTTTCGAGGTCTCGAAAGACATGTAGCTTTGGGCAGCATTTTCATGCTCAGAATTTCTGGGAACTTTAACAACTGGAGCAAACAAGGACAAATGAAAGTGATCTGTCTTGTGTTGTGGGACAAGAGGAAACACAAATTGCAGCAATATACCTCAGGCCATGGCTGTACCCTTGGCAATGGCACAGTGTTCCACACATCTCCGCATGCTGCTGCCAGCTGAGTGATTTGATCCCACCSAGGTGAGATGCAGCTAGAGAAGAAGAAACAATGGTAAGTGAAGTCAGACTTAAAAACACTGCAAATAGAATTGCTCTTAGTTATTGACTCCTTTTATGAAGAACAGTAACAGGAATTCCATCACAGGAAAGAGCACGAGAAATAATTTACTTGCTCTTTACATTGAAAGAATAATAATTCCATCTCATTAAAAAGCTTTTAAGAGCAAACTTCCATGGTGTTAATCCCACAGATTTAAAATACATAAACTCAGCCAGAAGTCCTCCACGACTGCTCTGTGGATGAATTCTCACTCAGACATCACAGACCCTGACTATCCTATCAATTAAATCAATGTATCATTTTCTGCCTTCCCAAATGATTGGACCTGCTCTTTTAATACCCTTAATCCAGCATGAGGCAGGATTAAAAGCACAACTTTCATGYCCTTATGAATCCAATCCACAATCACATAAAAAATATAAGATTTCTGTGAATTTCTCAGGTCCTTAGCAAAAACCATTTCCAAGTTTAAAAGAAATCATTGTTCTGCACAACAGGATACTCAAAACTCKTACAAAGGAACTGCTTTTTCCTTGCCACCTCTCCCAAACATTGCTGCAGTCTTTCAACATAGGTGAGTCCAATACAGGCAATTCCTTATGTGTTCCCTGGCTGTCTGTCTTAGACASAAGTCTGAGATAATTCATTTACTTCATATTTGCCTTGGGCTAAAAGCACATGCAGACAGTTATCATGTACCCACCGATTTCTTCTTTCCTTCCAGAGATATCCGTCCTTCTTTACCTCCTTCCAGATCCTTACCTTAAAAATAATTCATTAAATGTCTTGCACATTAAAAAGAGCAGCCTATATATTTTTCAGAATACATTATTTCATAATTTATAATATTCATCCATCTATACTCCCATATAGGTAAATAATCCATGTATAATTTATGCAGTCCATTTGCATGTAAGCTAGGGAACATATTAAGTTGCCAGGAAAGAAAAAAAAAAACTGTCCAAGTTTACATGTTTAAATTTAAATACTTATTTCTTCTGTTATCATAATGGATTTCCTCATATTATTTGTAAGAATAATATTTTTGCAGTAGCAGTCTTTATAGTCAGAAAATATTAAATATTCACACTTCTATGATTTCAGATATTTATCTGTCTTAGAAACATATGCAAAAGAATGCATACGTTTCCCTCTCTCCCCCTCCTGCCTCTGGAGGAGATGCAAGAGACCTGTCGTTTGCAGCCSCGGTGCGAGTAACTGCCAGGCCTGGGAAGGCTTCTTCTCTCTCAGCTGTCACCGGCGGCCGGGACACAGGCACAGGACGCCCTCCTGACGCGTTCCTGTCACAGCAGGCACCGCGTCCAAAGCCAGGCGGGTAGAGCGGCAGTGCCGGCGCCGCGTGGGCTCCGAGCACTGCCTCGAGGCCGCCAMGTCCGCTGCCTCCTCAGCCAGGGCAAGCTCCGCTGTGCCAGGAGCCCACGGGCCACAAGAGACACTTGGCACCTCGCTTGAGCAGCGAGGACAGGGCCCCGCAGCACCCGGCAGGAAACGCCGCTGCCAGCGCAGAGCGCAGCRCGGGCCACAAGCCCTGCCTGCCCTTCAGGCTCTGTAGGGCTGGTACCGCCTGGACAGCAGGGCCCGCCGGCCAGGAGCCCCTCAGAAATGTGGGACAGCTTCCCCTCACCTGAAATAATCCAGTGCCGATTGGACTAACCTTGGGCAAGGGCTCCCGGGAAAGGAAGGACAAGCATTCCCGGAAGGATCTCTGACTGTATTTGTCTTCTGTGAAATTCCTCTTTCCATCTGCTGGTTAAATTGTTTTTGCTGATGCTGCCTGGTAGAGTTTATTTATTGGTACATTGGTCTTTGTGCTGTTGGGCAGCAATTGCAAATCTAATTACTGCCAAAGTGGCTCTCAGGGCTTTTGCACAGGTGTTTTGTTTCATGCTAAATCTAAATAATGACACATAATCAGGGGCCAGTTAATAGTAATGTGTGCCAGGAACGAATGCTCCAAGAAAGAGCCACAGATGTCGGCCACCCCTTCCCTGTTCCCCGATGCTTAATCCTGCAGGAGAAGCACTGGATAAATCAGCAATTCCCTTCACACCATTTACAGGTAACAGCTGCCGCAGTTGCCAAGCGAACACGTTCAAGTGGGGCCTGCTCATTCTCATCACTGCTGGTGACAGAGAGCTAATGGGTTCGAGCAGCCTCATCTCTGCAGGCAGCGCTGTGCCGGTTCTCTGCGACACCTGCACAGGCCCACCCAGACAACTGGCAGAGATGAACATGTACATCCCCTGACAAAGTACAAGGAGGAAGTGACAGTAGGTCAGAATGCTTCCAAAGCGGGTTAAAACATACATATATATATATATATATATAATGTACTCATATATATTACTTAGAGTATAAAACATACACTCTACTCTAAAGCAAACCTTCCTTTGTAAACAAGGAAAGCTGTTTACAAGCCTGGGAAGGTGCCTTTTTAACATATTGTAGGGTTTCATTTCAGCATGAAAGCCTTGTTGGCTTGAATTAAAAAAAAAAAAAAAAAAAAAAAAAARAAGGTGCTATGCTTTCAATAGAGTTTGACTCCAGAACTGTCAAACAGAAAGCCCAGCTGTGGCCAAGACAAAAAGCCACTAGAGAAGATGCTGACACCTTCTGTCCATCCTTCTTTCTGTATGTACTTTCTCTATGTTTCAGCATTTGTTATTAAATCTCTTATGTACTCTGGAGGGGTCTTAGATGAACCATTAGCTCATATAGAGTCAGCCGGGTTTCTCTAGCTTTCATATCAATCTGTATTACTTGATCAGAAAGTTCTCCTGAGAGTGTTATTTAATCAATTCTTCAAGCCTTTTCCATTTCTGAGAAATATGGAGAGCTTAGCAGACTCCACAAGGAAAAAAAATATACAGCAGCTTCTTTGTTTGACTTTGACCAGTTTCCTGCTTAAATTCTCTTTTTTTTCAGAGTCCTGGACATCATTTATGTATTTTAAAAGAGGCAGTGATATCCGCTACCTCCATCATCATTGATCACTTCACACTGCTGTTGCTCTTCAGAGAAGTGGAAGAGCCCTCCTAAAAGCCTCCTGCAGTTGTTACCTTTTATAAAGCAGATAATATTTTTACTCCTGACCCTACTGAAGAAATAAAAGCCAGAAGACCAACCCATAAAACACATGCTTGGACGCTCCAGGGATTCTCCACCACTGSAGCAGCTACCAGAAATGGGGGACAGCCACAAGTAAACCAGCAATGGGGAAGCTTCAGGAGCCATAAGGAATGAAACAGGGCAACTCCCGAAAGAACCAGCTGTGAGAGACAGGGAAAGGAGATGGATGAAGGCCTTTCCCAAGTCCCGCATCACATACAGCTCAACCACCTGTGCAGAAATATTACACCTCAGCACTTCGTATGCAACAGAGCTGCGTTTGTTACTATTGCTTTGATACAACTGTTTCACTTCTTTTTTAAAAAAATATATTTTAGAAGCTCATTTTACCAAAATGAAAATCTTTTCAGTTGATATGAGACAAACAAATAACCCTGAAAATTTATTTCCAGTACCAAATGGAAAATATAAGAAGAAATATGATGATCAGCTTTAAAGTTTAAGAGCTTGGGGTTTTTTTTTCCAAATTGGGAAAAAAAAAAGAAAGAAAGAGAAAGAACCAAATACAAGAATGAGTGATGAGTGTAAGTGCTTATTTGACATTACTCAGCTGCCTAGATTGGTAATCATGCCTACAAGCATTTTGGCAGGTGCCCATTGATGATTTCAGGGACTCTCACTTTCAATTTAGGAGTATCTTGCAAAATGGTCTTTCACGATAGTGCACTAGATATATTTTGCTTAGCATTGATAACAAAAGATTCATAGGCAGGGAGGCCGTTTCATGCTCAGTTTAGAAGTTCAGAAGAAGTTTCAGTTAAATTTGATTCTAAAAATAAGTAAAAATTAAAGTTGTAGCCAGGGTGGGAAATTTACTTTTAAAGTCAACTAGCAGGGCTCTTACCGGGTCTGAAGCCACTTCCTTTGCAAAAGCATCATTTTCCATGAAGCAACAGAGCTTTAACGGGTTTCCATGAGTAGCAAAATGAAGTGTTTTTCATTCACTGTGAGGGGTCGTGAAAGAAAATATCAAGGTGTCTTGCAGAGAACTGAAAGAGAAGGAATTTCGCGCCTGCTCAAGTCCTGTGCACTGCTGAGAGCGATGGCATCACCAGGAAAAGGGTGAATGAACTTTGTGCAAGTCTAATGAAAAGACAGGACAACTCCAGAGCATGGCAACGAAGATGGAAGGTGTGCTAATGTACAGAGATGCAGCTCACTTTTTGAACATGATTTTATCAGCTGTTTGARGATGAAGGTTTTACTCTAGGGCCATCGAGACTGGTTTGAGTCTGCTAAAAATCTGTAGCAACTTTACCATTGATTTCAGGGAAGAAAGCCAAATTGAATCTTTTCATCTTTGAATCTTTTCATATATTTATGCAGCTGATCTCCTCACATACTCCAAAGCCACTTGCTTTTAACTCTCTTTACAAATTTCCCAGCAGAAAGGAAGGCTTCGACAGCTGCTGCCTTCTTTTCCTTTCACTGAACTGTAGCCTCATTGCAAAACTCACTACCTGAAAAAAAAAAATACTTCATGGGGAAAACAGGTTTGTAATAAATGTTGAAAGATGCCCAAACATTTATTTTGAGAAATTAGGTTCTCGCTGCCAACAAAATCCATTGCTTAAGAAAAGTATTATTCAAAGATACTTCTGAGAGAAACCTTACCTGGCTATTTCACCTAATAGCAGTATATCAGGCTATTAGTCATGCATGCATTAGTCAGCAGTTTGTCATGCAAATGTCTCTCAAGGTTATCTTACAGATGTTCAGAAATTAATTCAAAATAGCAGTGACTAAGCAGAGAAAGCTTTGGCTCCCAAAGTGATTTTTAAGTTGCAGCTAATTCATTTAATCTCTTTCTCCGCACGGTCAGAAACACACACTGGCAGGGCGCAGAAAGCTTTAGGCAGCCACAGCATTCCCAGAGATTTGGCTGTGCTCAGCCTCGGAAATCCTGCAAAACAGACCAGAGATTAGCAGGTTTCTCTCAGCAGCTCATGAAAGAAGAGAGCATTTATAGGATGTTATCATCTGGCCACCATCCAGACAGCAGTGCCAGGGGACAGGGCTAACGTAAGTCCAAGTCTTTGCTCCTCATGGCTGGACTCCCCAGTTCAATTCAGCTGTCCTGGATTTATGTGGAGAAGAGCTGTTTTCCACTTAGTGACTATCCAAGTGCAGCTGAAGAACAAGAACCAAAATAGTTTTCTTCCTGGTGGGTTTTCACAGACACTTTAAAAACACCGAAGTCCCTCATTCATGCTGTGCATCAAGAAACAGTCAAGGCCAGTGTCCTAGTTCTACTGGCTATAAGAGATCTAGAGATTTATAAAAGAGATGTTCAAGAACCAGCACCCTGTAGCCTGGAGCACGGTATGAAGATCTCCAAGGCAGCTTTAAGCCGAGCTGGCTGGTAAAGGAGCAGCAGAGCGAGCTCAGCAGCAGGGGCGGCAGCAGGGGCGGCACAGTGGGGCGGCCCAAGTGGCGCTGAGCTCCGGGAGGGAGATCTCGGCAGCCCGATGCCCGAGCCCRGCACAGGGCAGCATCCCCCACCTCTGTCCCTGAACCTGCCTCATCGGGAAAGGAAGCCCAATTGTGGCCATCGTCTTAAAGCTGGGTGCCATTCTGCAAGGCTGCGCCTTGGAATTTATTGGAGCAAGTTCTGGCTTTAGCTCTGCTCATCACAACCCGCTATTATTTGGCAGAAGTGGTTACTAATACTGTTGTGGTGGATTGGTTATTATTACACCAGTTAATGCTTTCAAGTGAATAGTCTGGGCATCAATCTCAATTGTTTGCTATGAAGCATCTTATTTTGAGTTATTTTTCTTTCTTCCTTTCCCCTTTTATGCCCTTCGTGCAAACACGATCCTCCAGTGTAACCATGCAGAGAGCTTTGTTATTATCAGATCAACAAGCAGCAGCTGTAAGTGGCACAGAGCAGCCTCACTGCCTCCATACTGTGTGACCTGCTTTTGTGCTACTCCATCCTTCTTTCATGAACACAAAGGTCAGTTTGGAAGCAGACATGGTGACTACAATACTTTCAAATAAACAAATAAGCAAATGCTGAAGTTTTCCTGAAAATCTGTCTCATAAGCTCTCCAGTCTGACTTTGCAGACCACAGATGTTTGACAAATCTGGTTTTGCTCATTGCTAATTGGATTTTAATGTTTATGAGGTGCCCTGTTACTACTTACCCCCAGCAGCAGCCTGTCTTTGGGTTGGCAGACTTTGTTCTGCCCATGGACATTTCATACTGGGTGATAAACCCAGACCTTCCCTGTGCCCCCCAGCAAATCATTTAACATTTGTAAGGTCATTTTCCATTTGCTTTTTCTTTCTGCCTGCCCAATGTCCTACTCATTAGCTGAGGTTCACTTGTAAAGTCATATACCAATTTGCTTCAAACTAAACCAAGAACATTTATTTATCCTATGGATTTACCTGTTGCTGTTACCACTCTTTACCCCATCACATGCCATTTACCAAAGCTGCTAACGCTGAAGGTAACCACGGAAAATTAATAAAGATTTTTTTTTAAGCTAAGGCAAAGAAGGATGAAATCTATTAGGATCCAATTTGTTTCTTGCTGACGCAGAACACAGGCCCTGAGGGGAAACTGAAGTGCTGCAGATATTTGGTATCTGGGCCCAGTGACAAGACAGTAGACTTTATAGCACCTCACCTCACAACAGCTCTGAAGCTCATTAACCTTGGCTCTGAGATCCGGTGTTGCCTTGAGCCATATCAGCTCCGACAAGTTAAGTGTAGGGCAGGTAAGGTTTACCATCCAACACTACCCTGAATTTCCGCATGTTCATCAAAGCTTAACATTTCTGCGGGTGGTTAACACCAGCATTGAGATACTGCACATGGCAACACGGCTGACAGGAAATAAAGTCCTTGTTTGCTGGCTTTGGTACCCCAGCGTGATCTTTCAGGGTAGAGATCAAGGAATCAAAGGGGAATAGTTTCATTTTAGAGTGTTTAATAATCACGGCAGTGTGGAGACTGCATCAGCTAGGCTAACTCAGGAAAAGGAAGATACATATATCTGTAACATGATAGATCTCACCTCACTCATTGCTGCTGCTTTAGAAAAAGATAAATCAGCAATGGCTAAGACAAAAAACTCAGCAAGTTTGTACGTAACATACCTCTTGCAACGTGAATTTTTGCAGAGTAATACACTGCTAAATGAAGGAAATATTTTTGGAGATGGTGTCTGTTATCATGGAGAAAGGCAAGCAGCAATCCTGTGGACTTGAAAGCACCGACATGCGCTCTTGCTGCTGCAGCAGATGCCTCCCTGCCCCCCTGCAGGCCCTCCTCTTGCCCAGCCGGGACTGCAGCTCTTCCTGGGGCTGGTCCTTGTCACTGCCAGCCCATGGCCATGCCCTGGTCCTTGCCACCGACTAATACCCCAGTCATTCAAAAGGCAGGCAATGTAACTTGTAACATACAGCAGCCAGTTACAGACCTGTTCGCTTCTGCTGCTGCTACCCATAAAGATCTAAAGCCAGAAGAAATCAAGGGCTCAGGCTCCTGCAACAAGCAGCTATTAGGATTAGTTTTAAGTCAACAGCCCAGTTATACCCACTATCTCTTGCAAAGGTAATTTTTCCTTATGTTTTAAAAGGTTATACATGAGCAAATACATTAGTGATGGGAAAGTCTAATTGGGTTAGACCAGAGGATTATTTACAATTATTTGCAATACATAGAAAAAAAAATCAATTTAACCACTCCAGAATTTAAAACTGATCTAGAAAAATAGATAAGATTCTGTTTTGTCTCATGCTTTAAAAAAGGATTGCAAACTAATGCTGTTCATTCAAATTTCATTTGGGAGAAAGCAGAGGGAGGAAGGAAGAAGAAAAAAAAGGAAAAATTCCTTTAACTAGTAGCAAAGAACCATACTACAACCTTTGAAATAAGCAAGCTGGATATTTCATTTGAAGACATTTTGAACTGTAATTTTCTTACCTAGACTCTTTTTAAAAACTTGAGAAATATCCAACAAAACATCTCCAGCCAAACCAATTACTGTATTTATTTCTTGAATTTCCATTTAAAAATAAGGTTTAAAAGTAAATCACCTCAATTAGACTGAGGTAGAAAAAATTCACTTTCCTTTTTCATTTTCATACTTAAAGTGAAGGAAATCTTCATTAAGTCTCTGTTAAATCTACAAGTTGCCAGAAACAAGGATCCTTGGAGACAAAGGAAAACACAAATTAAATATAACTTTCCCAAGATGGTTCCTCTTCTATATTGCAAAACGCCACCTGAAACACACTCTACACAGCAGAAATCTACTGAGGACAGTTGCTACACTGTTTTCTTCCCAGCGGTGTACAATGAGTCTCGCTGCTAGGAGAACGAATCCCAACAACACCAAAAATGTGCATGAATGATTTATATCAAACTAAATTACTTTCATGCATGAGCTCAAAGATTTAAAAAAAAAAAGTTTATAGCACAGCATATCTTATACTGCTGAGCTGATTTAATAAAAGTAATGAAGAAGAAATCAACTGCAATGCTGAGATTAGCTGGTTCAGATTTAAAGTGCCTTAGGATTCTCCGAACCATTTAAAATGCATCTAATAGATTATACAGAATTGTATAAACTGGAAGTTATTTTACTGAAGTTGATGTAAAATGGCATAAAGACGATGAGAATGAGGATTTAAGTTTGTAATAAAAATGGCAAGTACTGACGCTGTCAGAGAGTGCATTGTTATGCAATTTTCTTTTCTCTTTCAACAGCTCTGCACTGTCCTGCCCCCACTGCTACTCCTGTGGTGCCAACAGCCGCCAGCAACCAGGGAACCTGTATTTCCCCCTGTATTTCTGATAAACAATTGCCAGTATGAAACACAGGCCAACAAAAGTGTGACTGCTGAGGTCAACATCAAACGAACCTTTATAGAGTTAACAGAGCAGCTGCTCTCTGAAGCCCAGCTATCAAAAGCAGCTGCCACAGAACAAACGGGCAGCTCCATTTTGCTGTTAGAGACCATTTCTGTTCTCACAAAAGCCACAAAATCCTGGCCCATAACAACCACAGGAGCACAGCTAGATGAACGTTTTAACAACTGCATCCTAAAAGGGGCAAGAAACAAAAACAAACAAAACAACTCTGCGACATTTGGACAGAAAGCACTTGGCCAGTTCCACAAGAGCGACCAAGGGTGAAAAGCAAATGCATAGCTGAGCAACAGTTGCATATACGGGGAAATATGATGCCAAAGCAAGATCAGCAGACCCCTATACAGACTGCTGTGGCAGGCACAAGTGGGTATTCACCAGCTCAGCACCAACATCCCCTTTCTCAGAGAAATGATTAAAAAAAAAAAAAAAAAAAGGAAGCAAAGCAGTCACCTCGTCAAGAAAAGAGTTAAAGGCCCCAATTAGTAAGCTGATGAGTGAGGGATAGGACATGACTGCAAACACACTGGCATGAAACACCGTGGGGAATAAGCACTGCTTGAGCTGTGAGACAGTACCGGCCCAAGAAATGGAAATGCAGAGGCTGGTTTCAAACTGAAAACTGCAATGTGCCTAACCAGGAGAGCAAAGAGCCAGGACAGAGGGCAACAGAGGCAAGTAAACTGCATCATGTTGCCTGTGACAGCAAGGAATAGGATTTGATCAATCCCATGTTCCCAAATCTCAGTATCAAACTATCAGGAATTGTTTTTTGCCTCCTGCTTGAAGAAGGTGCAAAGCAAAGGCTTCCTGCACAAACAGTTGCTGTATGACCACCTCCACGTGTGGAGGTTCAGTAAGAGAAAGAAAGGCTGCAAGCTAGAGAGTGATTTATCAAAAAAAAATTCTTAATTATATGGTTTCATTTTAAACATTTCAATCAAGTTAGAAATACCTTCCAGAAATACCAATTTGCTGCATGAGAACAGCAAGCTATCTCTTCCCATTTATGTCTATGTGACACTCAAAATCTCAACTCATCTTTCATGAGTCTCCCTGCCTCTTCTGCTATGCTGTATTTTAAAAAATAAATAGCAATTTATGTGTCAGTCAGGAAATTACAAAACCAGCCCATCATAAGAGGAGACAATTTCAACTCGCTTTAACTGAAACTGTACACATCAGCCCTGACAGCAAGCAGCTCTCTGCTCCCACAGTGAAAACCTGAAAGCAGGATATCAAATTCCAAATATTATATCACAAGAAAATCTCATTGGCATTCTTACCAGCTGCTTACAAGAATAGACAATATGGATATTTATTGGCTTTCCTGGACAAAAACCAACTATAAATTCCGGCTTCATTCTCTTCATTTTCAAGGAGACTACTTTAATCACATCAAAAAAATCTAATGCATTTTTGTCAACAGAAACTTGAAACAGGGTTAGCCCAGCTGCACTTCAGGAGCACTGAAAGCTGTTTCCTGCTTCAGAGCACAGTGCTGGCCAAAWCCCAGGCTACAAGCCTAGGTTTCTGTCATCAGTCCGTTGTATCCCGACGTCTCGAGTGCCCAGTTTCAGTGGCTGAGGGCAGCGGGGTGTGGGGCAGGGCTCGCTGGCAGCCGAGCCCTTCACCGGCCCGAGCCACTTGCCCCAGCGCCCCACGGGGCTGCCACAGCAGCTCGGGCCCTTTACTCACAGCTGAACACAGRGGAACTCACAGCTCAAACATCCTGAAGACAGCATGCTTGAAACAGCCCCAATGTGAAAGCACAYGTGTAAAGCACATAAGAAAGTCACCTTCCAACCACACATATTTCTCTCTGTCTCGACTGACTGTCGAGCCAGCACGGGCAGCTCAGGAAGATCCATCCAGAGCYAGACCTGGGTGAAGGGCCCCTCAGGAGAGCTAATGAGCAACTTGCAGCAGTACCAGCAGACAGGTCTGAGGCCAAAAAGTACAAAAAACAAGACCTGCCAAGATKTGCAAAGGGAAGAAGTAACTTTTCTTCAGAACTCAGTATAAAAATCTACACAATTGATAACAAAAACCTCACGGGAGAGAATGTGAAAAATACACGATGACTTTTCTCTCTCCATTCATTTATCTCAGCACCYGCTTCCCATTTGTAAAGTGTCTTTGGTTCCTCATACATCCTGCTAGATTTTCAAGAACAGTTAAACAATTCTTAAGTAGCAGCCTAGTTAACTAGCACATAAGGCCACATAGCTGTCTTTCTAACCTCTTGGAGCATTACTTTCTGAATATAGCTTTTGGACTTTGCACATAGAAATACCAGGCTGGAAATCAATTACTCTAAAAAACTATTCCCTACTTTTTTTTCCTTTTTTTTTTAAATTCTAAGTGGATATAATCCTTGACTGTAGAGAAATTTCAATTTGAAACTACATAATTTAACACACTGCATTAGCTCACTGAATATTCTTAATTCTCTTTGTATTGAACAATACACATGTATACACTTAGGCTGCTTCGGAGGAGTGCCTATCAGCCCCATCCCTTTCCCGATGACGGGCCCCAGAGTCCTTCTCCCCCAGCATATCCCCCATCCTTCAGCAGCRTATCCATGGCAACTGCCTTTAAGGAAGGTTGCTTAATTGCACAGTAAGACGGTACCCCAAGTAACAACTCCCYTTTCTCCCCAGTTCTGCTCCACTTTCCAAACAGCATGAGGCTGGACACTTCAGAAACACACACAGCTGTTAACTTGCACTCAGCTCGGCTCTTGTGCTACAAACCTGTCCAGTTTTTCTGCTGCTTCAGCTCTCATGACTTCTAAGGACCACAGTACCACGGTCAGCTCAGCACAGCTGGGCTGAGGCACAGTTAAGATCAGGCATCAAACACCAGGAGATGGCTCTTTGCCCTGTATAGCACCTTCACATGATGCCAGACTTTTTTTTTTTTTGGCAAGTGATAAAATTCTACAATAAGAGTAATAAGTAAATGGAGCAAGAAAGCAAAACTCTGAAATTCTCCTTTAATGTCAAATGGCTCAGAGCAACACAGAAAGTTTCTAAGAGCTCCTCTCTCCAACTGAAGCTCCAGTTTGAAAGAAAATAAATCATTTAACTCCTATCCAGTTCAGTCTCTTTTGGGAGATTTTACTGAGGATTAATTGCTGGATATTGACTTCAGCTTCTGTGTAGCAAAACACTTTAATCTCACAAATACCACCAATTAAGAAAAATCCTATTCAAAATGAGGAAAAAAAGAAGCCACGGGCACACACACGCGCACAGGATTTCCATTTGGCCTCTGATCGTGCTCTATGGTAACTGATATTCTGTGGAAGTCAATTCTTTGAAAAATGCTGTGTCTGAATTATTACTTATGAATCACTCACATAACTTGAAATCGAGTATTTTTTATCTTCTTGCAAATATTAAAACCATACATCAGAAGGATAATATTTAATTCTACTGAAATTTATATTTCATTTAACTTATATATTTATACTGTCATTTTACCTTGTTCCTCATTCTCTTTCACATAAGTAATGCTAGATTTCCATTATACTGAAAGTCTTTTTGCCATTCACTCCTTACATAACCTTRCCTTCATTGAACATTTCTTTTTAAAAACATTTCTTTTTAAAGAATAAGCTGATTAGACCGAACTAGACCTAATTCTGCAAATGTATCTCTTTAGCCTGAGAAATCAGATGGAGTCTCATATATATATATTTGTGTGTGTGTGTTTCAAAGCTCCTTCCATAGTTCTTTGGCAAGATGAATATCCCACTCCATTCCATCTCAGGGATGAAACAAAGAAAAGCCTGTTGTTTTTAAGCTGGTCATTAGCTAATAAAAATGAGTCTGTCAGTAAATGGGAACTGGGAATACTCATCTAGGAGACAAACTTAAAAATAGCAGTCTAGAATAATCTCAGATCTACCAGAATTTTCCTGTGTGGATTTTCCTGCTGGAACTTGGAAGACAACTTTTTACGCATTTTCAGTTGAGTAACCAGGCAGTTTGCATGAGAGCCATTAGGAATCTCTCTGGAACAAGCAAATTCACCTCGTCCTTTCCACGCTCTCTACCTCCTTGCCCCAAAGCCTGGCAGGACCAGCAATTCCCCGATTACTCAGAGATTCGGGATGCACCTGAGGCCAAGGCTCTGGATTCAGAGGAGCCAACTCCCTTTTGTGCAGCARTCACTTGACTGCCCCTTAGGCAGCCCCATACCGAGGGAATATCACAAACCCATGCCTTTCTGGTCAAGGAAGAGACTTTCTGCACCAAGCTGAATTCGGCCATCTCAAGCAGTTATTATATCGAATGAGGAAGGAAGGAACAGCCAAACAGCCCTAGTATGATGACCTCTGGTAGTATATATCCACAAAACTCAGGCAAAAAATAGTTAGCAATTTACAGTGAAACTTAGGCTGTCATATTGAGTACTTACTCTGTTGCATGAAGCAATAATTTGTTCTAGCTTTCTCTTCTTGAGAAAAAAAAAAACCCAGCCTCTACTGAAAAAGTGACTTTTACTGACCTTTTAAGACAGATACAACTTCTACTTAAATCTCTAAAACATACGAGAGTCAATCTTAGGAAACACAGAACTTGCTCTYGCCACTGCAGCAACCTTCAGTCTCAACTGTACAGTCCTCACTTGAAGGCAAGACCTTTCAAACTACGTAGACGCTTTCCTCCAGACATTTCATGAGAAATGTTTTAATGAGAGAGAGACAGAAAACATGTGAAATGAAACTAAAGAAATGTGATGGTTTAAGATGAAAATATTCACATATAAAGCCTTACTCTAAGAAATTCCTCTCCCACAAGCAAATTGAAATATGCACATCTCTAGGTTTAACCATGACCCTACAGCTTGCATGTGTTGTAGCTGTTTTGCTTTCCAGAATAAGGTCTCCTCAAGGTCCAGCAGGCTTTTCAAGACATAGCTGGAATTCTATTTCTGCAGCTCTTGCATCACCAAACTGTACTCCTGCTTGCAGCCCCAATAATTGCAGAGTGACCTATGTCTGTTCAGAAATCAGCCAGTAATCCATCCTCTCCACCCAAGCTTTCCCCATTTAAGMAAAACAACTAACTCCAGCTTCTGCCAGCGCTGAGACTTGGGGCTGTTGAATGTCTCATGGCGCTGGCTTCTCAAACAGGCTCTACTGCTTCTCCGATATGAAATTGCCAACTCTGTGCCTATTTATTAAGTGCACAGTGTGAATCTTCAAAAATGTAGCACCTTGCCTAAATTGTCTGCAGTGTCCTTAAACCTGAGTTAACTACACAGAATGTAAATGGAGCCTAAAAAAGCCACCCACAGAATGCCAGAGAATAAAACCATTACCATCAGTCTCTTGAGTATCTGCATTACAGAGCTACACCATAGGGGAGAAATGGAAACCTTTCTAAAGCTGAAAAAGGATAAACAGCAGGTGAAAAACAGTCATGTCAAATCTTTTGGTARTGAGTGGCATTTCCAACCAGCACGATCCCATGGCACTGTTACTCAGGGCAGGCAGGAACACCAAAGCCTGTGAGACTGCTCGAGTTTGCCCCATCCAGAACAGAATTTTATTCAAAAAACCTCCCAGAAGTTACCATTCGCTTCTGCAAGGGGTCTGCCATTCCCACAAATTCACATATCATACGTGTTACATTAGATATCATGCTGTTGCAATCAACCATTTCTCTCTGGAAAGCATGTAAAAGGCAAAGTATTTTCCCACAAAAAAACAGCGCTTGTTTTTCCTATGAGTAATTAATGCCAAAAGAACATGTTGCTGGCATGAAATTATAAAAACGAAAGGAAAGGGTTCAATCTAAAATTCACAGGGCATGGATTAAAAGATTGTGCATAAAGCACAGAGAAGACTAATCTAATAGCAGATGAACTAGCAAGCCCAGCATAGAAATCAAAGTCAATAAATGCTAGCCTCAAGAGTGAAATATCTAGTTAAATATCTAACAGGAGTAATTTTTAGAATTAATATTGGAGCTAGTCTTAAACCAAGCATTCCAACCTACTGCTATTAAATTCAACTCTATTACTTGCATGCTGCTGAAAGCATGGTAAACCTTATTAAAAATGAAAAGCACAGCATAGATGAAGGCACTGAGATTCTCAGTATCTACTGGCTTTTCATTATTTTTTTTACCTCTCATATTTAAACCATGCCAGAACTGTACAGGCCTCTGCATAAATATAAGAAATCACTCTACAGCCACTTCTTGCAAATATAAACGATGGCATGAAGTGAAATGGTGGAGAATTGGTAAGTCATTCTCTTCAGCCCTACTGCAAGGCTACATTCTGTCCAAACGCAGTATTCTAATTTGAAAAAAAAACCACTGGGGAGGGGRAAAAAAAAGCCTCTCAAAAATAAAAAGAAGCAGATTAGAGATCAAAAATAGCAGAGAACAAATCCAGACGGTGACCAAACTCCTCACTTGATGTGCAGTTTGAGTCACTGCACCCCAGGGTGTGGAGGCCGCGCGGCGCCGAGGCCTCCGGAGCTGAGGCCAGCCCTGGCTGCTGCCGGCACCAGGGAGCGGGCAAGAAGCGGCTCCTCGGCTCCCATAGGGACTTGGGTGGTTAAGTATGAACTCAGCCGGATCCAGCTTCCTAGACAACACATTCATCAGCGAGAAAATGGTTACACCCTGTCAAGTCACAGCTCCCAATAAAAGAGCTTTTCTTAGGAATGGTGCACAGGATATATGAATCTATAGGGATGAAAGAGGAAGAAAAGCAGCCTTTCCGTCTTTCCACAGAAATTCAGAAAGTTTACAACCAAGGGAGAGACACAGCCACTCCAGAAGAACATTCTCCRGCAGCTACTCTGCTACCTGGAATCAGAAAAATACAGGCGTTTAACAGAATTCTAAGACTAGCAATAACTACAGCATAAATACAATTTCTTTCTTGATCCCCATTTTTACCAGAACTACAAAATAAACAGCAAATGGTTATCAAAAAGAAATCATAATAACCATTTGAGTGTCAAGTCAGCAAGTAGTCAGTGGACCCTGCACACATCAGCTAGGCTTCAGGTGCTATATGGTGTATTATGAAATATGTATTAAATAAATACAGCTCTCCTCTTGACAGCACAACAATAAATGCAGCAGTCTTCGTTCAGCTGTAACCTAGGGCAAAGATGAAAACTTGCACAAAATCAAAGCTAAAAGATGTAAAATGAACAGCAGGTAACACGAGCACATGCTTTGCAGGGATGGGACTGTCCTCCCCCTGACAATTACTCACCTGTTGCTAATGAATGTCACCAGGCTGCCTTGCCCAAGGCCTTGCCAATCTATACGTGGGGTCTGGCAATGGGCAGGCCTTAGCAAGGCACTTGAACCACATCCTTGTCCTGCCACACTGGGCAAGTAAGACCAAAAAGATTATGCACTGAATGAGAGATGCACCGACATTCATACCTAACATAGTTCAAGTGTCTTAATTGAAAGGTTGAATATATATTAGAGCTGCTTAAAAAAAAATCTGGATCATCTGCTTTATGGGAAATTCCAATAGTGAAACATTTGTTTTGTTCTGATGGAAAATGTCGACCACAGCAGCCAAAAATTCCTTCCCCAAAGCGAAAGCCTCAAACTTTTTTTCAGAGCCACTGAGCATCTGCCTCATTCCAAAACTACAAAAGAYTTTCAGTTACTAGTGAGGAACAATRTTCTCTGACAATGAGACTTTTTCCATGATTGACAAGTTCCAAAAAATATTTTGCTTTTAACAATATTAGGAGTTAGAATAAAATCACCAATTTATTTTTCCATCATGCTCCACTAAATGTGCTTTACTTGTAGCAAACAGAAAACAGCAACCAAAGCAGAGACAGAAGTACTGCTGATTAGATTCAGATGAAAGAATACAGCATCAAACTCCTGTTTAACTGTTGCAGATGAATATTATACACAGTCAAAATGTACTGTTCTGCTCTGAAATCTATCTGCTCACCTTAAATGAACTTCTGTTTCAGAATTATTTAACTGATTTAACAGCAGAGAAGTGAGGGGAATTGCACACATTTTGCCTTGTTTTGCAGTCTTTTCGACTTGCAAAATTATTTGCCAGGGCACAACTTGACACCACGAAGAGATGAAATATTTTACGGCCGCACTGCTCGGGAGTAAATCACAGCACAGGGTGCAAAGAGATGACAAAGTGGGCAATGAGTAACACCTGAGGTGGGAGCTGTGGAAGCCGTATATTTTGCTGATTTCTGAGGCAGAATGTGTCGGCATGTCTGCTCCCCAGCCTGCGGCAGGGAGCTCAGGGCAGCTCCTTGGCCCCTGCTCCAGCCCTGCTGCTGCCTCCAGAGAGCTGCCACAGAGCCGAGTCCTCAGGAATTCAGGAGAGGAGGCAGCGCGAGCTGCAGGCTCTGGAGCCCATCCTGCCCTGCACAAATCGCGTCTGAGAGACACCCAAGCTGCGGGAGCTCAGAGGCCCCGAGTGAGCCCTCAGCGAGCAGCAGAGGCTTCAAGTGAATGTGTATTCAGCATTTTTCATTTAATTTAACTCATTGCTAATGAAGGAACATTCTGAAAACGAGCTGATTTATGTTTATTATGGAGCTGAGCAGAGCAGAAAGGCTGGGATTAGCCCCAGCAACTCATGAATTGATTTGAAAAGTGGAACAAAAGCTGAGCAGATATTTGGAAGCCCTGTTGAATCTAACCCCATGCCTGCTCTCATGAATGCTCATTAGCTGCCTTTCTCTAGTCCAGGAAAGGCATATGTAAGGCTGGCTTCCTCCCCTGTTGCCCTTTGGAGAGCCCTGAAAAGGGAGCTGTCTCAGAGGGAAAGCAGATTTGTTCCTATTTTACTGTAAAATGAAGGCGAGAGACAGCTCTAAACTCGTCTTCGCCCAGAACTGAACTATTCCTTGCCAATTAACCTGTTGTTCCACAACTCACCAGGCAGCCTCGAGCACACRCTGTGAGCTCTTCCAGGGATGTTAGCAACAACCGGAGGCGAACACCCAATTTGTTGGGTTTCCTCATAAATTCTACACTCTTTTAATAAATATCTTTATTACTCATGCTCCTAAAACTATCCCCTTTCTCCAGAGTTCACCATCTCTTAGCTAACTACTCACTCTGGCAGTTACATTTTCCTTACTTTCCAGTCCCCCAGTGTTTCAGACTTTCTGGATATGAGATATCACTAAAAGCTGAACTGAATGCAGCAGATGCCACAGTTCCCATTACCATTACCGGTGTTAGCAACCCTGACACCAAGTCAGTTGCAAATCCTGTAACACTAGCACTCGTCACGAGAAACACTGTTCGTCCCACTCAGAAAAATCTGCAGCCGCCTTTCTGCACGGGGCAGTACAGCACCTAAACGGCCCCTCATTTCAGGGGACTCCCTCTGTCAAACTCGCTGTCAGCAAGAGATCCTTKCACACAGCAAAGCTCAGGGGCAGGGACTCGAGCTTGTTTTCCCCCTCTGAAAGGCAATGCACAGAAACCACCCCCTGCCTAATTTCAAGTAATTTGAAATTACTGCGCACATCCTTAAGGCTGGATAAGCTCTGTATACAAACAGCGTTGGTTAATCCTGGATGGCAGTCTGTTACAGCTGTAGTGAAGAACAGTCTTCTATGCCTTCCCAAAGAATGTTTTAATTATCATTGAAGAGTACAGTTTGTACCTTTTAATCCGACCTTTTAGGCAATTACTAAATGATTGCAACTCAGTCCAGAAGAGCTGCGAGCTGCCAAATCACTGCAAGGGATGTTATTGCTGCTCCTAGGCAGCAACAGTGAAAGCTCTGGCCTGTGATTACCTGCCTTCCTCCTGCACACTTCGCTTCTTAGTGTATTACAGAGAGGACAAGGGTGCAGTTACTSTATGAAATGCATACTAAAACTGAAAGAAAGTAAATGCCAAGAAAGCCATCCTGTCAGCATAAAAACAAGAAATAGTTCACCCACATCTACTTATAAAAAAACCACATAATATTTGAGTATCTTTAAGTGCAAAAGAAAGCATGTAAATATCTTTGTGATAGAGATCTTTGTCTAGGTATAATCCTATATAGACTTATACAGATCCTCAGTGACATGCATCCTCTGCATGATTAGGAAAGTTATTCAGGACTTCCCCAGGCTGCTCAATTTTTGCCTTCGATGTGTTTGCCTTTACACTTTTCAATAGCTGCAAGGAGCAAGCCCAGAGGAAGCGCAGCCAGGCAGCCCAGGCCCCCGGCCGTCGCTGCTTCCCGCTCACCTACCTCCAGGTGAGCCGGTGCCTCCGGAGAGCCCGCGCAGGGCTGCACCCTCTCCCTTCCCATCACGAGGTGTCCAGGCCGTGCCCAACACACGACGTGTTGACCAAAGAGTGAGACGCAGCCTTAGCTCTGTGCCTAACACAGATCTCAAAACACGGTCACTTACTCTAAACTAATGAGCTATTCTCTGTGCTAGACGTAACAGATATTAAAGACRTTATCAGAGAGAAGACAGAAGTAATAGCAAATAAGGATGGGGGGAGGGAGAAAAACAAGACTAACAAACATATACCTAAAATAGCTTTTAGGAACATATTTATATATATTTTTTTTTAACTTTGCAAGTTACTGTGATCACAGAGCTGAATTATATATTTGAACTGAATTAAAAACACACTTGTCATTTATTTGCCAAGCAACTGAAATCCACATGATCCATGGAAAGGATAGACTATCACAGAGTACATACTGTTATCCATATATGTGTTTTGCAAAATAAAACAAATATACCCAAGCAAGGTGTACATGCCATGGAAGCTCCTCTCACAGATTCCTGGCTTTTCCCAATAGACTTCAGGGTTAGAAAGTTAGGGCAGTAACACATATCATCCAAACGACCTCTACAATCACACTGCTACAGCACCAAGGAATTGTCCCTGCTTACCGAGTAGAGACAAAAGAGGTTACAAGTCTGCTTTCTAAAATAATATATAACTAAGAACAAGATATGTTCAAACGGTGGAATAGACGCTCATTACTATTAGAAGAGCTTGAAAGTGGCAGTCATTCCAAATATGTATACTTGCTGCATGTTTAAGAAAAATAACAAAACAAAAAAGTCAGCATGAAAGGTAAAGATTTTTTTTGTAACTGTTTTAAGTTACAGAATCACAAGAACAAGCCTAACGTTTAAATGAAAGCTGGTAATGAGAGTCTGAGGTTATGAATTTTAATGACAGTCCTTGTTGAACCTGTGCACGTGTAGCCTGTAGAGATGCCCAGCAGGCTATGCTGGTAGGTCCTTCAGTCATTTCTTAGTCACTTTGGTCAGCAGCAGAAGTGGTCACTGGTTAGTGTCTTTCCTGCTGCAAAATTTTCCAGGAAGAATGAGATAATGGAAGTGAAGCAAAAAAAAAAGAGAACTGCTACTGCTCTCCCCACTTAGGCTATTGGAAAGACCATCCTCTGACTGTAAAAGGGAAAAGTCCTCATAGCATCTACAGCATCTGTCCCTTAACAAAGTTGTGTTTCTTTGCTGTAACTTACCAGCCTCTCATCCAGTCTAATTCTAAAACTGGCCAAGCAATGGGGTTTCAGTTCTTTCCCAGGAAACCATTTATGTAGATAATAGCTCTCACTATGAGGAAATTCCATCCTAAATCTTTGTCCTAAATGCCATGCCTTGCTTTATTCCATCCCCTTACTTCATCTGTGACAAATAAATCAGTCCTCCATCTCTGCTCAGTTCAGTCTCTGCACCTCTATTTGGAATAGACTCCATTTCATTTTTCAAAATCTTTGTCTTGGAGACATCTACAATCCAGCTGAGGTATCAGAATTTTGCTCACTGCTTAGTATTAAGGCTCCCAAAGGATTGCTGCTATACTGCACTGTAATTACTAACTACTATTACTTTATTTTCTAGGTTTCTATTCCAAATCACTCTTCTCAAATTGTGCTTTATTTTCAAATACAAGTTCCCAAGTTAAATACTGTTTCCTGCCTGTACCACTACATCTGTATCCCCAAGTTACTTCTCTTGTCTCTAGCAGTCTAGAGGTGACTGCTTTTGCATATATTAGCTCTGAAATCCAGCCCTCCAGAGGCAGATACACACATACAATTCCTACAAGTGTGAAGTGAACCAACTAATTGTTTCATATCCCAAYACGAGAAGCACAATTTTGATTTCAGTGAATCTTCAAGCAGACAGAGAAGATGCTTCATTTTAAAAGTTACAGGGAAAAAGAAGTTTCTATTGGAAAAGTGCAGTACTTTGCTAAAAGTTCATTTCAAAGTTCCTCAAGTTTCTTCTAACATTTTAAATGAGATAGGAGAGCAGGGTAAGAAGCACCTCTTCTGCCTGTCACCTGCAAAAGGCTACAGTCAGGACTGTCCCTGCTCTGTTTGGGGAGATGGGGAGTTATCTCGAGTACCAGCACTCTGCCCCTGCGACGCAGCTGCAAGCTGCTCCATCTGCCTACTGGTCTACTTCATTATTGCTCTGCACTCAGGAAAATTCCCCACCTGAAACAGGAAGCTCTCCGAGGTGTCGAGGAGCCTGTATTTACCCAGCTTGAAAAATCATAGATATTTTCTTGAAAGAGCTGAATTGTTCAGGAGAATAAGCTCATTTCTCCTTCCAGCCCCCAGGACAGCTGGGAGTACAAAGTAATTGCTAAACATGATGAAATTCCTTTAGACACACAAAAGTAAAAGAAAAAAATCAGCCTCCCTGCAGCATGATAKCAAGAGGGAAAATAAGCTTCTTCATATCTTTTTACTCTGCTGCATTCAATTTTTGTTCTTAGGACACAAATTGTTAGGCAATTGCCATAGATCTATCACTTATCATAATCATTAAATTCAGAGATTTATAAAAATAATCCTGGAAAAGAGTTTATAAAGCCAATTAGGCCAGGTCCAGGACAGGACCAACTGAAATAAAACTTCTTTTTGATGTTCCAGTCCTGCAGTCAGTTAAGAGACCATAACCTTCCTATCATTCCAATACTAAGGTCTATTCTTCCCCCAACTCCCAGTAGGAATGACTCCTTACCTAGAAGSAGAACTGACTTTCAGTTGAAAATAGAAGGAGATTTTCAGTCTATAATGTTCTATTCAATGAAACATAAAATATAATGTATATGGAGAGTAACATGCTACTGTAGAAAAGGTCTATTTGAATCAGTTGCATGTCACAGCATTACAGAACCACACAGAAGCACAGCATGGTTGAGGTTGAAAGGGACCCCTAGAGATCACCTAGTCCAACCCCCTGCTCATTCCTTTAAAAGCTGCCATTTGCCCCATCCCCACCGGTGCTGTGAAGCCCTCCAGAGGGAGCTCAGATGATGAGCCAGCTCCAGCAGCACCTCGCAAGGATGAGAGGGAACAGGCTTCACACACACTAGAGCAAGAAAGGCTGGAAAAGGTACCAAGATTGAGCCAGCAGCAAAGGCCGGGCCAGGAAAGATAAGGTCAGGAGCACACACAGGCCTGGGAGTCTGAAATGACAGAGAAAGTGAGATTTTACAGGGACCTTAAAGCCACCAAAGAGTCTTGGAGCAAACGCAGAAGCTGTGTGTTAGGACACAGTGGCAGGGAAGAGTTAACTGCAGTCCCCAATAGCCTTCATAAATCTCTCATTGATATTCAAATAAACCTTGATTTCTGAGTCTGAATGCCTCTTTTCAGGTTGCTGTCATTAAGATCTATGCTTGCCTACCACCGAGGCCTGGGATTTCATCCCACACATGCAGAGTACAGCCCGGGAGCRTGTTCCGTGTGCCGGCCCTCCAGCCGTCTCTAGAAGCAATTATTGCAGCACAGCAGAGCACCAAGTGGGCAGGGCTGGTTTTGGAGGAGCCTCTAATTCCGCAGGCTGCCCTTCCAGCCTGGCAGCAGAGAGCGGCCAGCTGCCAGCACAGGGCCAGTCCGCCCGGGCTCCAGGCACGCGGCACGTCGCTTCACAGCGGCTGCAGAAAAATTGCCAGGATTTTCCCGCTGCTCTCAAAACGGATCACAGCCCAGGGTCTAAGAGCCAGAGCTGACAAGTTCTGCAGGTTGTGCAGGGYACCTCCTTGCAGCTCAGCTTCTACTTTTACCACATGCAGAGCTTTCCTGCAGTTTACTCTAGGTGCTGGGTCCTGCCCTGCCATGCTGAACAGAGCCCTGAAGGTCTCCTCACTGCCAGGCACCACGCGTCCGCTCCCTGCTCTGAGGCTGCCAAGGGATTACGGGGTTCGCTGGATCCCGGCAAAGCGGCTGGGAAACAACAACCCAGCCGTGCCAGGCAATTCCAGGGCACGGAGCTGTTCTGGGTGACAGGGCAGCGAGATGCCAAGAGCGCCTTTCTGTGGAGCTTCTTGAAACCTTCCCAGGCAGAGAAGACAGGGTGATAGAGATGGTAAAGCCACCAAGGGATTGGTGTCCAGGCTCCCATTACTACCGCACATGGAAATTGGAGGCAACATCTTCAGCACCATTATTGCCTTGCAARCTAGATTAAAATCATCTAAAACAGATTAGCACACAATACCTGTCTCTTGCTTCACAGGCATGCCTTAATGTGCTACTAATGGACGTGCTTTTAGTGTCACATTTTAATTCCAAGTGGAAGAGAAATCTCACCTCATAAGAACATACACAGGAATTTAAACACAAAGCCAGACCCCTAAATAGACTTTGAGTGTCTAAACRTCCTGGTAGATATACACTTTGATTTTTTTAATGTTTTCAAAAATTGCAGTATTGCTTCAGTAAGTCAATAAAGAGACTTCCTCCATTTCATCAGGTGGTAGAGGCAGAGGGTTTGGGGATTATTAAGCCTCTACCAAACAGTGCAGCAGCTTACTTCAGAACCAGCTCTCTCCTGAAATACCTGCAAGACACAAGCCTGTGTGCTACAAAGGAAAAAAAAACACTATATATTTCAATGGGGATAAAAAGGACAAGCTATTAAAGAAGTGTAAAACTACTCTCCCAAAAACATGTAATTAATAGGGAATGATTGCCTCTGTGTTCTTCCTCCCCCCAAAAAACAAACTATAAAATGTATTGATAAAGAATATTTTAGACTACTTTGCCAGGAGACATATTAAAGTGAAGGTAATTACGTGTTCAATTCCCATTCCAATACTATTAGAAGACAAAACTGTGAATTAACACTTTAGTTTTTTCAAATTATTTCTGATTGTTTTTAACTTCACCAAATTCTGAGCAAATAAGTTGCTTGCAACCAAATCCTTTCTTCCCAGCAAGTTCCTACACTATGCAGAGAGAAATTGTGCTGCCTAAATCTTGTGGCAATCCAAGTGAAAAACTTTTTTCTGAAAAACTTTTTCTGAAAGCCAATAAAAACAGAAACACCGCTTTGCACCAAAACATTTTTGCTACATTATGCATCACAGCAGATAATTAGAGCCACAGGGTAAGGCAAAAACATTGTTTGCTGCACAAAATGGTTACAGTTTAAAACACACAGAGAGGATGAGTGGTTTTCATAGTCATTAGGATGTTTAATGTTGCTCTGACAGATGTTTTTGGAAAGGCAGTTTGAGAAACCCATGGAAAGATGTTTAAGCAATAATGTCGATGTCTTTTTCTCCATCTTATAATCGGTTCTTGGAGGCATAAGGATTTATATGCACAAGCCTGAAGTTTGATTCTGAATCCATGCTTCACTGCCAGTGCCTTTGGAGAGCACTCAGTACTCAAAATATCCCAATATTGAGACTTTCCACTAGGCTTTTATGTCGAGCCCAAGCTTCATTCTTTTCAGTAAAGTTTTATCCTTCGAGTAGCCTTGTAAGAAACTCAGCCTGTGACTTGGTTCTCAACAAACCATGAATTTCTACCATGTCACTTATTGAGAAAGGAATTTCAGCCAAGATAAGATCCCCCAAAACATGTGTAGTGCAGCCAGCTCTTCTTCATTCACAATACACCATTTCTTCACAACATGTGGCTCTACTTTTTCTAGGCACTACTAGAATCACTATATCCCACCTCTGCTACTTGCTTGCTTAGTCTATGATCTAAGAGAGAAAAAAAAAAACTTTTTTCTTTTATTCAAATCTTGATTTGTTCCTAATCTCTTCAAATACTCGATTTCTCCACAACAGTTGCTTTCCACCTCTTCCCTGCAAGAATAAATGGAGACTATGCACACTAACACTGTAACAGCATCACAGTCAGCACTCAAGGTTATACAGGGGCTAAAACCAACCCTTTTACCAGACTGCAGGTATTTACATGCAATATACCTCAAAGTTTCCCATCTTACTGCAAAYAGCACTCTGGCAACATGCATCTTGCCATACTAAAATGTACCTACCTATGGCTGGCTAGCAGTTTCCAAGACCCTTCCTCCTTCCTATCCTTTAGTGCTGTAGTTTTACTCAGAATGTACTGGAGGCAGCTGAGATTAATAAGTGATTAAATGAATTGGAGAATAAGCTCAGGACTGATCTGATGCAAACTCCAGGGGTAACTTTAAACAGCAGAACCTCTCTCTCCTGGTCCTCTATAGTGCTACTAAACCAAGTTTCCTTGTATATTTGATCACAGCTTTCTAGTCTCAGGAAGTATCTCCACTTAGACAAGCAAATAAGAAACAAACTCCATACAAAAACAATGCAGCCATTAAATAATTGATTATTGTGAGTGATTATTTTAAGTCACRTGAAAAGCAGATCTATGCCGCAGATCTACAGGTATTTTCCTTTCAGATTAGAAGGGTACAGGATATAACAAGCACCTAAAATAACAAAAGGATGTTGAAGTCACAGTATTTTCACATTTCACAGCAGGTAGGGTGACATTTTCAGCAAGAATAACAGAAGATGCTCTCTAAAAGATTTGTTTTACTTCAATAACCAAACACCAAATCATCTTTTCCCAAAATTATGGACCGATGCATAACTGTCAGGGAAAGCAAGAGTCATCAGTATAAGCTTTTGCAGATGAGAAAGCAAAGAAGGCCACACGGTGAGCAGCGTGGAGCTCAGGCGTCATTACCTCTGTGCAGAACAGGCGCACAGGCTGCACCACGGAGAGGAGCACAAGGAGAAGTCTGCGCTTCTCACAGTGGCTGGAAGGAAACATAAAACCGAGCAGGCTTCTCACTGCTCTATGAACTGTTTGCCACTTTCTTTTCAGACCAACAGCTTTAAAATCTGAAGCTTCCTTAAAAGCGCTTCTGTCCTGATCCTTGTACATCTGCTCTATGTCACCCAGCAAATTCCCAAATAATGTGCCTTTACTGACCGACTGAAATGAACCACAGTAACAGCTGCTTTTACACAGTCCAAAGAAACACATTTCTCTACCTGGAGTTTAATATCACATGATTATTATTACACCTTGATTATTATTATTATACCTCACATTCAAGCAGGAATTGCCAACAGAAAGCTAATTAAAGGGACCTTTTCAACACACATGGGAGATTGGGGAGGCACCTGCAGAAAACAGTGGCCAGCTCTTTTGCAACTCAGGAACAAACTGCATGGCCTGGTTTAGAAGGACAGTTCAAGTGGTGTTCTGGGAGAAGAAAAAAGTCTACTGGAGGAACACAAAGGAATATTATACAAGCTAGTCAATCATTAAGATAGCTTCACCCTTTATTCTTTACTAAGCATTGCTAACATATTTCAGAATATTTCAGAATATTTAAGGTTGGAAGGGACCTCTACAGATCATCTAGTCCAACCTTCCTGCTCAAGCAGGCACACCTACAGCATGTGGCACAGGGYGGCATCCAGGMGGGTTTTGAAGACCTCCAGAGTAGGAGACTCCACAACCTCCCTGGGCAGCCTGTTCCACTGCTCTGTTACCCTMACAGTAAAGAAGTTGCTCCTCACCTGGAGACGGAACTTCTTATGCTTCAGTTTGTGGCCATTACCCCTCGTCCTGTCGCTGGCCACCAGTGAGAACAGCCTGTCCCCTTCCTCCCTGCATTCTCCCTTCCTGAACTTATACATATTAATCATATCCCCTCTGAGCCGTCTCTTCTCCAGAGAAAACAGGCCCAGCTCGCTCAGCCTCTCTTCATACGAGAGATGTTCCATTCCCTTAATCATCCTGGTTGCCCTTCTCTGGACCCTCTCCAGAAGCTCCACRTCCCTCCTATACTGGGGWGCCCAGAACTGAACACAGTACTCCAGGTGCGGCCTCACCAGAGCTGAGTAGAGGGGCAGAATCACCTCCCTTGACCTGCTGGCAACGCTCCTCCTGATGCAGGCCAGGATSCCATTGGCCTTCTTGGCCACGAGGGCACACTGCTCACTCATGGTTAACTTAGTGTCAACCAGGACTCCCAGGTCCCTCTCCGTGGAGGTGCTTTCCAGCAGGTCCACCCCTAATCTGTACTGATGCCTGGGGTTATTCCTCCCCAGGTGCAGGACCCTGCACTTGTCCTTATTGAACCTCATGAGGTTCAATAAGGACAATATCTGGTAGCATTTCCAAAAGCAAAATATTCCCACATCAAGTAATATATGTAGACTTTCAATAGTTCATAGCTGATCACCGTGTATTCTGTAATTCATCATTAGGATATAATTTCTATAATTTAGAGCAATATATTGATTACCTCACTTTGTAGCTTTGCCTTCTAAATAAGCATTGATACACTTCTAAATAAGCATTATGATCACTCCATTTGCATCATTTGTGCTCAGGTTCCATTATAGCATGTATTTGGGCAAATTATTTACTGAAATTCAAGGGGAGAAAATGATAGAAACTGCTCCCCATTATTAGTATCTGCTTTGGATCCCTACTGAGCACAAGGTGATTTCTGCCTGCTCATTAATAAACTTCCTGAAGCTTGGCACACACTTATAATCACAAAGCTGATATGAGGCAGCAGAAAGAACTTGTTGACGTTTTTGCATTTGACATCTCTGTTCACAAAAAGAAAAACAAAGACTCAGACCTCTTGAAGATGTCAAGCACTGGCATTAGGGAAAAAAAAAACATTTTTCTTCTTACAGTAATAGCATTTGCAGAACATACATTATATTGTCAGCACCATATTACCCACAACCTTCTCCAGCTGTGGCATTATTACAATATTATGTAAGCCTTTATTTGGTGTCCAGAAAACTGTGACAACTGAAAAAAGTCAGTTATTTTTCTCCATTAAAATGTGTAAACTACTCTTTCTTCCTGCAATTGCTAGCTCATATATAAAATCCTGAACTAGGTCCCCACACAGTGACAAGATTAGAGATATGAGATTGCTTGAAATTCTTATCTTTTGTTTACTGTTCTGCTTTCCCAATTTCCAACTCCAGATTTACCCAGACTGATTCTTTTAAACTTTTTTTTTTTTTCATGATTTGTTCTATTTGAGGACGTTCAGGTTGATAAATGCCTTAAAGACAACTTAATGCTATCATTAAAGTGATTTACCAGGACTTTGACATCAGAAAGCAAGAGACCAACAGCCCTTTTTCCAGCCTCATTTCCTGCTTAAATTTTGAGGATTTTTTTTTCATTCTAGTTTGATTGTCTTGCTTTTACTAGAAAAAARTCTTTCTTCATAGGTTTACCTCACAACTGGTGCAATGTTTATATATAGTACTTGTAAAAGAAAATCTAAAATTTAAAAAAGAATAGAATTTGCTCTCCCATTTTTCCCCCCTATAAATTGCCTTGGAATATATAATGACTCTTGGTCTTCTTTTTTTTTTTTCCTTTCTGCTTGTGCTTCATATAATCTTGTTCCCATCCTTTTGATTTTTACTTCTCTACTCTACTTCTCTATAAACTCTACTTTTATACTAATCAATACTAATCATCACTTTCTCTGCCCCCTTTCAATTCCTGCACCAGCAGAACTCTCTCTTCTGCTCTCAAGGAGAACATGTTGCCCACGGTGGGCAGTGAGGAAAGGGCTCCAGCTCCCACCTGCACCAGCCTGGGAGCACTCGGGCACTTGGACACCTCTTCCCCTACCTTACCTCTTCACAAAACTCTTCCTCTTCCTACTCCTTGCAAAGAAGAGAAAAAGGGGTCAGGACCTGAAGTTCACAGCTGCAAACTCCACACAAGTGGCAACCGCCTTCAGTTCTTGCCCTCATCCATTTCTGTCTGCCAAAGCTGGGCCTCTGGATCCAGCTGCATCCTAGTGTCATACTACACAAAGGTCAAGGCCATGGTTTCCTGAAGAAGACATCCAGGATCAGAGGTGAGAAAACTGAAATGATCCCTTCTTTAATACAAAATGACAGGGCCCGAAGACACTCCATCACAGGCACTGACTGGTCAATCCATACTCAGCCTCTAGCTAGTTAGTTCAGATCAGCTTTGATACAGAAGCATTCACTGGATTTTCTACAGTTTTACTTAATCCACACAAGGAACAATCTCACCAACAGAATGTACAAGGCCATAAGACTTCATACGTATGTCAGCTTACTCCTTTGTTGCTTATAATAATAYGTCAATATGCAACATTCTCCAGATATTTACAAGATCTGCTATAAATTTGCTTTAGATGTGCCAAGTGGAATTAGCTTGCTAAGCAGTTGTTTTTTTCCTTATACACAATGATTCAAAAAGTCCTTAGAATTCACCTGCTTTGGAATTACTCAAGGGCATTAACACTGTCATCTAGGCAAGGGCTCTAGGAGTCATAACAGGGACAATACGGACTTTCTTTACGTTACAGGGAAGCTATTCCAAAATGTTCCTCTCCTTTCTCATGTGCCAGGCAGGAAATCCTGACTAGCTCTGCAAAAACATCTCTTCTATGCCAACAGATGATGAGTTTGCAGTAAAATATTCTCTGAAGAAGCCTGCAAGCACGAGACACCGGCCCCAGTGACTCACATCCACTCCAGCACCCGCTCTTTCCTCTCTCCTCGTCCAGACTCCACAGACTGAGATGCAGCTCTAGACTTTTAAGAGAGGACATGCAAATTATTACATAAACCAAGCTTCTTTACCCCTTTCCTCATGATTCATAGAAGTTTAGGCACAGTTGTGTTAGAAAGAGCAGTGTTACTCAGCAGCACTGAAGTCTGAGGCCCGCTGTAAACCAGCCCTGGTGTCTGAAGGAAGCAATCCCACTCTCCCAACTCAAGGTTTGTCCCACAGGCCTCCCCTCTGGGGTAACTTCTGTTTGGGAAAGTTACTTGCCAAGCAGCTGCATAAATAGGTATGTTGCACAGCTACAAAGAAAGGAACAGGGCACTATGACAGAGAGAGAGTTGCAGGACTGCTTCGGGTGGCAGCAGCAGTGCCATCTGTCAGGGCCCACCCGCTCACCATCTATTAGGTGTGTCCTGTTTAATGTTCCTGAACGCCCGAGTGATCCAGTGCCAGAGGCAAGAAGAACCTGCGCAGTCCTTAGTCCAACACTATGACGCGCTCTCGCTTCATAGCCTTGGGTCTGGGTGCCACATGCAACGGGGGTGACGTGATGGGCTCCTCCTGCCAGATTTGAACACCGGTCTCATCACATGAGCTCCTTTGAATGTAATTCAAAGGCAGTAGATTCATAAAGAAGGATCATTAGATTTCACTTATTAACTCAGGAATTCATCCTTTGTGCTTAGAGAAAAYACTACCAAAGCATTGTCTGGTAAATAGGACGTCAGATTTACCCATTGACCTGTAGTTATAGCACCCACTCATCACAGCACAGGGCCAGTGAGGTACTGCAAGGCACAGACCCCACAAGTGCCAAACTTCAGTAATGACTTATGTCTCGGGCAAATTTCTATGCACTTTCTCATAGCTTTTGTGTAAGATTATTCTATTTTAAGTCTTTTGGATTCTTCAGTTGTAGCTTCATGCGTACAGTAACCCTGATAAAATGCAAAATGGTTTTAGGATTTTATGTCATTACTACAAGTGTGATTTTACAGTGAAAATCATTGCTTCAAGCCTTTTCTTACACATGTTATGAGCCGACTCTTCAATAAACAATAACAATTAGCACAAAGTCTGGCCAAGAAAACTCAGAACTGTCTGTTCCAATACAGYCAAACTAATGAACTAGCTTGATCTAGCCAACTGAGTGCCTAATTCATATATTGAATTTTGGGTTGGATCAACTTGAGCCAGTAACAAATATGTCATTGCCAGGGTTGGTTTCAGTCCTTGATTTCTAAGTACTTTCTCAACATACACCGTAGTCATTCAAATAAATTTAAAGCCTAACTTAATCTTGCTTATTATGCATTGTACTGCCATGTTAGCATTTCATTTTTTGACTGCTGTTTTCTCATACTTTTATATTAATATAGAAAGGCAGGTTAAAAATCTGTCACCCACTGAGTTATTTCATTTTCCAAGTTCCAGAAGTTTGTAATCAARAATATAAGTATCTTGCAGCACCACCATACAGCCTCAGATTATTTCACTGAAACTGGTACAGATTACTATATAGGGGAAAATACATTACAACCATCAAAACAAAAAAGCCAGTTTTGGTTCATTATTCAGCCATTTTCCCCAAAGCTATTCAGGAAATGTCTGTACTAAAACTGTTTTCATAACCTCTGCTCAGAAAGCTTTTCACCTCTCCACTCAAAATACAGGGGCTGCCCTGCTCGATACAGACATTTGAAATACATTTTGAGAGCAAGACTGCTATAAAGTAATATGGGATTGTCGTACTGAGTCCTTTTCCAACTTTGGTTGTTGTCGTCGTTCTTGTTTTTAATCCATTCACCAAATTAATCCAAAAATCAGCAGCCACAGCGCAATACACTCCCACCCCAACCCCAACACACAGGTTCACGGGGTCCCGGTGCTTAAGGGACGCTGAGTGAGAGGGACCTGCCCTCAAGGCCAAAAGGATCAGGAGGACAGTCTATGATGAGATGCCTCCCAAGCCTTACAGCAGAGAGCCTTTTTCCTAGGTCCTATGCTTTCCGATGGAAACCTCAGGGCTTAGCTACACAGGGGACTAAAGAAGGAAAAAGTAGAGACTCCGAGTATGATTTTTATGGGGCACTGCACAGAGTRAAGGAAGAAAGAAACCTGCTGTTATTATTTAATAAAGCTGCACTGGAAGAATCTCCTTCCAAAGACATAATGGTCGTAGGAASAGCTTTGGGGTAGATGCCACAGGTCTCTAAGGCTGTAGACCAGCCCCTTACAAACAGTATACTTGTTCCAAATCTGTCCGAAGAACTATCAGAATCACACTGGAAAACTATTCCACATATATTGCTTAGTTCCCTGTGTACAAAAACCAAGTGTAAGGGTGTATGTCTCACGTCAGTGCCCGTTTTCAGGACCTCTCAGTTTGCATTTACAGAATTTGCTGTATGGATTTACACATCCATTCAACATTTAGCCAAAATCTCTCTCTAGTTGTACACAGCAGAAAAGCATAAATTAGAATAACCATTTAGTTAATTTTTAACTAATCAGTTAATTAGTTAATTTAGTTAATTTTTAAACCGTTTAGTTTTTTAGTGTTTTGGTCATCAGGACCACAGGACAAACATAGAACGGTGCCAACAGCAACAATAACTAATAAATTGAATCTATGGTACTTAGGCTACCTATGTGGTTTTGTTGGGAGAAAATACACCAGCTTTTGTTTTGTAAGTGCTAAACCATGGCAGTAAACTAGTACTTTTCTAAATGACTGACTTCCAAAATAGATGTCATTCCTCCCTTCTCTTACCGAGTTTCTGTAACATATACTCTCTAACAATGTAACTCCTGCTAGAAAAAGATAAGTAAAAAAGATCACTCAGCCTGACAGTGAAAGCGTTTTTTTTCCAGGCCAGTTAAAGTGTTCTGCAAGGTTTTCATTATCTGAGGATCAGAGAGTGAATGGCAATCAAAAACTGCTCTCAGCGTGCCACAAGGTCTCAGCTTGTTCCCATCAGCCCATTTCATGAAACCCGCTCACGTTACAGCTCTTAAATGTTSGCAACTTGACACAGCTTCTAAACTCTAATCATAGCGCTCTCACCCTAACCAGTTTATCGCACTGCTTTCCCTGGGACCAGCAGCAGGTTTATGGACGAGAACTCGCCTCTCCTCACGTTTCCCAGGGCAACCCAAAGCAGAGCAACAGCCACGCAGCCGAACGCTGTTCAGAGCAGCTGTTACTGCACCCCCCGCCACGGCTACGGCCACCCAGCTCACGCTGACCACACRAGCACGTTCAGAGAGGCACAGCAGSTCCCAGCGCGCAAGCATTGATCCATGGCAAAGCTCCAACACGGCCACAAGCCAACAGAAAAGCCCCCATATGAAGCTAAATGGAAAGGAGGGAAAGACAGACACATAGCAAGAAATTTCTGTGATTTTTTTCTGTGCAGAACTGGTCACCTTAAGAAGTTGCAGGTCTTGCTAAGGATGGCCTTAGACATTAACAATATTTTGAGCTTTTAAAAAACACAGACCACAATCCTCTTATTCTCCTAACTCCAAAGCTGAAAATCTTGGCAATGTGGTCAGTGGAGAGTTGAACAATTTTCTGCATTGCTGAGCTTAGTACATCTCTAAATTCTAGGTCTGCAACTTAACAAAACAATTTCTAAGGGTGCTAACTGGTCCAGAGTAACTGTAAGTGGTAAAACACACTCTGAGTCCAATGAAGATTTAATCATCTGTTCAACTAAATAGTATGCTGTGGGTGCTGAGCACCAAAGTGATTTAAAAACGCGAAAAGAGAGAAAAGGTTAAGAGAAACTACCATTTTGTATTACCAAAGGTCCACAGATATGGATAAATTTCATGGGTTTTCTGGTGCTCTTACAAATCTAGAATTAAGGGGTCAGGGCATAGCATAAGCTTATTTTGGCACAGGTAGCACAGGGAATGGCATGATTTATGTTTTTTCAGCCAAAAACAAGTGATTGCATCCCTCTTCAGAACAAAGGAACAGCAGAGAAGGAATGAAATGCCACCAAGCCAGTGTTTCCCAGGATGCCTTAAGGGAAGTGCAGCACAATTCCCTTCTGCTGTTATCCAAGGCAAAGCCAAACCAAAGCCTTCACAATCCAGCGAGGGCCGATCYACTGCCAGACCTGGCTCTGCCCGCCGCCAGACTGAGCACCACCAGCACTGCCATGGATCTGCCTCTCGGGCACAAATTCCCACGACTCCCAGGAAGTCCCAGCTGAAGAAGAGGGCCTTCAAAGGGCAGGGGACAATTTTGAAGCTGGGGGCAAGGTTTTTTTTTTTTTTTTTTTTTTTTTTTTTTTTTTTTTTAAACTTGGTTATTTTCAAGTAAGCAAGGAATGCCATCACAAGCACTTGGAAACTGCAACTTAGCAATTATTTTCACTTATTTTCCAGTTTGTCTCTGCCTCCTACTGTGAAAGGCTGCCACAAATGTACTTCCAGGAATGCAGCTTATAATGCAGAGCTTACAGCCCTGACAGGAAAGGACACCCAGCCCTTTTTGAAAGGTGTAAATGTAACAATTTACAGCCCAGAAAGTTTCTCTCTGAGACTGCTTGCCAGTCTATTACAGCTGCATTCAGCGTTGGTGTCCTCATAGCCTCTGTAAGTGCCTCCACACAGCTCTGACCAAAGTTCAGCCTATTTCTGTCCCACTCCTTTAATGCATGTTCCAACCCAACTCCTTCCAACGGGGACTGCAGAACCAGGTGTCCTAGTCTAAATTAGATCCAGCTCTTCCAATGTTCTTTTTAAGTGCTTAAATGCAGACACTGCACATATGGTATGTGCAAAAGTGTGCAATCAGCACAGCTGAGATTCTCAGAAATTTAGGGAAAATAACATAAGGATGTGAATCTTCCTGCAGCGGGAGCCCATGCCAGGAGTCGTTGGTTCAACATGCCAGGCAGAAAATCCCTTCTACTTCTTCCCTCCCAGGCATTTATCAACCACCAAGACTCTGGGAAACTGTAACATATCCCACACTTTGGAAAGGCCCCTGCTGGGGGGAAGCCATCACCTCCAAAAACACCTACCACAAGAAATGCAAGGAGTTGCGCTCTGCAGAACCTCAGCAGSGAAAGAGACACCGCCTATGTTTCCATCTTGTGATCCAGCAAAACCCTCTGCACAAGGGGGCTGGTTCTGTGTAGCAAAAATGTAATTTTAGAGAATAAAACATGTCAACCGGACAACAACTGCTGGTATTAATTCCAGTCTAGCTGAGAGATTTCAGGCTCTGTAATACAATTGATGTCTCCTTGTCATTTCTAAGTAATTATTATTTCAGATTGAAAATACAGGCTGTATGCCCAAATTAGTGGGTGTCACATTAAAAAAACAGTATATAATGATATAATTAAATATAGTTTTGATTGTATTAAACCACTCTGCTGCAGCAATAATTTTAGGATTTATCAGCAACGATTACTATGACAAATACCTAAACCAAACTGAATGCTACATTTCTGCCTACATAAATTTTCTTCACCTAACACTATATGTCTCACATCTACCAGTTTAATGTTCCCGTTTTAAAAATGACTCCCTTGTCTCAAGGGGCTTTGAAAGCCCTATGCTCTTAATTAGTTGGCTTTTTCTTTGCTGTTACTAAGGCAGCAGAGCTGACAAACTTGAAAAGGGAGGTTCAAAAAACAGTCTGTTCAGCTGCAAGGCTGAAGTAAATGGGTCCTTGAGCAAGCAGTTTGTAGGGAAAGGAAGGAATGCAATTGGAGAGGCAGAGTTATGGCTTTTGATGTGTGCCTGGCCAAAAATAAATTCTGTTGTTCTCCCGTAGMGGTTTCAAGTAGAATTTAGTCTGTTAATTCACATGCTGGTGTGGTTATTGCAGGCTAGATCCTGACAGATCCTAGGCAAGAGCAGTGCCCTGCACTGAGGGCTGTGACCAGTTTGGATAGCGTTAACAAGGAAAAAAAAAAAGCCAAACCTGTTTCTCTTGGTATTTGATCTTCACTGTCCATCAGTTTTTGACATTGCTCCAGAGAGGTACAGATCTTGCATTAAAAGACATTGGTAGAATTACCTCTTTCTCATCAGTTCTCTCTGAGACTATCAACACCAGCAGAAGTCTGCTGCAAACAAAGTTCCTTCAGTAACAAGATTTTCTGCTGTATCCAGACAGGAAACGACAGTTAGAAAATACAGTCATATTAAGTACACTCTTCAGTTCAATATAGCTTTGAAAAAAAACCTTATAGGGAGACTATAATTAGTGTGTTTTTTCACTAGTAAGGAAACTGCAAGACTGAACTCAGTTTTAAAATACAGCTTGGGTAAAGATGGATGGAAGGTTAAGAGGCAAACTGCTGTCCAAACAGCTGGTTCTATAACTCTAGTAAAATTAGGTGAGAATTATCCATCCGCCTAAGTGCCACCATGCAGTGCACTGCAAAAAAAATGCTCCACTGGGTTTTTATTGTTGTGCTTCACACTGCAGGAGAGAGAGGCCTCAACTCCAGAATAAAGAAACGGACAGGCTTGGGGAGGATGGCAGAAAAGGGAATGTAAAGCATCCTTCCCAGTGCGAAGGAAAGAGGCTGAGACACCCATCAGAATGAGGGAAGAAGAAAAGGGAAACATAGCAATAGGCAAGCAAGAGCAAAGGCATGGGAATAAGATGGTAACACGGTAGGTGAGAAACAGAAAAAGCAGCAAATACATGCAGACACTTTTCCTTGCTAGAAGCAATAACCAACCCCACAACCCTCTTCCCTGCTTTTTCCTGGATCGTTCTAGGTTGGAGATGGGTTTACACCTGCCATGTCCACAGAACTGCAGAATAGAGAGAAACTGCAGAAAAATTTGAGACCATAAATGTTACTGTTCCAGCTGGTAGGTAGGAGACAGATATTGTTCCTCTGTGCATCAAAATAAATTCTCCTAGAGTGAGAAAAAAAAATCATCAGGCATACAATTCTTCTGACAATAGAAGCTGATACGTAAGGAATGATCAGACCCTTGCAACAGCAACCTAGATTAGACAGTCTTGCAGCATCCTTCCTCTCCTGTGCTGAGAGTTTATCATCACATTGTACAAATTGCTCTCTGTTATCACAACTGGTTGAAATTCAAAAACTCATCTTCCTCTCTCACTTCCACTCTTAGCAAGTTTTCTCCTGCTAGTTGCAGAGTGATTTTCTAAAAGGACCAAGGTCTTCAGTTTCTGTAGATGGTACAGAGTATAATTATAATGATGCTTGAAAAAAGACATGAAATTAAGTCACAAGCTTATAAAAACTTGCTAGTACTTCGGCAAATGGAAGGTAGAAATCTTGGCACCGAGAAGAGTACTAAAGAGTAACTCCACTCTCAACTCAAAAGGTGGAGATACAAGATATTATACATATATCATTTATATATAAATACATACACACACAGACATATGCGCGCGCACACACACACACACACACATAAACACACATACTGATTTTTCTAACTTCTCAGGGTGGTGACTAGGAAGCAACAGTGCATCCTGCAGCAGTCCAGAGTACAGAGGGAAGTGTTCAATGTCTTTTTCACACACAAGGTAATATGTGCATAGATTAGTTTCTTTTCATAATAATATTGATTAGTCATTATTCCCCAAGCAACAGTGTGTTTCTCATTCACCACAAAATGAGAGATCTCTCATTTTATACCGAACACAAAAGTATATCATGAGATTCTGAAAATATAACAATAAAAAGCTTGACTGGCAAGTTAGGAAAGCTGGGCTGGTCATTAAGAATGAATAAGCAGTCATGAATTTTTAAAAGCAGAGGGTCGCAGAGTCGGCACGTTCCGAGGACACCACCTGGCAGCGAGAACAGGATAAGGAAGCAGTGGTGTGAGGGCAGGGAGCCAGGGCGGCCGCGCGAGCTGCCTGGCACAAGGGCTCCGCGCTCTCCTCGTGCTCTCCCAGCACCCACGTGCCAAGGGGCCGCGGCTTCAGCCCGCACACCAGGACACCAGAAGAGCCTCTTTCCAGTTGGGTCTTTTATCTTGCTCAGCCAGGGGAATAAAAAAAATCCTCAAAGAGCAATCAGAAAAGCTTTTGTGCTTTGTTTGCATTCAAAGGAGGGAGGTTTTCTGCCTTCCTACGGCAATTCTTACTGTTGGTAAGACRTGAACGGTGAATCTCAACAGGGCTATTGAAAATGTGTGCAGTTTCTATCGCTGAAGAATGTGACTAATCAACAAGCTAAATTCAGAGCTGCAGTATTTAGACCTCTGAACACATGRAACACAAATCAGCAAGGCTTGACCTGGTGAGAGGGTGCTTCTGCAACTGTGCAGGCTCCCAAGACCSCCGAGCTGTCCAGCTCTTCGCCTATCGCAGATACCCTTGGTCAGCCCTACAAGCACCTCACAGCTGCTCTGCTTCGATGATGGCCTAACAGTTTTCCTGCCTTCCTCTCCCCAGCTTTGTCGGAGGGAGACAAATATACAGAAAATCCAGACAAACCAAAAGGGTAAATAAGCAAGTGGCACAAAGCAGGAATTCAATGCTCTGGACAGCAGTAGTTTGATATTCTGACTACTGGGAACAGCCACATGATTGCAGCACCAAAGGAGTGCCTGCTACCTGACATGATACCACGATCAGAGATCATGATATGCTTCTGTAAAATAGCCTATATACTTCTACAGAGTAGTAGGAAAAACGTGTCAACCATTTTAACTGATGGAATAATATGATCCAGGTAGAGAAAACAGATCTTGGCCCATTACAAACCACACACAATTGTGCCGAGAGCAAAAAAAATTTATTGGTCCTTTAGATTTCCAATGACTACTTGTATTATGTTTAGCTACTTAATTCAGGTATTACATACAAAGGATATCTTTTCTTCATTTGCAATGTTAGAGCTAGCTTAACATTCAGTGGAAATGTAAGGAATAAAAGCAAAACATTTTTAAATTATTAGTGAAATGCATGATTACTTTTTTGCTGTGTTGGGAAGAACCGAGTTCTGTGCTCAGCACCCATCTTCCGTGAAGAGAACGCCCGCATACTCACAGAAGGCACTTGAAATTCCTGGAAGTTGGGATGTCAGGAGGAGAAGGGACTGGCTATCACTTGGATAACAATGAGCTTGTTTTGAATAAATGCAATATGAGTATAAATTGAAAGAGCCATAAAGCATTAACATACAAAACCTTAGCTGGATATGCTAACTGAAGGCCTGCAAAGCTAGAGCCCAACCAGTGCTTGGTGTCACTGCCAGCATTACTCATCATCTCCACCACAGAGGAGCAGCAGGGCCTTCCTGTAGTCCCCAGATGTATCTTTCTGTTAATATAACAAGACCAATCACCGTGAGTCATAACCACAGAAATGCACACGAAAGCAGCAGCCAGGGAGGACTCCGACAGACGACACGCACAGCCCGCCCACAGGAAATCCACTCGCATGACTCTCCGCTCAGGAATGATGCAAGGAAATTCTCTGCCTCTTACATTAGGAGTTCTGTTTACACAGAGAGACCTTCAGCAACACTGAAAGCTTAAAATTCACTTTCCTGGAACTGGGCTACCTACTGCATGAGATGCGTATTAGAAAGAATTTATCTGCAAGCAAGAGAGACCAAACAGAGAAGCCCAAAGCAGAACTAAAAGTAACAAAGCAACAGCTTTTAWATGTCCAAAGCGCAACCGCTATCACTTGGAGAGGGCCCCTCCCCGCTCCCTGGGCTTAGYGGGGAACTCTGCCACAAACTGCAGTGGGCTGCTCTCTGTGCGCCACGCTGCTAAAAGCAAGGCAGAAGACACAGCAACAAGTAAGAAATAAAAGCAGTGCTGCAATAACTTACAAAAAGAAAACAAACAAATTAATATCCCTGAAAAAAAATACGAAGGAAAAAGTATTTTGGTTTGAGCTCTTCGGTGAATATTCAACTAATCTGCAACAGCTGGCTTTGGATTTCMTGCTGGATCTTTCCCTTCCTGCTCCTTCCATCCACTCAGAGGAGATTATGATTCAGATAACRATTCTGCAGTGATATTTTTCCCTCTTTGAGATGGCGCAAAAAATTCCACATAAGTCTGAGACTGAAACTACAGCCTCAAGATAATATAAACTCCCAACCCCAAAACAGTTTTCTTTGGCACCAGCCCCTTTCCAAAGCACTGAAAATTAGAAGGAAGTCAGGCAAGAAGAAAAAGAAATAAAAAAGCTAAAAATGGAAATGCATGAGTAATAATGATTTCTTTTGACTACACTTGCTGTCCTAGGGAACACTGGAAAGAAATGTTCAGCTTTTCATAGGAAATATCTCCCAGYTCAATGACATCGCTACTGCAGCGCAACCAACACTGCTCTGACTACACTSTGTGGACCTGCCCTAAACACATCTGCTCTCCCATCCACCTGTTTATCTACCCCATAAACTTTTTTTTTATGATAAATAGTGGAAAACATATGCCAGGTACCTCTATTTTCTCTGAGAACAGAGCAGCAATCTTACCTGAATCATTTGATGCAATGATTTTGCAAAATTCTTTCTGAGTTCATGTCTAATATCCAGCAGATCAATTTCGCTCCTTGAAACCATGACTCTGATCAGGGTGTCATCATCAGTGCCAGCCCCCTGAAGAGGTCAAATAATATTTCAATGTGAGTTTGTTCTGAACAGGTCCAGTAATGAAACCACAAATACAACCAGGGTACAAGAAGAAAGCAAATGACACCACAAAACACTCATGGACAGCATTTCTGCTTTAAAACAGAGAACACTTTAGAGGGTCTCATAGCACGTTCACATCACAATATGGAGAACAGAGGGCGGCCCATGTGAAATGCTCTAAGCCCTGAACTCCTATGATTATCACACCTCTTATTTCATAGGTTTCATCTTCACAGGCTTCGACTGTGAATGCCCAGATAAATCCTAAATGATCTAGTTCCAAGATTACACAGCAGTGGATCTGATCATCACCATCACTGTCACATGTAAATAACCCTTTCAAAAATCCCAGGCTTCTGTAAAGGAGTATATAAACCCTAACAATGACTAGGAGAAAGCACGTAACTTATTGTACAGCCACACATAGCTGTACAATCCACAAATTATCCACCTGTGTATTACAAAGGTGAGTTTCAAAGTAAGTCTTTTCCAACCACACAAGCTTGCTCAAATCTTCTGTTTGACTTCATTATTTTGGAAGTTCCACTTTTTATGCTGGGAAGCAGTGAGCAGGTGCTCAGGCAAGTCAGATTCCAGGCAAGCTGAAGCAATAAAAGTTTCTGCATGTTGTCCCGCTAATGCGCCTCAAAGAAGGAATTAGCAGAGCCCTCCCTAAACTCCAGGATTACTCAGTTTTCAGGTTCAGCTGAAGTTTTCTTAAAAGGTTTCTTATATAAAGTTCTTAATGATTATTATTAATAGGAAAAAAAATGGATCTCACCAATAGACTAATAGAGAAAGTGGATCCGTCACAATATACATGTAAGAGAGCCTGAAATCTTAGAGATAGCTTTCCTGTTGCATTCTTAAAAAAAGCAATTGCTCCTCATACAGCTCAGCCTACTGATATAGTTTTTTATATTTTCCATCTGAACCTTATTTTACTTTGATCTCTATAAAGCAGTAGAGCAGCTTTTAAAAAATTAAGCTGTAATTTCACCTCTTTCCATTAATTCTCAGGCTGACACCTCATCAACACAGCCATCTGCTGGCAAATATTTCAGTGCTTTTCACAGGGGGTGGAGGGGGAAGTCTTCAGGGAATCTGAGAACTTGCATGAAAACAGAAGAATCCTATCTTTCCTAGGATTTGAATTAACATTAGCCATTGTGAGTTACAAATACAGTTTGCATTCTTATTTCTTCCCACCCAAAAGAAGGCAAAGCCACCAGAGAAACAGTTGTAGCGGACAGACTTCCCATGAGGTCCCCCTATAGAATCTTCAACTATAAATCCTCACTTCATATTGTTTAGTTTTTCTTTTTTTCCTCTCCGAAAAGYTTCCTTTGCTTCTCAAAATGGGATGAATAATCCCTTAATGTGTTTTAAAGCTAACTCCAGCTTCAATAGGTAAATGTTCTTTTTCAAAAGAGCCATAGCACAATCTGCTGTTTAGCTTTTGGTCATCCTTACTTTCTAAATGTATCTAACACATAAATAAATATATATATATATATATATTTTTTTTTTAGCTGAGTGTGCTCTGTGGATCTAGCCAGAAGATTTCTAGCATCACAAGATCAAGCCCCCCCAAAAAGAGCTGATCAAGTCAATGTTTCCCATGAAACATTTTGTGTCTGACAAACCTCCAAAGAACTTGAAGAAAGGCTTAGTAACTCTTTGCAGCCTGACAAATGTACAGTCCCCCAAGCTTTTGCATATGCTTTACAATATCCTGTTGCTAATTGCAGGAAAAGCAAAGGAATGATAAGCAGGTAAAAGAGAAAGGAACTGTAGCTGGAGGAGATGAAAAGTGATGTACAGAAACCATATATTTACCTTCATGGAATAATACAGGGTCTCAGCAAAATAGGCAGGAATGCTTCGGACGCATTTCACTAAAGACAGAAAACATAATGACTGCTGTTTGGTGCAGGGCAATCTTTTTCTGGCAAGACTAGACAGCTGTGTGCATTTCTGGACCACGTCTCCAGTTTTAACAATTAAGCTTACAGCTAGCAAACACCCCTGCTACAACTCTTTGCATTCTGAGCTTTTAAAAATACCACATCCTTCTAACAGGAAAGAAACCTTTCTCGTCAAGTTCTCCCACTAGTTGCAAGCCACTGTGGCACTGTATTGAACGAGCTGCCAGGAATACAAACAAAGGCAGAGTTTTGTCTCACTTCCTGGTGCAGGTGCACGCGGCTGAAAAGCACGGAATTCTCTTCCTCCCACACGTTTCTATTAAAGGAAGAGTAAAGACCTATTTCCTAGCTGCAAAAATATGACTTGGAAAGGAGGCATGTCTTCAAGCCACTTCCTATACAGCTGTAATTTAAGGGGCCAGAGGAGTAAATGAAAGGTGGGCTGCCTTAGATCTATGAAGATTGTTAATTACCAACTGCCAGAAGCAGCTTCTCCAAATCACCAGAGGTTTCACGGTCAATGGTTTCTTCAATTTGAAAGCCAGAAATAGTCATGTATTTGTCAAACACTGGAAAAGAAGAAAGTGTACAAACAGTCACACGTATAGCTGGTATTCCTCCCAGCACCCGTGTGAGCCCAGGTTAATTCCATCTGTACCTTAGCCACTGTTCAAATGTTAACTCATGCTTCCCTCTGTCCTATTTTAAATGTCTGTTTCCTTTGGGTTGCTACTCTACAACATATTCAATCAGAGACCATGGGAAAGAGAGTGAAGGGGAAGTTATAGGCAATGACAAGCATTTTTTCCCCTCAGGAGGCAGGTATTACTAGCCTGAACTTCAATTGGTACCAGCAGGTTATGGAAAATGAGAATGATGTTGATGACATTAATGGACGCAGCCACTTCACTTGCACACAAAGCTGTTCCCCACATTGGGCTACTGCATCCGATTAACTCTGTGCAAACAAACCGGCCTAGGGGCAATCTATTCAACTTCTGTGTTCAGGAGTATCCAGAAGACTCAGGTTTTCTACTGTTAACAACTCCTCTGGGAAATCTGCATTTCTACAGTGCTAAATAAACACTGAATACATCAAAGTAAGCTTCAGAATCACCCTAATTCAGGAACAATAAAAATCACAAACCAAAATTTCAAGTCTTATAGGACAAGCTTAGGGGGAGACACCTAAAAAATATGCACCTATAAAAGGGTTCATCTTTTCAGGGCTTGATGTCCATCAGATGATGGTGATTTGCAACAGACTCTCAGCATCACTTCTTTCATGATATCTCTTTCAAAAAGGGGAAAAAATAAAATAAACAAGTATCCAAAAAAAAAAAAAAAAAAAGCACTCCAGCCGTCCCTTAGATCTATCACACCACTCCTTCAAGCAGCAAATTGGTACTGCTCCTTGCTATGGGGAAATAAATTAATTATATGAAACAAAATTTAATATATTAGGCAGAGGGAAGAGATTAATAAAGATTGCTTGGTTTGACAAATGCAGTAGCAGAAACAGCTTTTGCACTGCTTCTACCACCAGCTGGGCAGATTGTAGGCTGTTATTTCAGTCATATTTGAACTATGTTTACCTACCCCTCCTTAAATGGGAAATGCTTCGGGTTCCCAAGATGGTGATGAACTTTTCTTCATCTGTTCCCCATTTCAACTCCCCAGCCCTAAACAAGACCTGTTGCAAATTCAAGAGATTAAAACAGCAGTATTGCTTGTGTGTCTATGCACCCTATTGAAAAAGCTCCATTTGTCTTGCTCTAAAGCACACTAAATTACTATGCGAGCCTTGGTTATGACTTCAGAAAGGAATAACTGATACATTCTGAAACTGGTTGTGAAAGCATTTAGATTAATAATATTGCCTAAGGCCCTAAAATTTACGATAGACAAGGTCTCTTTTATAAGTGTAGAGCCTTCTAGAATCATAATACAGGAGGATAAAGCCAAAAGCAAAAACACA
>NW_020455547.1:368575-390636 GCF_003342845.1 Nothoprocta perdicaria
TTTTTTTTTTTTTTTTTTTTTTTTTTGGCAAATCAGACAGGCAGAACTTCATTACTTGATGACTCACAGCAAAGGCAGAACCATGCTGAGCTGGCCAAGGAGGGAGTATTCCAAAACGAAGAATCAGATGGATTTATATGCTCTCAGAAAGAGGATTTTAGACTGTTCATTTCTCAGCCATAGGAAACTAGATTGATAACAAATTTCCATTATTTTAGAGCATATTCACTCCTCTCAGGCAAGTCCTTCAATGTAAGCAGCTTTGTGGTGGATCTGCTATTCTGCTTTTCCTCTGTCTCACTTTTTTTTGAGCAATTTGTATATTATCTTTCATCTCAGTTGACAATCTGCAAGCAATAAATCTAGCTCAAAGCTATCCAAAGTAGCTAAGAGGAAACATTCATTAAACAAGTTCTGTCACCAAATTGCTGAAATGGTGACCATTACTGCAACTAGCAACAAAGCTAATACATTCTAAAAAAATACCACGCCGCGGCTACCRGTTTACTGCTGGAATACCTTTCCCTGTGTGGAATACAGGTTTAGGGATCAGGAAGGAATGAACTCTTAACATCTCTGAGTTTTCCAGCAGTGGATCTCTAAGTATCTTAACTCTCAGCATCCAAAGCTCTCCCTTCCCTTGACTTAGCCACTGTAGTTTTTAAGGCATCTCATGAAGTAATAAACAAAACAGGACATGGGTTGTACTAAAGCCTGAATGCACCCACAATTTTGATGCCAATTTCAGTTTTGGCTACTATGTCCAGAATGTATAAAGATTTAGCAACTTTTTCTTTAAAAGRAGGGAACCTCAAAAAATTCTCTCACATTTTGGGCTCCATTTGTGTACTCCTTTTGCAAAACAATAGGTAGAAATGACATGTGGGGAAAAAACAAATAATATATGCATACATATACATACATATATGAATAAAATCACCCACCTGAGCATCCTGCTCAACAAGCGCCTCATCAACACSGCCATCAGGATCTCTATTTGCCTGAAGAGAATTTGTAGAAGTCATTATATTGATAGACTAGTTGCTTTTTGATGCAGCTGTTACATTCAGCTTGCAAGAGTGACTGTGAGAGGCCCATCCATAGGGCAGCTTCTCCAAAACAAATCTTATTTATCTCTACTGCTTGCATACAGCATAATGAAATAAATACTTTGTTTTTCCAATACCATCAACAACATCAGGGTCACTGCTCACTCTGGAGCATCATAGAAGTTTCTCAGGCGAGGGCTGTGGAAATAACCTGTAACAGAGCTCCAGATTGTTCCCATCACCTTAGTGGAAGTTACTCAGTTTCAGAACCAATCCTGCCCATCAGCATGTCTGTCTAAAATCCCAAGACAGTAAGWAAGAAGTATCAGACAAGAAAGAAGAAATTAAGAAGTGAGCAGGAGTACATATAATTTCAGTTCATGTGCTGCACACCCCAGCACGGGCAGTGTGCTGCAGCCCAAGATTTCAGTGTCTCCCCTACACACATGTTTATAGATACTGACCTGCAGCAGGACCACAAGCAGTCTCTGAAAATGGCCAGATGTTTCTCCTGTGATCTTATCCTCCAAGTTGGCCTCATATTCTGCAAAACATCAAACCTATTCATCACCTTACTGGCTTCTGGAGTACTTTTATGAAAATACCTTTTTTTTACAATTTATTTTTGACTCACAGTTTGTGGAATCATTTATCAAAAATAGCTTTAATAATCCAAACACATACTATCCCATTTACATTATTGTATAACTGTGGCAAAAAAAAAAAAAAAAAAATAGCCTCCCAAGCTCACAGCAGGAGCTGATTACTCAAAATATTATAAAATACAGGGTGTGCCACAAACAGGTTAAACTCCTTAAAAGAACTAAAGGGCATAAAGATATGCTGGTACACTGAATTAGAGCAATCCAGTGAGCAGGAGCCCAGGAAAGTTTCATTTTGCTTGCAAAACCTAATAGCATCAACAAGCTTTGCCCTTGGGGACCTTAAGTCTTGTCTTGAACCTTTTTCAGATGTGACATTTTCTTATGTGGCAAAAAGCTGGATAGATAGAAAATAAGTGTATTGAATTCAATTAAAYAGCTTCAAAATCACTACCAACAACGACATCCAAAAATCACAGAGGGAAATCTATGTGTGGATATTTATGTGCTTCAGCTCAAATCTAGAAACATGGCATATAAACCAACCAAAAGTTGTACTTGCTTGAGCACAAATGCATTTGACCACAGTTCCCAGCAGGAAGCAAACAACTGCTTCCATTTACGTGGTACCAGTTTACAACTACTAAAAATCCCCTTTGATTAGAGAGACGAAGCATATTGGGTGGAAGAAAAGCATAGTTGAAGGAATTCTGACTATATATCACAAGGCGGCAAATTCTGCATCCAAGTTAGAATTGTAAAACAAGAAGGATTGTAGTTTACATTCCAAACCCTGGCTTCTTACAGTATGAAGTTTTCCAGCCCAAAAGAACAAAATCCCAGCTGTTAGAAACACCCTTTGGTTCATGGACAAGCTTATTTGAAATAAGCATCCAAACTATATTGACAGAATTGAAATGAGAACTAGAAGCTTATTTTTAACTGAACTTTTACCTTGCAGATAAACCTGCTTTATATGCCGCACTTCCTCCGGTGTTCGGGAGGCAAGGATTTCAATCARCACTTTCTCGTTGGTCCCTGCTCCCTAGAAGGGGGCAAGTATAAATCCTTTGGTAAAACAACAACCTGGTGACGAGCATTCCCAAGACAGTCACAAGCAAACAGCAGCTTTACAAACCTGGAGCACAGAGTCTAAGCATCAGCAGTTGTGGAAAACCATGGCAAGTGGTTTCAACACATAACAAGTTTCAACAGACTTCAAGCTCTTAGCTGGGTTATTAACTTGCACCGAAATCTGGTTATCGGGTTCCTATCAGTTGTTACCCACCTTAGTTGAACTGCAGCTAGTATCAACACCTTTTCCTGCACAGATGCATTCTCTGGAATTCTATCATCTTGTGTAATATTATTTTAATAACAGTAACAAAAACACTCCTGTTTCATTATATTTATTTTCCCAGTCTGTTCCATCACTTCCCTGGCAGGCTTCAGCCCTTAAGTCAACAAAAGGAGCCTGGAAATTTTTTTGGTYCTTTTAGTGAACAGAGCTTCTTTGTCAGGTGCTATCGCCCCTTCCCACATCACAGAAACACTACAGAAAACTCTGGGATTCAAAGTTTCTGTTGTCCCACGCACTGTTTGCTGGGTCATGGGTTCATGAGGACTAAAGCCTACATATTAACCAGGTCGTCATCAAGCATCTTGGGATCTTACACAAAAGTGCCACCTCAGCCAAGCACTAGCTGACACTATGTCAAGTTCAATGTCCCCCACAACAGTCAATAGGTTCTGCAAACAATTCAGGGACACCCACTTCCTGAATTTCCACAGGCTGATGAGATCAGACAGATGTGACAGGAAAAAGTAGAAAGGGAACATATGGAAAAACACACAAAGAGTAGTGAATAAACATAAAGGCCATAAATTGTCTATTTACCTGTCCTTCCCCMAAACGCACCAAATAGATTCATATAAAGACAGATGTTAGAAAGGTAACATTAACTTGGTTATCAATTCTTCCCATTGTGTAACTGCAGACAGGTTTGAATGCATTGAGAATAAAAACTCATTTATTCTGCTCCTGGACATGAGTTTACACAACTTTACATCAAGTTGAATTGTACATCATCAGATATAAAAGGCTCTCTAGCTTAAATCACAGTCAGCAAGAGACAGCCAAAACCCACCATACTTCGATGAAATGCCTTCAACTAAYTTGTAGTCCATGCGTACAGCTGTAAAGCTACAAATCTGGTGCTGCTCATAGCAAAAWAACTTGTGCATCCTTAACTTCAGCACTGCACTTCAGCAGCAAGAAAGATTTAACAACCATACATACCTCCGACTTGCAATACCTAAATCAGGAGTAAGTCCCACGTTATGAAATTTTTAATTAAAATCTACAATGTCATTGTTGTTTCTTGTTAAAACAATTTCACATAAAACATTATACAGATGAGTTTTCTAATATACTGCTAATGAGTTATACGGGTAAATAATAAAAAGCAAAACCACAGCAATAACTAGATCATTGTGTGTTAGTATAACATTCCTAATTATAAAGAGAGAAGATTTCTACAAGCATTTCTCTTACCAACAGAAAGCTTTTATTTACAGAAAACAAAACAAGAGCAAAAAACAATCTTATTTCAAAGAATGTATTCACACCAACCCCTTGGTCCCCTCCGCTTACCTTGATGGCATGCTTCAGTGCATGAGCATCAAATATGTATGTTGGTCTCATCAAAGACACCATCAAGGTTTCAAATTTGCCAGAAAGCTCTGATTTCAGGTCATCTACAAGATCCTAGTGCAGAACAAACAAAGAACTGTAACAAACAAGGATTAAATGTTTCAAATGGATGTCACACATGTTCACAAACCAAATCACTCTGGAGAGGCATCAAAAGCGCTAGCGATAGGGCTGGGTTTCATTTTAACCAGCACCTACAGTGAAATAAACATAGCTCAAAGTGTAAGAAGGAAAAAGAATAGTTTATGTATGATATAGGCATTTGGAAAACCCGAGACATATTTTGGTCTGCAGGCTTAAAATAAATAAAAAAACAGCAAGGCAGAATGACACATGTGAAATAGAAAAACACATACACAATTGCTTCACAGCTCATATAAGCAAATATAAGAATTTGTCAAAAAGCAAAGGAGATTGGAATGGTCGTTACCAATTCCATTCATTTGGATTTGTTTGGCAGCTAATGCTAATACAGACAGAAGGTTCATATATTTTGTTCATTTTATATATATATATATATATACACACACACACACACACACACATATGTAGAAAACTTTTAAACTGCTTGCTAGCTGCACTTGTCATTGAAACAAAGGTTAGCCAGATAAGATGTTTAAGGAATAAGCAATGCTCAAAGAGAGAAACAAATCTTCCTTGCTTCAGTCTACCCTCTGCCATTATCTACCATATACTTGCCTTCATTTTCTGCTATGACATTAGATAGCTAGAAAAACTAATAGAAATCAAACCAAGAGAAAATCCTTTTCCCACTATCACATTACCCTGCAAACCAAATTTGTGGCATCAAAAGATTTGATAATTCCTTTCATACTGAGAACGAGGTCAATATTAGAAGCATGGTAATGGGAAACTACAGATTTTTTTTTTGTGCTAATCCTCCCAAGATGCTTATTGGAGTGACAGATGAAAAAAGAAAATCACAGCACGCCATTGTGATAACCTCAATGGAATATTCTAACCTAGCCAGCAACTCTGAATTATTAGGGGTGAGAAGATAGTCGCATTTTCTTCAAAGGACTCATAGGTTTATATTCCTCACAGTTTTAAGTAATTCTCAGAGGCCATATTCAGCTCTTTTCTGAAGTATTTTTTCTTCTCACCCTGCCAAACAAGGTTTTAAAGGCAGATGCAATTTCCTGGCGCTGACTGTTGTTTCTACTCGTAAGGATCTTCAGAATCGTTTCTTCATCAGTCCCTGTACAAGAAAGAAGGAAATCAAACTGTTAAAACAATGCTGGCAGAAACACAGACGGCAGTACAAGATGCTTTAGAAACAGCAATTCTTTGACAAAAGGCATAAGCATTCAACTAACAAGTGTCACACCGCAAGCTGTGCTGCCAGCTTTGGCAACATGCTGTAGCAAAACCACGGCTGCAGGAGCCACACACTGTTCTCAGTCAGTGTCCTGCTCCAGATCCTGCTCCCAGCACCCAAGGCCACAGGTACAACATTTAGTCACTGTCTGTATTTCTATAAAGGAGCGTTGCTTTCAGACTCTCCAACGGATTTATTTTAGAATAAATACCCTGTCTCCTCCAGCAAAACTCAGTTCAGCAGCCCTAAATACCCCAGAGTATGGAAGTATGGAGCTACTCTCCTTCTATATAACAGTTTTCAAAGTAGTCCTCACAGCACAACATCTTACTAGTTCCACTTAATCTGTTGATGAGCTGAGGGGCATTGCATTTCCTTCCTGTTCTGTACTTTCTTGCAGCCTTTCTTGTAAATTCCTGCATGTTCACACARGGAAGCTACAGCAGAAGCTGGAGCACTTGTGGGTCAACATTCACACAGTGTGTCTGTGCCCCTTGTAAACAGGTGCTGTGCCACGGCTTGCCCCTTTCTAGGCCAGGGCAGCTGTCGCACGTTTTCCAAGCACAGAGTTTCTAGCTATATTGTTGTAAGTCTGTTCTGCCAGGTCAATTTAGAGCCTAACTTACTGTGCAGTAAATCCTGTTCTGTAGACAAGTTCGGGAAGTATTCATTTTTCAACTGGAAATGTACAAATAGCCTTCTTTTTCTCCCCTGTGCTAATCTCAAAATAAGCACTCCTAAGGAGCGCACAGTCAGAGCTGCAACATGCTGAGATTTCTGCATTTCTGGGGTTATCATTCCACAACATGTAGACACAYGCCCTATCCTCACTTGCTAATATCGAAGAAAATCATGAGTTCAGACAGGACCTTTCCAAAGCCAGCTAAGACAAGAATGAGAGCCCCTTCCTTTTCATAAATTAAATTTCTCTTACCCATTCCCTTCATAGCCTTACGAAGGGCTTCTGCATCAGCTCTGGCATCAAAAGGAGAGAAGGCCTTCACGGTGCCTCTTGTGTACTAGGGGACAAAAAAAAAAAAAAAAAAAAAAAAAAAAAAAAAAAAAAAAAAAAAAAAAAAAAAAAAAAAAAAAAAAAAAAAAAAAAAAAAAAGAGAGAGAAAAAAAAAGAGAAAGAGAGAGAGGAGGTGAGAGAAAGAGCAAAGCCATGACAAAGAAGATACCCACACTTTCCAGTCCTCTCAGTCACCTCAGACCAGAATTTGAATCCCAAATCAAACGGTATTGCTATATTTTTCTTGCAAATGCCTAAATAGTGCTCTGTGGGTATGTAAACACGGCTCTTGCTAGAAAGGTACTAGCATGGTTTCACTCAGCAGCGGCCCTCCTAAGTTTTTTTATACGGCAATCGTTCATAGGATTGGTACTTACAACATTAAGGCCTGAATGCATGAAAGCGGCTAAGCAAATATAATTTATTAGAGTCATTTGGGGAATTAATTGGGCAGAGCATGTGTGCTGGAAAAACTGCACAAAGACTCAAGACATGCTCAGACATGAGAAAAAAAATTCCTTTCCTAAAGGAAAACTTATTGGACTTGCAGCCTGTGTCATGCTTCAATTTTTCCCACTCGCTTGGTTTTTCACCATTTACCTTTTGGCACAAGCACCTTTTACTCAAGTGATTCAGCAACCCGTCATACTGGAAATGAGACCTACTGAACTTTACAATGAGCTTCAACTTTTCTTGGTATTTTTGGCATAAGAATCTTCTTACACATGCCATTCAGCTACCTTYCACAGAGTAGTTTGCGGCCAAAAAAGAAATTTCCTTCCAAATATAAGGATAGAAGATCAAGCCATTCAAACACAAAAATAATTCCATTAGGTTTCCATGGAACAYGTCTCTTCAGGGAGTTTCTTGTCCAGTCAAAAGGATATTTAGCACCTTAAAGACTTGCCTTTACTTAACCACGACAGTTAAGAACCCACTGTGCTACACTCACATGCATAATCTGCTATATCAGATGTTAAGCTGAGCATTGGACGAGGTGGGAAAGAGCCCAGGCTCAGGAAGTGGGAGGTCACTCCAACTCCTGGCGGACACATGAGTGGGTGAGGTTTCCTATAGCCATTCCTGTGTGGATCTGGCAGGCTGGAGAGCCAGGGCATTCTTCCACTTAGGTCACGGAGCACAGAAGGAAGTGCCAAGACACCCCTTGGGGYGGAGGGCAGGTTATTTGAGAGGCASGGCAGCCCTCTGGCCTCTGCGAGCGGCCTTTCCCTCAGGTGCGGGAGCTCAGCCCAGTTTGCCTCAGTCACCGAATTTCAGAACACAGAGGAGGATGGGGTTTAGCAGGAACAACACATTTACTTCTAGTAGATGCCTTCCAGTATCCAGCACACTTGAGGGATTCGACAATTCCCCCAGTGTTCTGTTTTTCCCATTACAAGCAAATTCCCAGGCAATTTTTCAAGTTATAGTACAGCAATATGTAGTTACTGATTTTTTTCCTGGCTATCATGAAAAAATCTCCACGATTTGGGAATCAAAGTTACAAAACAGTTAGATTCAGTTTAGTAAAACAGAAAATAAAGAGTGAAAAGCCTCTATTTTTCTTCTCCCTTTTACTCATTCCTTTTACTTTAGTAATCCTCATTAATCTTTTTCTGACTGACAGAGTAAAGAGGGTATTTTTCAGTGTTTTCTCTCTTTATAATTAAAGGAAAGAAACCCATAATTCTCCTATTGAAATAACTCTCTAGTCAACAGATCTCATAGAGAATAGGTCTTGACTTCTACGTTAAAACTTTGTTTAAACACTAAATTTTCCATTAAAATCCACTTTGCATCATCTTTCTTACTTTTGTCAACTGAGAAAAATGCTTCCATAATTCTCATTTCCAAATCATCTTGTGGAAAACCTCAACATAYGTTAGACTTGACAAAGAAATCGTGAAATTCTTCTCATATAGCTGTGACCTGAGAGAAGTTCCTCGATGAAAGTAGGCACCGCTACATTTCAAGGATTCCCTCCTAAGCAGTGTTGACCGGGGAGGTTCAGGTTAGACACTAGGAAGAATTCCTACATGGAAAAAGTGGTGAAACATTGGAACAGGCCCAGGGGAAGTGGGGGAGTGACCATCTCTGGCAGTGTCCAAGGAACGTGTAGTTGAGGTGCTTAGGGACAYAGCTTAGCAGGCAGGGTGGTGAGGGGTTCATGGTTGTACTCGATCGTGAAAGTCTTTTCCAACCATAATGATTCTATGATTTAAAAGCTCTGTGCCTCCAAATAATAAAATTAATGTTTTCTGCTTGTTCTTTTTGCTTCTCCTGCCTCAGCAGAAGCTTGTAGGCATGTTTGTGGAGGACAGGAAAATTCGTCKCATCGGCTGAGCTCTTTTTTTCCTCCAACCAGCAGCTCAAAGCTACCAACAGCTTCTCCCGCTAGACAACATTGCTTCATAACTTGATGTCATGTGGCCACATACCCTGGCAACAGCCCTATCTGCATAAACACCAAGAGCCGCTCAACTAGGTTCCTTTTTGTTTTTCCTACCAAGTGGGCAAAAAAAGTTTCCCACCCACAAGATCCTATGTTTAGTCCTAGTGAATACAAAGGATTCATTATCAAGGGACAAGAGACCACATTTGTACTGACCTAGACTCTCTCCCAGTCGCTTTTGTTCCGAACCCACTCATGGCAAGTCCTTACCAGGCAGATGTCACACACGTGAAAAACTACCCCTTTTCATCTTGCTGTAGCAAGAAAAGCCGGGTCTCATCTCTCTGCTATTGAGAAGGCCAGTATCTGTTACAGAGAAGCTCGTATACGCTACCAGATTTTTTTTAAATCAGTCATCTGTTACCAAGAAAGCACAGGGAAATGGYGCAAGGAGAAATGCAAACCGAGAACGCTTTCCAGCACTTCAGTGGACCAGCAGAAAAGGAATGCTATTTTGAGAACACGGAGATGAGCCCAGGAGCTTACATGCTGGAATAAATGCACAATTCCCTTTGCATTTCTTAGATAAGTAGAACCATCTTGCAGATAATGCACAATCAAGTGTTGACCAGTAAACTGAAAGCTTCTATAGCCATTAAAGACGGGACAGACATCGTAGTTCAAGCTATGCTTTTATATTGACATCATACAAGAAAKATACAGGTATTTCATGAAACTTGAGCAGAAATGGCAACAGCCAGGAGAACATAAACTACATAGCAGAACGATGCATACAGACACAAAGTAGGCATGTATATAAAACTATTTTAMAAACAGTTTGACATAAAAAACTCTAAATTTAGTAAAGCTTCATTTTGCAGCTTAAAGGGAATGAATAAGCTCTGCTCACCAGACTATTTGCATCTGCCCTGAAAAAAAGAAAAAAAATCCTCCTAACAAGAAATGAAATTACCCAATATCTGTGTTGAACTCTGAGTCACTGCACCCTAGATACCAAAGATAGAAGGGGAAGMGAGAGGCAGAGAAAGAGAGAGAGAGAGGACACACACTTCTGTGTTAACAATGACCGCTACAGATAAAGTGGTGTGAGATGAGGCAGTTTCTCTCCAAGTAAGGTGGGTAAACAGACATGGAGAGACCAGTCTGTACAGCACCTCATGGCTCACAGCAGCTGCCCACAAAATGAATGGATCTTTCTCTCCTGGCAGTGGCAACACGCAAAAATCGCTCAGCACCTCCAGAGGCAAAAAAGAGATCTTGTCACTCCTGAGCAAGAGCAATTATTTCAGTGCCAGAGACTCCCAGAATAGCTCACCTTTTTTCAAAGGCTATGTTCTTCAGTGACATATCTAAACTTAATTGGACTTCGGTACACAACACTTCTCATGCTGTTCTGTACAGCTTCTATGAACTCTGAACCTTCAGCTACCTGCACAGTTACTATTAATACTCAATATTTCACAATTTTTCACAATTAACTGATATGTGTTTTCACTTAGTGGTGCAACACAATTAGTAACAGAAAATAAAAACTCTTCACATGCAAAAGCATACAATACCTCTGCCATGAGGAACAGATCTTATTTCTCACCTTTCTTCCCTCTGCCCCCCCCTTCTTTTTTTGAATTGAATTTTGAATTCCACTAACAGCCTTACAGCCACATACAGGCAGAGAATGGGGGAGGAAAGGAGAAAATGGGAGGGTAAGACCTATCAGATACAAGACCCACAGCTGCAAATGACTTCAGCCCAACTCTTCTTACCTCAGTCAGCCACTTAGTCCCATGTGTTACCTTRGGCAATAGAAAACCCTACCACTTTAACACAAGAAAAACTGGCTTTTGCTAAGGAACATGAAAGATTCCTATGACAAAGATCAAGAATTCCAGTCAGTGCCTATGTGGAGGCATGGATTCACTAAATGATAAGTGAATCAGAAATTTCCAAGTTTTTACAAAGCTTGAATCTATCTTCAGATCTACAAGTGATATTACACATATCACGGCAATAAAAGTTTGTCCAAGCAAATCAGTCTTTCCTAATATCCTACACTTGCATGGGCAAGTGCCTCTATTTTCAGTGAGGTACAGAGATACATCTCAACAAGCCAATCTGAGTTAGAAAAAAATGCTTTTCTACCGCTCAAAAGGACAAGCAAAGAGTTAGCAGAAGACAACTAAAAACAAATGGCCCTTTCTTTAAAATACAAAGCCTGTTTTTCTTTAAAAAATAAATTCAGATAGACGGTGAGTAAATGCTCTCAGCAATATTAAAACATCACTAGTATTAAATAATTCAACTAAGTACCCAACTTMTTTCAAATTAAAATAAAAAACCACTACAATGTTTCACTGTTTCTGTGCAATCAGCCTCACTTGTACAATGTCATGGCTTTCGATTCCTGACTTGTTCTCCAAGGCTTCATTCAGGCTCTGATGCAGCAACAGGGGTACAAGGTTTGTAAAGAAGACACCGAGTGAAACTGTGTGTGGTTACTACAATATTTTGAGGGAAGAGGAGGAAAAAAAGGGGGGGGGGGGGAAGGGGACCCAGGAAAGCATCAGGAGGGACCTGGCTGCGCTGAGACGTGTCACCTCCGTGGCAAAGAGGCAGAGCTGCCCAGAGGCGAGCGGAGGAGGAGAAAATAGTTCTTCTCTTCCCTCCGCCAGTGGAAAGCGCCTCCACCCAGGCGCAGTATAAACACACGGCACTGAAAACTTGGCCGAATTACTGAAACAGACGGGGGAAAAAAAAAAAAAAAGAAAAAATAATAAAGTTATGCCTGCCACGCGCCTCCCATGACCAGCTGTGCTCCCCATCGCCGTCCTCCTCCCGGCGCCTCCCGACGCCCGGGACGGGGCGGCTTGAGAGGGGCCGCAAATACAGCAGCGGAGCGGAAAAGGCAAGAGGGCAGAGCTGTGGAGCGGGTCGCGCGGCCGTTGGCGGCCGTTGCAACCGCCGCCTCACCTTCGCCATGTCGGGCTCCTCCGCGCCGCGCCGCGCCGAGCCTGCAAAGAGAGAGGCCGTGAGCAGGGGCCGGAGCCGCAGGGGCCGGAGCCGCCGCGCCGCCCTCCGCGCCCCTCACCGCAAGCGGGTCCGCAGAACCGTCCGAGGGAGCGAGGGAACGAGCGGGAGAGGGAGCGAGCGGGCGCTGCGAGGAGGGAGGGAGGCGGCCCCACCCAGGGGCCGGGCCCTGCTCCTGCCCCGCGGCGCCGCCGGGACTGGCCCCTCCTTTTTTTCTTCTTTTTTCTTCTTTTTTTTTTTTTTTTCCATCACTTCATATTGCCCCAAAAGTTCACAAATAGTTCAGGAAAAACATGAGACGCAGCAGCCCCGGGGGCCAAGCGGTTTGCCAAAATGGCCTGATTTCCTTACTAAAGTCTCCTTTGCATCCCCTCCCTTCACAGAAACACAGACTCAAGAACAGCAAAACTGCTCAGTATGGCTCAATATACGCACGGAGCAATGAGCAATAGATAGGCTGCAAAGTCAGGGTGTTTAAGAAAATATAAAGGGCTCTGAAATGGTTTTAAGATTTTTGTGAGTGTGTGTGGCAGTTCCAATTGGCTGCTTCGCGTTTAAGCACAAACGCAGCTCAGGCACCCCCACCTCCAGCTGTAAACACCGAAGCAATTTTCTCCCTGCGTGTTGCATCCAGAGCATATACAGGATATACTGGGCTCATGTTTCGAGCTTTACCATCTGGAGAAAGTTCACATTATACACCATGGGAAAGAAAAAAAATAAAGAAAAAAAATATAGAAAAGAAAATGTAGGACCTGGATCCTTCATTTTTAATGCACTCTGAAACTCCAAGGCACACGACTGCCACACCGAGCACGGAAAGCCACAGATGTGAGCGCAGCCACATGGAATTCAGACCATTTGTGACTCAGGCATGTGATAAGAAAAGGAAAAGCTACTGGACAGCAAGAAAGCTCAACAGGGTTCTATTAGTATCAACTAGTACCAATTGATACCAGAGTATCAATTAGTGAACAATCAGTAACTCCTCTGGAAACCAATAAAGCTCTAGTCCAGCTTGCTTTGAAACGTGTCGTTAGGATCTCCCTTCCATAGCAAATGGCACACACAAAGATAAGTATGGTTGCCTTGAGCAATTCAAATCTATCTGTTAAGCTTCATGAATGATGAAACAAGTCCTGGAATAATCTGGGGAAAAAATGTCTATTTCTGACTAACACGTGCTTCATCAATTGGTATCTGAGTGCCCACAATGCAACTGTGCTGCCTCAGAAAGACTCGGAGCCTCCTCTCCCCTCCTTCCACTGCAGCAGGCCATGAATTAGCRGCCAGCATTGGCTGGTCCCACACCAAATAGCTGCTATTAGCTTAACACAAGCACTGCAGAATTTTCATGGAAGGATGGGGAGACTGAAAAGCAGCTTGCCTTCTCCTAGCTGTATTCATGTATCTTTCAAACTACGAGGATGGATTTTTCTGATAGATGGGTCATATGATTTATGTTTCCAGTGCCATATTTAATATCCTAATTTATGACCACTCCCAAATTTAAGAAAATCCTCAGATGACAAGAGATATCTTCAACACCGTTTCTCCCTTTAAACACTGTGTTGCAGGCTGTGGGATTGGGACCAAAATAACACACACCCCTTGCTGTGCAGTAAGCCCCTCTGCGTACGCACTTCACGCASGCTGGAAGTGAAGCAGCCCACCCTGGGTCGTTTGGAGGTACCTGGCACCGCTTCCCTCTCGCGCACCTCTGAGGAGCTCACACTTGCAATGCCTTGGTGCTCCACTCCAGGTGCACGCTCCTAGTGCCGGCCAAACACAAGGAAAGGTACCACCAATCTAATCCATGAAGGATAAGGAACAGAGAATCTTGGATATGAGAACACACAGTATTTTCCTGCTCTGAAAGGGTCCAAAGGAGAAAAAAAAAAAGATTTAAGATAAACACTATCTGAAACAATGGAAAGGTTAAACTGAGATGAACAGAGCAATCTTGTTGCCAGCAAATGAGGTTAGCAGTATAAGTTACTCCAGTCAGGCTAAAATGCTGTCAGTGTTTGCTTAAGCAAGCAAATATTTGCACAACTTCATGGAAGAAGGAGGCCTTGAAAGGCATTAGAATAAAATTAYGCAAAAGATTTGCCAGTCCGCTTTGCAAGAGCTGATGTTTGAAAATCTCACACTCGTCACTGAACACCCATCTTTGCATGGATTTGAATGCAAAGGGAAGAGGTAAGAATGGTTGGACCTGAAAACTCAGAACAGGCCCGAGGAAGACATRAGCTTGCAGCAGGAGAGAAATGTGTATTGTATGGACTGCCCTTGGTGGCAAGATTTAAGGTGGGCTAGGAGCCATTTACAGACATAATGTGCAGGACCTCCCTAGCCATGGTGAGCATAGCTAGCTGCTCTAGTGTCCAACACAGCGCTCACCCACAAACCATATAAAGGTCTTCCCGATTCAGYACACTACTGCCAGTGTTTTTTTATTTTTAATTGGCTCCAAGCTTTGTTAAGTGCAGAGCTGTGCACACCTGGAACAATAACAACAATAACAACAACTGATAAACAAAGCAGCAATGCCTTGTGACATATTTAGTTTGACCACACAAATCAATTTTCATTTGCCAACAGGGTCATGCTTTTCTAAATGCYAAATCTGCTTCAAAGCATAGATCTTGTCTGCATAAAGTGAAATTCTGGCCTTGCCTCTAAATCATGCTTTTAAAGAGTAAAGATGAGCTCAAGTATCACATTTAGGTCGAATGTCCCTTGGTTAGGCAACCGAGATGTGTCTAACAGCCACCAAGCCAGGGTAACGTGAGAAGCATGGATTACATTAGCAATCTTGCACTTCCTCAGCAGGCAGGATGGGATTGCATCAGTCAGAGCATGCATTCTGCATTCAGAGCATCTTGCTCTGAAAAGACATAATCTACTGTTGCTGTGCCAGAGGTTAGTACTTCCCTGGCCTAACCTCCTGGAAAGGGGTTAAAAACTACATATGCATATTAAGAACAGCAGGACAAAATACGGAATGAGCAGCACTCACGAGGACATGATTCCTGCACCTCTGTCCCTCTGGAGGAGGTGAGACTCTGGGGAGAGCGTGGCCAGTCTGAAACCCACCTTCACAAGAGGGAATTAACCCTACGGAGTTAATCCTCCTAGGACGTATCRTCCTATGGAGGAGGTGGCAGGAGAGCAGCATGAAATTCTGTCACGGGCACAGGCTTCACCTGTCAGCCACTTCTCTCCCTTTGGGAGGACGTAAGTTTTGCTGTCTCCCAAAGAAAAGTGCAGCTACTCTTGACTTGGTTGTCATCTCAATGTGACAAGACTGAAATCCTAGACAAGGACTATTTGCTGCCATGCTAGAAAGCATCTGGATGAAAGATTAACAACAACAACAACAAAAAGATGTTAACTTCAAGAGTACACTCTCTAGCAATTGCTGTCAAAAGCAAGATGCTGTTGTCACAGAAAGACAAGTAACTCCAGGTTTAAAACAAAAAAATAAAGATGGTATCTTGCYGGCTTCTGCGTCAAGTCAGCTTCTAGAGGGAATCCTCATCTCCTGCCCAAAAGCATCATACATCACTTTGCTAGCAATAACATTTCTGAGATGTTACATGACACAACGTGGCTACCACTAAGTGAACCACAGAAGAAAAAAGGCAAGGCACATATTAAAGAAAAGTATCCTTCTGCCACTTACCAGGTTGTAAGGCAGCCGCTGAAAAAGAAAAGGCTTTCCATTTATCTAAAGGAGTAACTGTAATCACATTAGAGTCCTCTTCGCATGATACCAAAAAGCTAAGGACAGTGAATGCCCTAGTTTGAATATTTTCTCTTTAAGGAGAGAAAAAAAAAAAAAAAAAGGCAGAATATTTTAAAAAGCCTATGGTGGAGGCAATGAAAAGCAATAAGCTTTTGTCCAGGAAGATTTTCAGGCTTGTGAAATTTCAGGGAGCAGATGCTAGTGCCTGTAGTCACGGTTTAATGATCAAAATATAACCGAAGATCAGCCTTAAAGGCCTTTCACATTCAATGTATCTTTGGAAGTGAACCACTGACAACTGTTTGAGGAACAACAAGTCCAAAGTGAAGTTAACTGGGGAGAACACAGAAATTGCATCCTGCTGCTTTGATTACTAGTAACACCCCAGGAACCAGTTCCTTCCCAGAGCGGGAGCCGGCGGGTGGCAGTTTCTCTGTGTCCCGTTTCGCTCGGCTCTGACACAAACCGCAGGCGCAACAACCTGCTCTGCTGAGAAGAGCTAGGGCAGCCTTTGCACAGCTCAGGTACGAGACACACGAGCAACCCTTCGAACACGAGTTAGGAGGGAGGAGAGGGCACTACTGCTTAACAGGCAGGGTAAAAGTGTAAATACCAGCAGAAAGTTTATAAAATTCTCTCCATTTTTTTTTTTAAGTGCTTTGAGAATTGCTTTGGAGACTAAAAATATTGCTTTATGCTCCAGTAAAGATAATTTCCTGTAAGTGATTCATTACTTCTAATCCGCAGCCCATTACACAGCSGTGCTCTCTTAGATTCTTGATTTCTCGAGGGACCCCACTACAATGAGGAAAGGTTAACAGGAGTTAAGAGCATTCATAGCAGTTACAGCATTGGGTTACTGGAAAAAAAAAAAAAAAGAAGAAGAAGAAACACAACTTTTTTTTACTCAGAGGACGTGCAGCTTTCTCTGAAACTMTCCTTACAGAAAGGCATACCACAGGAATGTCATTGATAAAATAAACAGCAGGAATTCAAGCAAAGCTTTACATCCACAGGGCTAAATGGGTGGACTAAGTGTGAGCCTTGCCTCAGGCTCTGGGTGCTAATGCCAATGCAGGACAATTCTGCAGCATTACACTGAAGCCGGCCTGGATACCCAGGCTGCTAGTCTTCCTGGGAGATGCAGCTGACATCCCTGAGCACCGGGGATTTGCATTCCCCTAGCGGAAGAGAAAGGGAGTCAGGAGCTTGGGTTACAATTCTCACTTTTCTGTGCTCTTATGAGAGAGTATAAGGGAACAGCCCATCAGTAGTAACAGGACATTTGTCTTCTATCCAGCACTTAAAGCAGAGTTTTACAGAATTTAAGAGCAATCACAAACCTGTGATAAAGCAATAAATAACCATCAAATGTAAAAAATGAAAGTTCAGAAAGATGTTTCCCTCAGCTGGTTAGGTCATTAGTTATGCTTGGAAAAGAGGAGTGGGGAAAAAAAAGTTCTGTTTGCTAGAGGTTTAATTCAACGGAAACTTGAAAAACCTGGGAGAAGGAAATAAAAACTTTCTGTGAGTGCATGTCTCCTGCTCTGTGATGAAGGGAAACATTAATCCACTTAACTGGTATGRATTGGGATAATGCCACCAAAAACCTTTGCTTTTATTATCCCAGCTACACAGTGAGATCCCGTAACAAGACCTCTTCCTCATGTCAGGCCCCGGATGAGCAGCCTGGCATTCAGCATCCCCAGGAGAGCCCTGAGACACAGAAGTGCTCGCATCCTCACTTCCCAGCGGAGAAGAAAGGGGAGCCAAGGGCGCAGCCATGAGCCAGGCCCAGACAGCAAGACACAAGCTCCCGGCTTGGCGCTGGGCTGCTCTCTCTTCCTTCTTCATGCTGCCAAGGGACCTCAGTGACACTGAAAGCTGCCTCCTTCCTTTACATATTTACTGGAAAAAGAAAAATAAACCCCACAAATGATCGTAGAGGTGTTAAAACGAGGCATCCTCCCACCTCTGCATTGGTTGAGATGGGACATCTAGTGGCAAGGCCCCGGTACTGAATCTATTGGCTGAGAGATGGGGAGAAAAAAAAAGAAAAAAAAGAAAAAAAAAGATCTTTTCAAATCTTTCCTGGGCATGCATTAATACTACGAAAGTAAAGCAGTAACAGGAGTGATAGGAGTGATACATGAAATTCCTCGAAAATCCTGATACAGGCAAAATTGTTCTTCCAACAATTCAAAACAAACAAACAACTCACCAGACAGTCAGGCAGGTACCTGAATTAATTTGTTTTTCTTCCCTCATGTTTGCTATTTGCATCCCTTTTGCTCACTTTAGAGACTCAAAAGGTCCAGATGAAGTCATCCATATGCATTTGAATTATGGTTCACACTCAGAAATATGCTGTCAAACTCCATTTGCTGCTCTCTGTGGAAAGTTAAAACTGACAGCTCTGCTGCTGGGGGAAAAAGAAAAGGGCTGCTTACCTATAATATCATCACGGCATCGTGGTATTTGATCCCAGAGTGGTTTATTTATTGAGATTTCTCAACAGCTGTAGGCAGATTTACCTCTAGCTCGCTGTTCTTTTAGGTATAAAATGATCAGCAAGTTCCTGATACTACGAAGATAAACACTTCTTACCGATAGATAGCTCACAGTAAGACTTTGTCATTAAAATAAGCAAGATTCTGATATATATAATTACATAAATATGAGTCTTATATAAGTGCATTTGAATAAATGGAAAATAAAAGGTTCTGTGATTGTTGATTCTTTGTCATTGGTCCTTAACAAGAATTTAAATGTAAATTTGGATTATATTTCACATAACAAGGAACCAGATTTCATACCATTAAAATTAGACACCAATAAATCCCACAAGCAGGTGAAAAATGAACAAATAAGGAGGAAATACTAAAGTCTATAGCTAAGTCTTTTTACTTCAGCACAGAGCGCAACTAAAATCAGCATAATTCATAAAAGCATTTGGTTTATTCCACTGCAACAACTTCAGTCGGCTCTAGAATTCAGATACTCTCTTTGAAAGATAACGTAAAAGATTTTCACCAGTGTGAAATGCTTATCCACTCTAGACAGGTTTTAGTCGAGCAAAGCCTTTTACGTTTGACACTCATAAAAGCCATCAGTAAAACAACTTTCAGTGATGAATGAGAGGCTCAGGGCAAGCAGTGAATATGTCTGAAGAACTGAAATATACTGAAGACATCAGATAAAGAAATTATTATGAATGTAATTTCTTCTTAAATTAGCATTGCGCAGATATGGGATTATGCCTTTAAGTTGAAAAGTTGAAATCTTCTCTACAAAAGTGTCCAAGCAATATTTCATTTAGCAGAACTGCAGGCCAAGATAAGTGAACAGATCAATTTGATATGAGTCTTTTCACCTCAAAGAGCTCTACCTTCCAGCCATTAGTATTTTCTTCATGCWTTCATCCCTTAAAGTGTTTTCACCGTAGGGTTTTTATAGAGCCTGCTTCAACTGATAGTGCCGGTGGCAGAAAGGGGAGGCTGAAGAGGGAGCTTGCTTGAGGCTTTGGTGCTGCCCCCAAAAGCTAGAAGCCTGTTGTCAGGGGGCGACTTCTTATAAGTTCACTAAGGGTATTTCAGTGCAACCCCAAGTAGCATCACCAAGCAAGTCTGTTGCAGGGTGAATGCTCTTTTCCCCCACATCAAGTTTCACCTGTGTTTTATATAGCAACAGGACAGGGAAAAATTGCTGCATGTTCCCTGAAATGAAAGCCAGCAGGAAAAGATGTCCACCTTTGCCAGGCTGGCATGAGGGTGTCCTTCTAGAGCCTCTTCAGAGCAGCATTTTGGTGGCAGCATTGCATGAGCCAGCCTGCAGCTTGCCTTGTATCCTGGTGGTAACGTTACACTTGTTCTGCTTATATACCATATTTCTGCCAACCTACAGCCAGCTCACGCCTCACTTTCCCATCGGAGAGATTAGGGCAAGAGGGCAAAGTCCTGAATGCAAGGGGTGAAGGGCAGTGCCTGAGCACACTGGGTGACTTGCACAAGGTGACTGAGCACCACGGAGTTGTGGTGAGTTATGTGAATACTCAACTAGCATGGTGCAGGGATGCATCATCTTTTCCTCCGCGCTTATTCTTTGCACTATAATGTATTGCAGCTCTCTAATTCCTCTGCTAAGTATCCATAATCTTGTGACAAACAAAGAGCCTCCAATGATTATTCAGTTGAATCAGGGAAACAGGTACAGATAACTCAGTTAATCACTTAAGCTGAGTGTACCAAATAAGGGTTAGGAAATTGAAACAGCTGTTTTGACAAACTCTACATTTTAACACAGAAGTGGTTTACCTCATTTCAGCTACTGACAAATTACCGCAATTTATTTCTTTGACAAGATCATTTCATTAGACCTTTATGGAAAGACCATAAATACATATGCTTTTCCTCACAGTTTTAAAGCCAAAGAGAACATCTCCATCTTCACTGGGGTGGATGCGCACCTCCCTTCAGCACAAGGGTACTAAGCTGTGCTCAAAGTCCTCAGAAAAGCCACCGGGCAACCGCTGAAACTCCTCCCTGAGGGGCTGGGGAGGCTGAACAGACACCCTCCCACCTGCCCACTCGCAGCCGCCTGCAAATTGGCAATGGGACACTGGAGGATGCAGGAGCACAGGGTCCATTCCTGTGCCCTGGCTGGCAGCCCAGGCYGCATGAGGATGCTGAGTCCCCTTGGCAAGGGAAAATAAGGCAGCAGGCCTTCACATAGCCCCAAGGTCTGTCTCATGCTCAATTTGACAAACACAAGTAAGAGAAGTCTCTCCTCACCCTATTGCGGAGAGAAGGCTCTGTAAAAAAACTCACTATTTCCTTGGAAATTATTTGTTCAAACAGAGAAAACCTGCAAGACATCCTCTTCCCTCTTTAGACACACCTCACCATCCAGGCCCTTTGTGCTTTTCTACCCATCAAAAAACAAGTGCAATGAAACCCGCCACCCTTCTGCTGCTCCTGACGCCCGACTTGGGCTCCAGGCCTGCTCTGCCTGCCAGCCCCTCCCAGCTGAGGCGCCCCAAGGTGCCCCGGCTCCGCTCACCCCGCTCAGGCCGCCGCCAGCTCCGCAGCCCCCTGCTCTTAACCCCTCCGGGACCACTCTCCCCGTCCTGACAAAAACAAGCTCCCCACTCCTTCCCTGGCACCTGCTTCCTTATGGAAGCACTTGTGCTTCCTCCTCTCCATGTCCTGCAGGTTCCCAGCTCCCTTCCCGTCAGCGTGGCCAGCAATGCCTGGCAGACTGTTATCTCTGAGCTTATCCCCAAGGATGATGCTGCTTGATGAACACCCAGGCTGCGGGGGCCCGGCTTTCCATTGCAAACGAGCGTGCTGAGCTTGCATCACACGTCTGCAGTTACAAGGCATTCATGGCAGGTAAGAGGCTCTGGATCAAGTGCAGCAATCATCCCAAGGGAGAGAAAACAAAATCAGGAAAGCACAGGCTAGGAGCGCGGAGTTGCTAAACTTTCCAGAGCAATCCATCAGGGCACCAGCRAGAACTGTCCCGTCACACACAGGAATCCCTTGGAAAACGAGCTCAGGAATCCCACACAAAACAGCAGTGTATATGTGCACGGTCCTAGTTGGGTTTTCAGTTCTTTTGTGCTCTTTCAGATAATTACGCGTCTCATGTCAGCAGCTGCAGAAGTCACTTGAACAACCCAAATGGCTTTTTTGAAACACTAACTGCATACTCAAAATGCTATTAGAAAGGGACACATGCAACAGCAGAAGCAATGGACAATTTCTTTCTTACAAGCACTTGAAAGAAACTAAATTATTCTGTGCTTTCTAGATTAATATGCAAATACTATACAGCAAATCCAAGGAATTAATTTTTGGAAAAACATTTGTCTTTTTTGCTTTTAATGTCAGTGACTTGCCTGTTATTGACCACTTTGTGCAAAAGTATTAATATAGCAGGCACGGTTTCGTTTACATTTTTTACTGTTAGTAGGGTATCAACTGTAAAATTACAATTTACGCCATATTATCAGGCACATTATATCAATTCTGATATCTTAATAACAGCTATACATCTCATTTCACCAATGCTGTAGCAAATCCAAGCATAAGGGAAAAAATACCTGAATTATATGGTGAGATATTGCCTGATTTGCTTAGAAAGAGGGGAAGGAAGAG
>NW_020455547.1:392071-415847 GCF_003342845.1 Nothoprocta perdicaria
TGAGCAGGGGGGTTGGACTCGATGACCTCTGAGGTCCCTTCCAACCTTCGGCATTCTATGATTCTATGAGGGGAGCAAGGCTGCTTCTTTATCAGCTGTTTGGCTCAAGCCCCCTGAAGGCCCCTCGAAACAGGAGTTTTGATAACCTTCTCCTAACAGGTGGATTTTCAAAATAAAAATTTGAGAGATGCAATGCATCTGAAGGGAAGCAGAAGAAATAGTGAGCTTCTCAGGGATGCCAGGAAATTAAAGCTGCTCTTGCACAATTGTGACCATGTCCAGAGCTGCTGCTTGTCACAAGGAGAATATCCATACCAAACTGAACATCTAACAAAGAAACAGGTTGTTGTACTTATTTTAGATTATTTACCAATTTCCAAAGTAGAACATTCCTGGTGTAAGTCCTCGGGCTTCATCAGACATAAATTTAATACATGGAGCTTAAGGTTCTTTTAATCTATAGATGAGAAAATAGCTAATTCAACAGCTGATAACATCTTTGTAAAGCTACAGATTTCTTCCCTCTTGTGCATCGTACCTAATTTTCAACATGCAGATATTGAGCTGCCCGTATTTTCTTTGGGAGATTCTCTCTTTATTTAACACATCTCATCACCAAGTGCTTTCTCCTGCTGTTAGTCCTCCTCTGTCTCATTATGCCTSATTGCAGGTTCTGCCAAGTTAGTTTCGTTCCATATTTATACCCCTCGAGCATATGTGGGCAATTCTGCTCCCCTTTAGCTGCCAGCTCCCTAAAACTTACACACTGAACTATTTAAATCCTCCTATCACAGGTTCCTAACACTTTGCATTGCTGTTATCTGCATTCCCTCCTTTTGCCAGCAACAGCTTAGTAACCAGGAGTCTGAACTAGGTGTCGGAACAGAAAGAAGAGCTCTGCCCTGCCCAGCACCAGGGTCCCAGCGCCTGCACCCCTCATCAGCACACGAGACCCTTCTGTTGCTTTGCACATTGTGCAGTGACTAAAATGCATTTCTGTGAGAGATGAACGCTCCATTAACTTCCAATTTCCACCTAGAGCTAGCACAGCCTATGTCCTGTCTGGCAGTCAGATTTATATAGATTTGTTAAAAATATATGTATATATATATATATATATATATATATCCATTTCTTCACAATACAATAAGTAGGCACTGCTTGTGCAAATCAAACTTTAAAATACATTAAAGATTCCTACTATTAAAACCTATTAAAATCACTCCAACTACTCACTCAGGGCTATTTATGTGCAGTCATAGCTGCACATAAGTCAGCTCAGCAGATAATCTGCGTGCTCACAAACAACACACCATACAGTTGTGCAGTTCTTTGTATTAATCAAGGAAAACCACCAGGCAGACTTCTTTCTGACGGATGACAGAAGTTATCCCCTGCAGCTTTACCAAAGGAGAGAAAGGAAACCCTATTGCTATGTAGGGCACCCTGGCACGGCATGGGCAGCCCCAGGGCCCATGGAAAGGCTGGGAAGGGCACAGGGAGTCGCAGCCCTGACTGTGCCAGCTCCCACTAGCTGTGTCCACAGCAGTATCTTCCTCACCAGAAGGAAGGCAGTGCCTTCCTCGCCCCTGCCCCGTATGTCCATGCGCAGTCGCCCGGCAGTGAGCGGCACGAGCACTGGCAGAAGGGCAAGGCACAGGGCGGGCACGGAGAGGGCCCAGGCTCACCGAAGCAAGGCCTAGGAGCTGGCACTGGCTGCTGAAGCAGGAGCTCTGTGCGTGCAGTGTGCTGCCTTGCAACAGAGAAATGCAGGGCAGGTCTCAGCAGGGCAGGCGGGACACTAGGAAACACTGTTTGAATGAGCACAGTGCTATGCCTTCTAAATACACCCTGCTGCAAAGCTACRCCATGCTCTTCTAGCAGCCAGGCTGCTTCCAGGAACTGTAATCTAATAAGATCTTTTAAAAAAACCCAAAACACACACACATTTAGAAACCACCTGTGCAAGGCTTCCAAAATACTTCTTTTTCCACTGATCTTGTTGCCTGGTTGTTAGCATCCATTAAGAACCTCTCCATTTATCCTCGCTTTACCTTTACTATTTATTTATTATCCTTTATTTATATTTATTCCCATATACTTATTTATTATCCTTCCAGACCAAACTGTGCACAGACACAGTGCACTTGTCATGGTGCAGACATCCATGCCAGCCTTGCCTCTGTGCCACTGCAGCCCCCAGGGAGTTGTGTGGTACTTTGATCTCTTTGACACTTGCCAGCCCGTGCCTCAGTTGCCTCAAACCCAAAGCACCACTTCACAGAGCCACTTTGCTTTGCCTTGCAGACCTGGGAGGTGGCCACRTGCCACTTAAGCAGGCAAAAAGTCCTTTCCAAATGCTGCTTTCACAGTGATGCACAGGAGCAGAGCTCTTGGAAGCTCTTGTTTCCAAAGCCACTATGATTGGAGAGCTATCAAAGCCAACACTGTGAGAAAGCAGGAGTTTCCTGGTGGCCCACCGGCCAAACCACTTCCTTCACGGTGCCCAGTCCACAGGCACTGGGTGGCAGGAAGCAGCAGGAGCAGCCCAGGGGCTTTCTGGCTGGCACTGCGGTGTCTGGGCTGTGGTGCTGAGGCCAAGGCAGACCCTGGCTGCAGCAGGGARCTAGAAAAGTCAGAAGGGGCAGAATGACAGGTCTGTTCCCATCTACTGCGAGTTAAGCCTAACTAGTATTTTAGTCATAGGTAGGGACTAAATCCTGTAAAATAACAGCGTAATTGAGTCAAACTCAGATTTGAATAYACCAAAGTTATCCAAACTAATCTCTCCCACAAAGCACTTCACATTCACATGGCAAGAGCTTTACCTGATTTTGCTAGACAGCAAAACGCGCCGAGCAAGCTCACCTTCAGCTGCCTCCTCAACTTCTCAGCCGCAGGTGAAGCCAAGGGGAGGGAGCGGGAGATGCTCGYGGGCAGCAGGAGCCCCAGGCCAGTGCAGGCAGTGGACCCGGCYGGGGGGGCCCGATGAGAGGACGATGGGCAGCCGTCACAGCGCCTGCTCCCGCCACAAGACCCAGGGCTCCCGCCGAGAAGGTCGGCCACGCCGCGGGGCCCCGGGAGCACTGCCCGCCGAGCGGTTCAGTTGCCGGAGCACCAGGCACAGCAGCAGCAGGAGCAGCAGCAGCAGCAGGAAGAAGAGCGCCAGGTAAAGCAGCAGGTTGAGCTGCCACTCCATGCCYGGCAGCGGTGGGCACGCAGCTCCCGGGGCAGCACGGCGTGGCTCGGTCCCGCACAGCACAGCGGTTCCCTCTGCCCGCAGCAGGCGCGCTCTGCGAGCGGCCGGCAGGAGCAGCCTCGGCGCGGGTGGCCAGGGCTGCAGCAGCCGGGACAGAGAGGGGCAGAGCTGTCCCCAGCCCCAGYAGGTGTTGGCAGCGCCGCCTCCCCGGGGAGCCCGGCGGCTCCCGCGGCAGAGATGGATGCGAGCGAAGCCCCAGCCCCAGGCAGGAGGGAGGGCACTGGCCATGTAGTAGAAGGCGGGCAGGAACATGAGCTCAAGCCCAAACCTGCTTGACCCAGGCTCCTCAAAAGCCAAGGCAAATACTGTCCGTGCAACTGCTCCCCAGGGCTGTCAGTGTCCTGAAGCTGCAAGAGGGCAGGTAAAGCCGAGGTGGCTCCTGAGATCCTCATGGAAAACCCTCCTTGAGTGAGTTTGTGTCACTCTATGCACTTTCCTCAGGCAATTGATCTTTGCTAAAGTCACATTCCCAAAGCAAACATGGATTTATGAGCAYTAGGACTGCTGCATATATTCCTAATTTTGTCAAGATTATACCAAGTAGCTTGCTTTCCCAAGAAATATGGCAAATAAATGTATGAATTCCACTTTCTTTAGAATAAAACCTCCCAAATTCTTAAATTTGCGTATGGCTTTGATGTAAGTTTGAGCTGAGAAGGCAATTATGTACTGAGCTACCATTTTACACTGAATATTCTATACTCATTTGACCTTCATTATAACAGCTAAAATACAATTTGAAGAAATCTGGGAAAATGATAGTTTCTCTCTTCCTGAAGTAGTAAAGCTTCATTCTGACATCTTCATCAATACCATAGAGAATGTTATCTGACATAAGCACAAGAGCTCTGCATCCATAAGCCACCAGCACTAGATACTTTCCTGGTCAGTAGCCCTTCAAGAACAATAATTACCAGTTTCCCACTCYGCCTCTATTAGGACTGAAGAATTTAACTACTTAACAACAGTATTTTCTCACCAGTATTTCTTCATGAGGAATCCAGAATTAGCATTCTGGTAAATACAACAACACTAACACACTTTTGAGATGCACAGAATGTTGATCTTAACGTCCGGGAAAGRTAGTCTGCTGTCCCAGACACTAATGCCTTGTACACAGCTGTTGTACATGGGAGCCATTACTTCAAAAATACACGTTTGCACCTTAACAAGGACTCTGTCTAAATACAAAATTGTATTTAAAGTCAGCAAAAAACATCATTTTCCTTTTATGTTCAAAACAGAATTCTGAAATTCCTTGAAGTTGCATTTCACCATCTCTTACCCCCAAAGTGCTTTATTTAATCCTATCAAATATAACACACAGCATTTTCCATACTGTGTACCAAGACATATGTTATTCACATACCTATCTACTGAGGTTGTGTGAACCCTTTCCCAATCCTTACTCTTCATACAAAGAAGCAGTAAGGCCCTACAGAACAATAGCTCCAGAACTACTCAGAAGATGCATATCCATATGTAAATGCAGCTTTAACCAAATATTTTAGTACATAGATTGACCTTTCAAAAGAAGTCCAACAAAAGTGCTTGAAAAAGRTTATGACTGCCAACGTCTCAAGTAACCAAGTGGACAGGATTAATTTCTTGTTTGCAACAGATACAGGCTGAATAAACAGGAGAAATATTCAAAAAGAACATTTCTTATTTAGTGGTTTAACTTGATCATTTATCGTTTATCCTGCTTTTTCTGGGGTTGAACTGCCTCTCCTGCAATTGCTTCAATACATACTGTCTTAACATTGTTACAGCTGAYGATTCTATATATGCAGTCAGATTTTCCTTCTATTTGTAACCAAATATACTTATTCAGTTATTACTCTGAGTCATGATGGTGTTTTGGAGGATCTGGGAATGGAAATGATACTGATTTGTTGAAGTTGTAAGGCTCAGCAGATTCAATTAATAGGCAGCAGAAATCCARGTCATGATCATCACAGCACCTCGTACACATTTTGTCCATTCATCCTATATTGGCAGCAGTGCAGTCTGGCATTTGAGACAGACAGACTGCAGACTGTGGGAAAATGAATGGAATTATTCAAAAAARTTCTGGTTTCAAAGAGAAAAATATTCTGCAGTTTTTCTCACCATAAATGTGCCATCATCACTTAGATTCTGMTGTGACCTACAGGCTTTTCAGTACTATGGATTTCCCCTGTGTTACAAGAATAGTAACGTAAGTGCTTAAAGTAGTAAGATCAAAGTGTATCAAGAAACATTCTTGTCTACTTTTCCAAAAGAAAAAAAAATAATTTTTCAAACCTGTATTAGTTTCAATCTCAAACCCCTGAGTTCTTGTTTCAAATCACTTATTCTGTATCAATTTAACATGCAATAATCGACCATCTGTGCCAAGTAATAGTCAATACAAGAAAGTGCTTCTAAAAAAAAAAAAAAAAGCCTACACTATCCAACTGTGAAAACAAACTGGCTTCTACTTTATCATGAACACTTTTCTTAAAAAACAATGAAACATTCAGCAAGGAGACTCAGCTCCGAGTTCAGCACAAACAAGCGTCATCCTCCTTTGAACTTGAAGATCAGGTTTGAAAAACTTAAACAACATTAAAAATCTTAATCTAGACATTACTTCTGTATGTTTGGAGCCTTTGACAGTAACTTCATCAGTTCTTGGCTTAACATGTTTCTTTTAACTCATCAGCTGTTGTCAACATAAYAATAAAAGCGAGGCCCCTACTCACTGTGAGTGGCATGTTGAAATGCATACGTCTCTGGCTAAGACACACAGAGAAACTGCACAACCCGAAGAAAGCCAGACTCTTCCTGGTTAAGCAGTGTACCCAGCCTCTAAGATATAGATTAATTAACTGCCACTACATGATGACAGAATATTATTTCAGGTATCAAAAGAAGACAGTGTTTCTTTTCTGCAACTTTGTTGCCTGCCTGCCAAAATCCCACCCAGCAAAGACTTAACCACTTTGCCAGAGGATTGCTTAGAGATAAGAGCTGAATGCAAAAGTGCCAACAGGCCTGGAACCTCTGACAGGACTTTTTCTTGAGAAAATAAACTTCCTTTGTAAAAATAATAATAATAAATAASCTTGTGCAAAGGCTACGGCATCGGCAGAAACAGTACAAATATTCTGGGGTGAACTTAGAAATCTAGCCTACGGATAATAACAAAATGAAAATCCAGAGAGCAGATTGACTAGAACTTATTAACAACTTCTTTAAATCTGATACTTGAATGGTTTGCCTATGATTCAGAGCTTCTTTTAGGGAATAAAATTATTGRATGTATAAATTAGGAAACTACCCTCCTAGATTCTAGACACTCAAGCAGCAGCACCTTCCTTCAAACCAGTAAGGCACAAAGCCCCTCACAGCTGTGCTTCAAATACAGAGCTTATTTAAGTGTTTTTCTGGACTGAGGCCAAAATATTAAGCACCTCACTGCATCAAGCTGTTAAGCGGCCTGAGCTGCGCAAGTTTTATTTCCACAGGCTGCGCTGCTCACAGTGATTACCCACCTCCTCCATCCTGTCTGGCAGGACCGTGTTTTTTTCTAACCAAGTGTGTTTGTTTGTAAAACCAAGCTATTAAAAATATTTTTCACATTTATGTAGAGTTTTTCTTCCCAAATCAATCTTAAGGATATCAATATTATTATTCCCAAATCAATTATTATCACTACTAAAATATTGACTACATCATGTTGTGCATGTGTTTGTAAATGTGTATACTGGAGATGGTGGAGAGTGGGACCAGCAACAAAGCAGCATGGGGCACATTATATTTAAGCTTAGTGTGAAGAAAAAGGATGAAATTTTAAGTATTTTTTTATTAAGCCATAAAATATGGTTGCTGGAGGTTTAGAATCAAGACACTAAGATTCTGATGCAGTTTGTTTTTTTCCTTCAGTCATCAAATGTGATTTTGTCTCATGGCTCAGTTTGGTAAGATAATCCAATTCGTACATTTCAGCCTGCAGAACATTGATCTCAAATGAAGGAACCCATCTCCGTGGGCACAATAGATCATTAAGCTCCTCTTTTGGAGGATTCCTGCGCTAGCCTAAGTGCCTGTGATTTATTCACTTACTGGGCAGCATAACACACTCATTGCCTTCCTCTGTCGTTTCAAAAACCCAGTGTACTTCTATTACTTGGTTACAATTACAACTCTGCCTTTTACTGTGCAGAAACATTGCAGTAATTGTGTATTAGCTCAACTTCTATTTCATTAGCCTATTGCATTGACCTTATTTTCCCATGTATCCTGCTTCAAATTTCCAATGATATGTGGTTTTATGCATCCTTAATTTGTGCATCAAATTCTTTATCCTTCCTAGCACGTGTGTATGTACAAAATCTCCACAGCAGGCTCTGTGCAAAGATGGCACGAATTATGGGAACTGTATGGGAACTCATTCCCATACAACTTGGTTCCTTTGTGGCTTAAGATACCGACTCGAAGGGAATCCCACCCAGCTTCTCCTTAAGTCSATCACCAAACTCTCTGTGTGTTTTACTGATCTTGAACAAAAACAGTTTCAGGAGTAGGAGTTTACCTTAATTGTCTCCTCATCAATAAAGATAGTTAGAACTAACTTCTGGAGAAGTCAATATTAAGATCACAGATGGCTTACAGATCACTATTGCTGACAGAACAATAAAACCTAGTAAAAGCGGGGGTGAAACATGCAACTCCTTTAAAAATATCATTTTATCCAAACCATAATGAAAACTTAATTTACAAGGAAATGATTGCTTTGCTAAGCAACTAGACTGTAACTTCTCAGCAGCTCAGTCACTCACCTCTGTCAAAAGGGCACCCAGAGCCACTGGCCCCCAGCCTACCCAACAAAGGCACAARGCTCTGCTCCTTCACACAAGTGTAAACGAGAAGTGACGACTCTGAACTGCTCATGTCAATACTCAGAGGCCAGTCTAAGCCTACAGAAGCTGCAGAACACAGAATACAAGGGCGCGACTAATGGCAGAGTACAGAGMGAGATGTAGGAGCAGCTCAGTACAAAACATTTTAATTAGACAATATATGACCTCTGCAGAAAAGCTCCCTGTGAGAAGTCCTATACGTTTGATCCTTTGTGCCTTCAGCCTGTATGGTCCACACAGCCTTCCATAAAAGCTTGTGTTTTTTCRATTCAAAAGAAGATGGTAACATTTTCAGTGCACCTTGTATGTTATTATAAGCTGTCAAAATGTCACAGTAAGGTTTCACAGACACCACATCCTACTTTTCACATGAAATGCATCACAGAAAGGTATATTTTTTTCCAATTTGTAAGGAAATAGCTTTCCAAACTGAATCAACATTCTCTAATTCAAATTGGGTCTCTCCTTCTTGTATATCATCACCACTAATCAAGTGTTTGTGTGCCAGATTAGGTCTCTAGTGAAATCTACGCGACCTCACTGTTCCCATGGATTTACTGGATGGCCCTTTAATTTCAATGTAGAGCCAAAACATGCATATGTAGCATCAATAAAATAATCTAGMCATGGTGAGATGCAGCCACAAGTGCTGAGGGAACCGGCCCAAGTCATTTCAAGGCCACTCAATCACATGTGAGAGGTTGTGCTGTTCAGGAGTAGTTCCTGAGGWTGCAGGAAAAAACATATGCCATTTCCACATTCAAGGACAAGAAAGAGGAACTACAGACCAATCAATCTTACCTTGATCCCTGGGAATAAGATTGGGAATATTTCCTAACATATAAAGGACAAGGATGTGATCGGAAGTAGTCTGCATAGATTTCCAAATGAGACAGGATCGTGTGTGGCCAATCTGATATCCTATAATGAGTCACAAGGCTTAATCCTTTTTTTCAGACAAACTAAACTCTGTTTTCCTGAGGTTTAGTATGACAAGTAGAAGCAAAGTTAACTCAATTTACCACAGACAGAATTTGTGATGACTGTAGACAAATTCCTAATAATACAGTAAAYGGAAAATGATATCAAAAAGTTGCTTCTCCAGAGCTCTCTTTGAGGATAGTAGCCCAGCCACCTTCCTCTCACTTCCCTTAATAGGTTAGCAGAACAGAAGTTCACATTTGTTTTCATAATGACATTGTATAATGCCATCATTAGACTCCCACGCTAAAATACACAGAGAAAGCGAGAAAAGGGTAATACAAYATTGTTCTGATTATCCTATTTATTAGAGATGTAACTTAAATATACCACTAAACAAATTCTATTCACTGGGATGTAAAAAGATTTCATAAATTACAAAACATCAAATATTCTGCAATCCTGCTTCCACAAATGCTAAGACTTAGAGCATGGATGAAAATGGACTCCTAGTAAGTATACCAACAAATGCAAAATAGTAGTACATAAAAGATGTAAAAAAAAAAAAAAAGGGAATTTATGGGTTTAGCTCAGGTTTACTTGAATATGCAAAAAAACCCCAAACCTTCACCTCTTCACTGAATTTCTATGAATGCAATATACAGACTTGTGTGACAAAAGGAATGCATCAGTGYTGTAGAAAAGCACTTGCACTAACATCCTTGACAAAAACAGCTTAAATTAGAAAGACATTCAAAATACAAAGCCTACATACACATTCCACCTCTTTCAGAAGTTTTCTACTTTTGCTATTCAACTTACACATTTTACCAACATATTTCTGTCAGTGCTTACCAAGTTTCCATGTTATACCTTGCTGCTAATGGTAAACAAAAGAATTCAAACTGTTGCATTTGTCTTCAATGACTTAAAAAATGCCAGCTCTTGATAACGTCAGTTGCCGAGTATGAATCTTGTCCCACATGTTAACATATTTATGATTAAAGTTGGCAAGTTTTAAACCAATTTCTACCTTACTATTGTTTTACAGGCAGTATCATTTGGGAAAATTATTTACTTGTCCTTGTCTCTGCAACAGGAGGSCCACTATAATATTTTTATGGTATTCTTGTAGAATAAATATCTTTTCTGAAAATATAAAATCAGCGTGGGCAATCTTACAGCACTTGTCCTCATTTGGTACCATTTGCAAGTTTCTGAATATGACTCACTGATTTGTTCAGAGTAAACAGCTGTTAACTCTTGCCAAATGTGTTAACAAGCTTTAAAAAAAATACAGCATAATGAAGATATTTCAACATTCTACAGGAGACTATATGTAATAGATTTTCTCATTCCAACACAAACTAAACATAAAAGACACTTGTAGAGGCCCTGAGTTTTAATTTACAGGAGAGGTCAGAAAAATAAGAATTGTTGTTCAAGGGAAGTTGGTTGTACTTTTGTTATCCTACTTACCTTGCTACTGTTGCCAGCTCAGCTGCTCTCTACAGACTTTTCTTCTCAGGCCTGTCTTTAGCATTCTGCCTATCTTGACCACTGAGCACTGCATCTGTGTTACCAATGAAAGCAGGAGATGCATTCTTTTAATTCCATACAATTTCGTGAACAACGGGACCTTTTTTCACAAACTCCCATGGTCTTCTCTCAGGCACTTAAATAAACAAATAAATAAATAAATATTGAGACTCACAGACACCACAATAACCCTTTCCAGGGCCACTTGAGCCATCATCTGTGAGTACGGGTCTCCAAATCATGACTAAAAACTTCCTCAACTACTAAACACTGCTCWGTTTGTATTCCCATTGCAAGGTATTTCACTACTTTGAACCATTGCCAATTGGATGCAAATTTCACCCAAGGCCTCCATGACTCAATTCTTACCAGAGTTAAAGCTTAAAAACATTGTGATGACTTACAGAAGCACCAGAAAGTCTTCTCCACTCATTTAAGGTAGAACTAGTGATACCAAACAAATTGTAGATTAAMAGAGATTGATTTAACGCACAAAATCCGCAGAGAGCAAGCTTATGAACACAGTGCACGATGCTGAATCAGTCACTCAGGCACCTTTGCTACGCAGGCTGGGCCCAAGGGATAAGCAGGTTTCTCTTTGAAGCTATGCCTGCCCGAAGAAGTTAAGATTAATGCCCCTTTCCAGCCGCACGCAAGGCGGGCTGCGCCGCGCTGCGCGTCGCGCCGGCCGTTGGAGCCGTCACGACGCTTTGCTGCGCTRCGCCGCGCTGCGCGTCGCGCCGGCCGTTGGAGCCGTTACGGCGCTTTGCTGCGCTGCGCCGCGCTGCGCGTCGCGCCGGCCGTTGGAGCCGTYACGRCGCTTTGCTGCGCTGCGCCGCGCTGCGCGTCGCGCCGGCCGTTGGAGCCGTTACGGCGCTTTGCTGCGCTGAGCGTCGCGTCGCGCCGGCCGTTGGAGCCGTTGCGGCGCTTCCCGCGCTGCAGGCGGCTCGCGCAGCCGCCCGGCGCAGCCAGCCCCGCGCCTGCGCGCTGCCGCCCAACGGCTGCCACGTGATGACGCAGCGCCGCGCGGCCGCCGGTCGGGATCGGGCTTGCGCCGCCGTTAACGGCCGCCATGAAGGACACGCCGCTGTCCAACTGCGAGCGGCGCTTTCTCCTCCGCGCCGTGCAGGAGCGGAAGGTACCGGGCTGCCTTACCTTCCTCCTCCCCTCCCCGCGGGCAGCGGCGGGRCCCCGGGCCCCATCCCCGCGCGCGGCCCTGCGGTAACTGCGTGCGTGTCTCTCCGGCAGCGCCTGGACGGGCGGCAGTGCTACGACTACCGCAACGTGCGCATCTCCTTCGGTGCTGACTACGGCTGCTGCATCGTGGAGCTGGGCAAGACCAGGTAGCCGGGATGGGGCTGGGCGGCCGCGAGARGCCGCTCCCCGCCCCTGGCCTGCCCTTCCGTGCCTGGGAAAGCGGCCTTTAACGTGAACCGAGAGGTCCGGGGCAGGGACGTTGGGAGGCGGTTCCCAGCGCTGGCGGCTGGAACCCGTGGCAGTTTGGCAGTAGTAATCTGTGTTATAAATTGGAGCAGAAAGGAGAGAGAAGGGGCCTGGGTGGAAATTTGGAGATGATAGAAGTACAAAATAAAAGCTGAGATGCAAATATATATATATATATATATATATGCATAGATGTGTACATAGGCATATATATTTTTAAGGGAATTTCTCTTGTTTCTAGTGGTAGATATTTCTTCCTACTAAATTTTGTGGTCTGGGGGTTTATTACCTTCTCACTGCAGGGTTCTTGGACAAGTCTCGTGTGAGCTCGTGCCCCCCAAGCCAAGTCGGGCCACGGAAGGTATCCTTTTCGTCAATCTTGAGCTCTCACCGATGGCAGCACCCGCTTTTGAGCCTGGCAGGTACATAGCTTTCTTAAAAGGCTGAAAAGAGGGGCAACCTAGGAGCCACTGTTTGGGTCCTTGTAAATACACCGTTTAATCACGCACAGTCTGGGACCCTTTTGTTTTAACAGGCAACCTGAACTGCTGGTGAAACTGAACAGGCTGATAGAACGCTGCCTGAGAAACTCCAAGTGTATAGATACGGAGTCTCTCTGTGTCGTTGCTGGTGAGAAGGTACAGAAAACTACTAACGCCACACACGAGAGAATGTGTATTTTTTTTTTTTTAAGTAATCACTGCTTTGTTTTGAAAACTCAGAATTTTGATTCTAGCCTAACATAATAAGAATGTCCTATCTGAATTTGCATGTCATGTGTTTTAATTTACTCATTTCTGTGGGCCTTTTGCAACAGTTAAGAGTATTTCTTTGCAGAATTTCTTTGCCTTAACTATATTTCATTGTTGTGCATCTGTCAAAGTTAACCAGTGATTAAACCTAGCACACTTTATACCATTGGATTTACCAAGATTTTTCATTATGACTTCTTAAACYGAGAACTGATGAATTTATAAGTATACTCTAGTGCTTTCCTTTGGTAATTCAGAAGCTGAAAACATTGCAATAATGACAGCTTCTGTGGAATCATGCTGTCAAGTCCTGTGCCATTATGTGCACTTTTCCCTAGGTTTGGCAAATTCGTGTGGACCTGCACCTGTTAAATCATGATGGGAACATCACTGATGCCGCTTGCATAGCAGGAATTGTAGCTTTGTGCCATTTTCGCAGACCAGATGTATCTGTGCAAGGAGAGGAAATAACTGTGGTAAGTTTCATATCAGTCTATATTAAGTGCTGTAGAATAGTTCTTCCCCTCTGTCTGAGAGAGAAGAAATAAATGTTTATGTAAGTAGATGAACTCCAAATCCCTGCAGCCTAGCATGAAGGCCTTGCTGCAGAACATGCAAGAGGACAGTAAGTGAGCCTACTGAACACATCATTTTATGAACTTTAAGCCTATGGAAGTATTAGTTGTAAGATAGTATTAGTTGTAAGTATAAGTTGTAAGTATTTTATGGAATGTTTTGTCTCATGAGCAGTATTTCAACCAGATCAAATACAAGAAAGAAGAATAGCCTCTATCAATTATATATGTAATTATTATCAGAAAGAACTACACAGGAAGTATTAGATTTCTTGTTACTATTGGGATGACTAGTAGTTCCTGTGCCTTTTTTTTTCTTTTTTTTTTTAAATTCCTTGAAATATCTTGTGTATAGTACATCCTTTTAAAATTAAATGTTTTGTAATTAACTTTCTTCTGGACTAATTCTTTTTAAAGTACACCCCGGAGGAGCGTGATCCTGTCCCTTTGAGTATCCATCACATGCCTATTTGTGTCAGTTTTGCCTTCTTCCAACAAGGGTAAGCTTTTTGTTAAGCCTTTGACAAAAACAACCTATTAGCAGTTCTACAGAAAATGACCATATGGAATAATCTTAAAAATATTTATATGCATAGGCATATTTCTTTAAGTACTTTACCTGTAATGAGAAACAATGGAGATACTTACGTGTACTGCACGAGTTTTAAAGTAACTAGCACCTTTAACAGACAACAGAGAAATGGATTGGGGGTGGAAAGGCATATTCATAATGACTTCTATTTCAACTGGTTTTTTTTCATTCTTATTTTATTAAGGATAGTAATTTGCATTATATGTGGAATCTTGATTCTAGGACCTACTTATTGGTGGATCCAAGTGAAAGAGAGGAACGGGTAATGGATGGTTTCCTTGTAATTGCCATGAATAAACACCATGAAATTTGCAGCATGCAGTCTAGTGGTGGAATTATGCTGTTACAGGATCAGGTAAATCCTTGCCTTCACCAGTTTTTCAAGTGTAAGCTACTTCCTGTAGTGTAGATAGTGAAAAGTCCTATTAATATGAGTTTGTAGTGTATTTTATGTGTTTGTGATCTATAGTGTACTAAGTTTTTTCAGACTCCTTRTTTTCACACTTACAACCTGTTCTTGTTACATAAACAGATTCTGAGATGCAGCAAAATAGCAGCTGTAAAGGTTGTGGAAATAACAGAACTTATTCAGAAGGCTTTGGAGAATGATCAGAAAGTTAGGTAAGTTGGGGAAAGAGGAGAAGAGAAAGAGGAGAAGATGTGTATTGTAGGGAGAAGCCTTTAACATGAATAGCAAAAAAAAAAAAAATTCTCCTTGTAGCTTTTTTAAGCTGTAAGTGTATACATAGTTGAGCTTGAGAAGAAAAACAATTTGTAAATGTAAAACATCCTGAAATAACACTTGTCATTGACTAGGAAAGAAGGTGGGAAATTTGGCTTTGCAGAATCTATACCAAATCAGAAGATCACTGCCTTCAAAATGGAGGGAGCTGCTGTTGATACTAAGGATGTGGAAGAGCAAGTGGAAGAAATCATCACTACGGCTGATCCTCCTTCCGAAATGTATCTTTTATTGTGGCATATGGGAGGGGTGAGGGGAAAGGCTTCCCCTCTGCTACCACTTCAGCACTATTAGAAGGAAAACACAGCTGGAATTTCTCACAGCTCAGGTAGTCCCTCAGCCTCCAGATGAAATATTGCCATCACAGGCCACCTTAGGCAGTTACCACCATTAGATAATTTAACTCATAACACTAACTAAMCATGAACTACAACTGTCAATATCCCCAGAGACTAAGTATTCTACCTCCCCCTTGAAGGCGTGGAGGGAAAAGACACAGCTTAAATCCACCTAATTCGCATTAAAGTACCAACAGATTGCCAACTAAGGGAGACTTTTCTTAACTACTTCAAGTTTCACCCAACCAATACTGCACACCCCTGGGACAGCCCAAATTGGGGAAGGAATAGAAAATGCCTGGGGAGAACTAGGAGAATCCGAGAAGGAAGAAGCTGAAGATGACGAGGGTGAAACTGATGCTACTGCTTTTGAATGGGAGAAAACTRAAGTGGAGGATACCACTGTTACAAACAAGGCTGAGAAAGGTGAGTATTTATATCAATACCAGATATTTACAATATCACTTGGTTAACAATCAAGAATTAAGAGAGGAAGACTTGCCGATCAAAAATGGGAAACCTAACATAGCTGCTTTTTGAGACACCCCTCTGCTAGTCAGTATACCACACAACACATTTCTTTTGAAGAAATGTCCAGGTGGAAGTTCAAAGCAGCACTAGCAGTAGTGAGCATCCATCTTTCTACTCTGAAGATTTATTTAGAAATAATATAGTTACTAGCTACAGCAGTCTGCACAAAAACTTTTTTGTTTGTTTGTAGATGAACCTATTGTCTTGTCTGATAGCGAAGAGGAAGAAGTTGTCATTCTGGAACCACAGGCTCCACCAAAGAAAACAAGGTAAAAGTACTGTAAAAATACCAGGGGGAAGGAGTAGATAAGTAGTTTGTGAAAGCACCAGCTGTTAGCAAAGACACCGTGCTCTAACGTGTGGAGATGCCGAGCCCAGAACTGCAGTCATCAATGGGGCTGCAGAGACAGCAGTCAGGAAGTTTAAAGCAATGGGAGCCGCCTTATTTCTGAGCCCTGTAGTTCTGTGTGACCTGCAGCTGTGCAAGAGGCTTAAAAATGTTTGACTAGTCTCAATCCCACCAAGGGCCTAAGAGCATACAAATGTATTTGAAGCAGTTGCCGCTTAAGAGATGCTGTAGAGACTGCCTATTACAGCTGATTTTGAAATTTCATCCTTCAGGTTAGACTTAGTGTTGTAGCCCTCCATGAGCYATGGAAGCTTCAGTTAAAATGTTTTTAAACACATTTAAACATTAACATTGAARTTCAAGTTTGAGCTCTATGCTCAGCATGGTAGACTTTTGTTGTGTTTCAGAGGATCAACTAACTTTTAAAATAAAATTCCTTCATATGTTGTCTAAAATGTCCTTTGCTCACAGAACACAACCCAACTTGAAACAAGAAAATACGAGTAAGAAAACATTTAACAAAAAGAGAAAAAAGAAGAGTCGCTCATKAAAGTGATCACCTGCCCTTCAGAACCACTGTACAATACAGAATTTGTCTATTGTTACTGACCTTATTTTTGTAGATAACTTCCCTTGCTTCCCAACTCAGGTCTGCTTCCATATMTATTTCACATATTGGTACACATTTAAAATAAATCAAGTTTTGTATAAATTCAGTTCTCTGGTGGTATCCTGTTCAACTGACTCAAGTTACTTGAGTTGTACAAACAGGAGAGCGTGCCATCTCAGCAAAACAGTCCCAGCAACAACTTAAACGTGTATAGATACAGTACTAGGCACTGTAATCTATGTACAGACAAAAGGTCAGCTGCTAGAAGGAATTATGGCTCCAACTTAATGGCAAGCATTCTTGGGCTGACATAGCTATTATCATACCTTGAAAGATGCCWTGGCAGGATGTGATGGGTTGTGATTAAGACAGTCTTTCCATATCATTCCATAGCTTRCCTTCAGGAAAATTGCTTTATAGAAGATGAGCAAAAATACAAATACTTGAAATATCATAAAAGCAKCTGGCTAGGGAAAAGAAGATGCAAAACCTAAATGAGAATGACTCACAGTTCATCAATACAGCTTTTTTTAAAAAGTTTAATTAAATATTACATGCAACAAACAGGAATGCTTCTTGCACCATAGTCAAAAAAATATGCTCCACATTTAAAATCAGGGACAACAAAGGAGGAGGAAAGACATTTCCAAGATGGTTTAGCTGCTTTGTTTGAAAACAGAGTCAAAACAGAAACACACACATATGTACAAGAGCAAAGTAGGATTACTTTACATGTGACTTCAGTATTTTGTGAAATATAAACAGGAAAGAAGTTGCTGTCACAAATACTACATCTGAGAACAGGGTTTTAGAACTGACACAGGGGCAACTCCTTGCCAATTAATCAGCTTTAATCCAGTCGTGTCCTTTCCAAAAGGGACAAACATCGTCTTCCTCCAGGAGCTAAACCAGTGCRTTTTCCTAGTGTCAGTTCTTCTCATGGGAAATGGCCATTAGAAGCACAGGAATGAGTGAAGATTCAGCTTCTTCCACCTTCTTCAGGAAGAACAGTATTCTTGGCAACTGTTTCTCCCCTCTTTTGCTTGGGAATTCWGTTATTTCCCCATCTAACAGTTTATACCCTGTGTCCCTAAGTTGTTTCTTTTGAAAATAATACAGAAGTTACACTGGATAGACAAAAAGGTAGTGCAGTGCAGCCTGGGCTTTTCTGTTTTGTTCAAAGCTCCAAGGCAAAGCTAGAAAGGGCCCCTGCTAGCTGAAGAGGCTGTTGCTTCCTGCAGCACCAAGAGTTGGGGCAGGGTTAGGAAGAACAGAGCCAGCTCAGGCCAAGATGCCAGCCCAGTGCCTGAGCCTTTCTCAGGCTATCCAGGCTATAGAGCAGACCCCACTGGCTAAAAGCAAAGTTTAGGGAGCAAGGCAGCATTATTCTCTATGCTATAGAAACAGCAGCAATGCTATTTATCCAAAACTGGGCAAGACGACATTTCATTAAGCTGTAACTTAATACAGTCAACTACTACAGCCTAAGCTGTTCTCCTGGGTACTGGCATTTTGCTCCTTTCTGGACAAAGTAATTTGTAAGCTTTAAGTTACTCCTCTTAGGTTTGTACTTCTTGGAAGCCTTTAAAGTTCCCAATGTCTGCCACCAAAAGGAAAAGGCAGGACCCAGCTTCTCAGGAAGAACCCTGGGCTCTAGGCCTACAGACAGTGGCCATGGAGCATTTTCATTAGAGCTGCCAAAGTCACCAGCTGCTGTTGCAAGTACAGCAAAGGCACACGTGTTAGTGGATATTCAGACCCACTCCTCTGTGAGGCCCAAACATTTCCCAGACTAAGCACCAGACATGATAGTGTGCAGTTTCAGCCAAACGAGGTTTAGCTTTTCAGTGGCAAGCTATTGCAGTTGAGCTAATGAAACTACTGGAGAACAAGGAAGACTAACGAGCTACAGTTTTTCATTATATATTGGAATACATACAACATTTCTGCCAAAGTGCATCCCAAAAAGCTCACATCTGCCAAAAGAGGAATCTCTGCTGCATGCTCTTGTCTTTGCTTCACAAGCCAACACCTCTAAGCTAGAGTTCTGCAAACTGTGTTGGCTTGTGGAGAACTCAGTCCACAGACCGGGCAGGGCTGAACAGGAGTTCAGTAGGCATGTGGACAGAACAGCCAAGTCTTTAAGCTACTCAGGCGACATGTGATTTTTCTCACCAAAACGCACACTTAGCAGCTCACCAGAGGGCTGTTGCTGTCCTTTTTATAGCCTACACCAATTGTTCCACAGACAGCAGATACACAGTTCTTGGTTGGTGCTGGCAGTGTCTTGGGTTAGCCACCCCTCTGCACTCACTAACTCCACGTTGCAGTGGCACAGGCTCGGCAGGGCAGTCCTTGCAGGCATTTAGGAAGGAGCACCAATTTAGGATAGTAATGCCACCAACTGTCACTGTTTTTAAGGTACCACCAAGACCACTAACATCAGATGTCAAGATGTTTATTAGCCAACCTGGAAATGGCCCATTTAAAAATCCACTTCCATACAGTCACTGATTTACATGCAAAGCACAGTAGGGTCAGGACATCACTCCTTTTGTATGTGTTGAAGGTGAGTGTCCATTTAATCCAACACTGATTATTTGCCACTAGTTTGGTAACAGTTCTAGGGAAACTGAGAAATGCTAAGAAAAATCAAGACAAGTTGGTTACCCCTTCGCTGTAGGCGAGCCCCTCTGAAGCAGCAGGGACACGCACAGCAAGGGCCATGTAGCACTGTCCGTGCAAAAGGCATCCCTTCCTCCCTCYCTCCTGACAACACAGCAGCAGGTCACCCTGGTGGCAAGGCTGAACTGCAGCCAAGTGCCAAGCAAACCGGTGAGCTTTTTAGTGGACATTGATGGGCTTGGGGGCAGCTTATACATTAATGGGAGCTCCGTGGGCTTAAATTATTATCCATTTTACACTGACTAGAAAATACCTATAAGCAAGACCGTTCTGTACATACAGGAAGCACCAAGGACAGACTGCAAGGCTAGTTTGAAGTKGTCCCTGCAGTCAAGCACTCAGCCTTTAACCTGATAGAGACTGGACAGTACATTGCATTTCTACAAACTGGCTCCCATTATCTAGCACATCCTCAAGTCTCACACAAGTTCACTTCAGCAAGGTGTTCTCCTAGTAGCTGTGCAGTTCCTTCAAAATTACAGCTGTTAAGCCACATTTTGGATCTACACTAAGCCTCAATTTAAACTAGACARTAGAAGAATGCTACAAATACTGTTGTGGAATCCAAGTCAGTCTCACTTGGAAAGAGCAAAAAAGCCCTATTTTAATGCACTGCTGTTTACTGTTTCTAATTAGATAAGAAGTCTCAGACATATACTTAGTCTGAAGGGTTAATTTTGTGCTTGAATAGAACGTTTTATAAAAAACTCAGCTAAATATTTTTAACAAGATTGCATGTACAAAAGATTTACATTAAAACCACATAAAACTAACTTCATAATTAAGCTCATCAAAAACCTGCATTAATATTGTGAATGATCACATCTAGATTTCTGAACCTTGTTTAAAACTGTACACCATTTCCTCGCAAAGGTAATATACATCTTTTTAAAAGATCAGTCTCTTGATTATTACAATAAGTTTAGTGTCTCTGGCGGGTCAATGAGCGATACTCCGTGGTACCTAGAGGAGGGGAGGAAAAACACGCAGGCTGTCAGCTCACTYGAGTGCTCCGTGCTGGCCAGAGCAGCATAGGCACTGCAGCAAAGCACCCTTCACTAACCACAGGGCCACCAAAACACTCCGGAGCCACTCCGGGTGTCTGGGAGCACGAGGCAGCCTCCTGATTGCACAAGCATCAAGAAAGTCACTGGAGTAACTGCAGCCCAGCCCAGCTAATAGCCTGAGCAGGGATAGCTGGTGTGTCTGTGAGCATGAATTACCCCTCCAGCAAGTGCCACACAAATCATGGGAGTCCTGTCACTCACTAGGTCCACTGGGTTAGTTTAGTCTGACTTAAGACTCATCTCAGGATACACCCCCCYAGGTTAGCAATGGCACATTAAGTTAATATTAAGCGTGGGTTATCCTATGTGTTTACAGATACTCACTTTGTACTCTTGTATTTTTCCCTTATTGACTGTTGCGTGTGTTGTGCTGCTTTGAGGTAGGTCTTGTGTAGGTCCATGAGGCAAGGCTTAATGTTTTCAAGGGTGTAGCCTGTTACTTTGCACAAAGATTCAGGCTGAGAAAAAGAAAAGCAAGAGGAGCATTTGGGCACCTTTCCCTTGGGCAACAAGTAGTTTGATAATCCCTCTCAGATAATAGCAGTTCATTAATCTTGAAAACTAGCCTTTAGAGGCAAAARCTAGAAGTGTTCTTTGCTTCCAGTGCTCTCTCCCTATCACAAAGAGGCTGCTAACAGCTTTGAGGGGAATCACAAGAGCAGAGCACATCAGATGCTACTCTCTTCCCAGAAGAGGTTCCCTCCCATCTCTCTTTCAGATACCATAGGGACAATCCCTAATAATAAACTCCTGGTTTGCAGGGGCTGTAATTTCCAGCAGCCTGAGCCCTAAGAGGAGCCTTGGCCACATGATGCAGAACTGCATAAAATATATAGATGTGAAGGGAATTAAAACTCTGTGGCGGTGGTGCTACRTACCCAAGTTTGTCCAGTGATTGTGTAGCCTGCTAGATGAAATGCTGCAGCAGCAATAACTGATGGCAAGTATTTCAGATAAGGATCAGCATCTATTAGACTCAGCTCCCCAAGATACTGCAAGGAAGACAAGAGAATCATCTATTTCCAAAAGGAAAAAGAATTAAAACCATCATCACTGGAAGCTTAAGCTCCAAATCCTGCCCATCAGGGAAGCAGCTTTTCCCACTTAACTCCCTTAGTGAGATGGTCCCACATTTGTGCCTTCCAGCAAATACTGATACTCTGCTCACAACAAAGTTGAGGCAGGTGAAAGCATTGGACACAGGTGCAGAGTGAAAGAAACAAATAAAGGGAGGCCTGGCAAACTGAACAGCCACCTGACTCTGGGCATTCTCAAGAGCAACAAAACCTGGAGACTACCCAAGAAACAGCCCCGGGGCATCCGTGCTAGCTGCAGCCTAACACCCTCCCGGTTCCACGGGTCTCGCTTTGGAGGCGCACAAGGCCCTGAGGGAAGGGTCCAGGCAGCCTGACCTTCACCTGGCAAGGTGACTGCTTCCCTTCAGCACCTCCAGCACCTGCCGCACGCCTGGAGTTCACAGTAGCATCAGCCTTGATCCAGAACAAGCCCAAGATGTTCACTGTGCTCTGTTCAAGAAACGGGCTACTAGACTTAGAGCTCAGTGCTTGTGTCCTTTCCAGCCAAGCTGAACCACAGTGAACAAGTCCAACCAGACAAGACACTAGCTATTCAAGGTGCAAGTTTCTGGTGGCTGACAAGTATGCATTGATCCCTATACAATTTTAACATGGAAACRTAAGGAACAGTGTGCCTTTTGCAAGGAGAAGTTGTTAGTTTTAGATGGGAAAGTACGAGGGGAAGCATCCAGACCTGAAACAGACCCTGAACTTATCAGCCTCAGGCTGTGCTAAGCAAGCACTCATACCAGCTCAAACACCAGACTTCAAAACCATTCGAGATGCTGCATGCTAAGCAGTAGACAAAAGGGTTTCTCTCCCAAGGCGAGTGCCACCCCAGCAGAGCACTCAGGGCACAAGCTGCGCTCCCCAGGCCTCTCCCACAGAGGAATCTTAGGGATTTAACAGAGGCTGAGACAGGAAAGCCTGCCCTGAAACATCTCCTACCAGTGTTCTATTGATCAAAGAAAACAGAGCTCTCAAGGTGCACTTTGTAATAAGATAACTTCTCGGTCACGCAGATTCAGCTATGGATTCTTACTTACCATGGATAAGCTCTCAATTTTGGCGCTTGTCTGTTCGTGCAGGAAATACTGGGTAAGGAACTGGTTGATTGTTGGAGCTGCCAAGTCAAATGACAAAACTTTCAAAATTAAGTGCTCCATCCTTAGAACTTGCTTCTTGGTGTAGGTATCATCTGTGATGTAGACAAACTCTGCGACCTCAGGAGGGTAGATTTCTTCAAACTTCCTGCAGTAAAGAACAGTTGTTGTTGTCAAGCTGTTGTGTAGCAGAGAACCAGGTAAGCGGCAGCACTTTATGAAAGCAGCTAAGTACAAGTTCTGGCTTGTGGAGGAGCTGCATCCGGTTACTCAAGTTTGCTGCCTCCAGTCCCCTGGGTCTTGGATCAGCATTACTTTGAAGTTACAGAGATTTACACTTAACCACTTGACTATTAAATAATTTGGGACTCAGGAGTTACTGACGTTTCTGAAAACACAACGGACTAACAGCTATGAGCAAGATTTTCTTTGCACATGCATCCCAAAACACCTCCCAAAAGCTTTTTAGTGCGACTGCAACTAGCAACTCCTCACACAAGGCCTCTCCACAGAAGTCCCTAGTCTGTTGCTTGCAGCATTTTACCCAAGCCACCAAGCTTTTGAGGATGACTGCTGCTTTTTACCTAGTGCAGACCCCCCCCCCCCCCCCTCGGCGCTCCACACGTTCCCCCCCCCGCCCCCCGCCCCCCCCCCCCCCCCGGGTCAGTCTGACTGCACACAACAAAACGCAAGAGCCACAAGAGAAGATTCCCAGGCGCCCGAGAGCAGCGGGTGGAGTTACCCCATAGCCAGCCCCACTTACGATGCGAGCAGCATGGCTGCGGTACCCACGAGCTGCAGCTTGCCCCGCAGGACAGACATCGAGGACAGAAACCTATCGATGTAGTTGACGGCCAAGTGCAGGGTCTCGTTCTGCAGCTTGTACTCCTCGCCGACCTCCACCAGCCAGTCCACGAGAATGGCCCGCATGTTGTTGGTGATGTCGGGCTGCTTCTTCATGTAGCCCATCTTGGGCTTGCACTTCACCTGGGGGTGCCGTAACGCGGGCGTTTAGCTGGTACGGGCAGCGCTGCACCCGGGGGGCGCTGCCGGCCGCCCTCCTACCTCCATCTCCCGCAGGTAGCCGTGGATGTCGCCCGCGTAGTCGGGCACGTTGTTCACGCTGGGGCTCCTCTCCTCGGGCTCGGAGGAGATGGAGATGTCCATGATGCTGGGCGAGTCTGCGGGAGGGAGAGCGCGGCCGCCTCAGCGCCCGCCCGCGCGCGCGCGCCGCGCCGGGGAGCCGCGCGGGCACTCACCGCAGCTCAGCTCCGCGCTGCTGCCCAGCGGCGCCAGCGGCCGCCGCTC
>NW_020455547.1:416207-432248 GCF_003342845.1 Nothoprocta perdicaria
CGGGACGTTCTCCTGGTTCTCCTGCGCGGCGAACATGATGGCGGCGCCGGGAGCGGGGCCGGGCCGCGCGGACGCGCCCAGGGCCGCCGAGTCTCGCGCCGCGGCGCCGCTCTCGCCCTTCAAGTAGCCCGCGACTATTGAACCGGCCAATGGGGGAGCGCGCGCCGCGCGCGTCACGCGCCCTACGGGCAGCCGCAAGGGCCAAAACGGCAGCGCGGCGCGGCGGGAGAGGGCGCGGCCTGGGGTGGCGGGGCGGGGCCTGTAGGGCGGGAGGAAGGCCGCATGCGCAGTGCGCGCCGGGCAGCGGCTGCCGCCTCCCGCGCGGGGAGGTGCCTCGGCCGCACTCGGCCCCGCTCGGCATCATTCGGCTTCGCTCGGCCCCTCTCGGCGCCGCTCGGCACCATTCGGCCCCTCTAGGAGCCGCTCGGCCCCTCTCGGCGCCGCTCGTGCGCGGCGGGCGGGAAGCGGCGGCGCGCGGGCGGGGCGGCGGGAGCGGCGGAGGGAGCCAGGACAAATCCTTGGCTTCCCCGTTCGGGGGTCGGAGGGAGCAGGGGGCGGTCTGCCGCGTAACCAGCGCTAGGRCAAGGGGAAACGGCCTCAAGTTACAGCAGGGGAGGTTCAGCATCGACCAGAGGAGGAATTCCTGCAGGGAAAGAGTGGTGGAACATGGGAACAGGCTGCCGAGGGAAGCGGGGGAGTTCCCATCCCTGGCAGCGTCCAAGGCAGGTGTAGATGGGGTGCCTAGGGACACGGGTGCGCAGGCAGGGGGTGAGGGGTGCAGCGTTGGGCTGGATGACCTTGAAGGTCTTTTCCCACCACAATGATTCTGTAATCACTTCTTTATCGTGGYTGCGCGAGATACAAAAGCACACACATCTCCATCCAAAGACCCTTTACTGTGTTCAGTAATAAAAAAGAGACTGAAGAGTACACTGCCTTCCCAGCAAAGGGAACCGAACGCTTCTGGGGAATGAGTTCCAAAGAGCCACGGGAGGAGAGGCGCAGGGGACACCTGTAGAGCACTCCACCTCGGAAGCCGCGGGGGCAGCGGCAGGAGCAGCTCGCACGTCTCACCGCAGAGCTGCTGGTCTGGGCCGCTCCGCACGGCAGCGCGGCCGCCAGCGCGGCTCCCCCCACACATTCAGCACCTGAGCTTCTAGTGCGCCACGTCCATGAAAATTAGTCCCTTCATACATCCCTACAAACGGAAAATACTCACATTTATCGTCTCTAATAGTACTGAAAATATAATTCTGCAAAAGGGATATTCATTATCTGCTTCTCCATATTTCCTTAGCTATGAAGATCATTATGAACATATAAGCTATGTGTGCATTTCACACATACAATGGTTTATACGAACTAAAGTTGATCAGTATTCAATATGGCAATAAATAAGAATAAAATGAAAAGAGTAAAAAGAACAGTAAAACTCTCCCCTCCCCAAACTGATGTATTGGACTTGGTAGGTGACTGCTTTGATTAAAAAACCAATAGCTAAAAGGCATCACTGCGTCCTTTCCTTGGCGCTTCCAAATCAGGCTGCAGCCTCAAAGAAGGCAATTAGTCCATCTTGATCACAGCCATCCAGGATTTCCAGAAGAAGAGGAACTTTGGTTTTCACGTTGGTGCCTTTAAATTTAAATTTATCTATGAAGAGATCGGTGATCATACCTACAAAAGTAAAGTTCCAAGATTTTTCTTTTTTTCCAAGAAAGAAAATCATGTTTTCAGCTATGAGATATCTCTGCTTTTGACTATCTATAGATTATTCTAGACTATTTAATTTTGTTTTTAGAGACAGGACCATTTTTAAACTTGATGTTTTAAACAATGATTTACTTCCAAATACATCCACAACAGTCTCCCATTATCCTCAGATTTCAGCTTAATTCCAAAGGATGTGTATATATATATATCTCAGCCTTAAGAGTTACCCACACGTGAAACACTCAGGAGAAAGGAACAGTCCTCGGGTAGGAAAGGGCATCTCATTATTAAACCTAGCACCTAAGGTAAAAGTGATATGGGGAAGCTCACCAGAAAATGCARCAGAATTTCTTTCACCTAATTGGATCAAAGATTATCCCTTCACATCCTGTGCATATTTTTCTGTTWTTTTTTTAAGCCTTTTACTTCGGCAGAACTTAATCACTCATTCAACTTAGATATATTCATAAATACCATCCGGAATTGGAATACCTTCCTTAATCACATTCATAAAGACAAGGATCATCCGAATATAAAAAGCTGCCTATTAAACAGAAGGTAGAGAAGTCCCTTGCAAATAATCCTGACAGTCACAGCGCCATGCTTATGACACATAATACAGATAGCACTCCTGTATCAAATCATTTCAATGCCRCAGCTACTGGCTTCATAACTATTTTAATCATGTCCAATGTGTGCTCTGAATATTAATTGGAATTTAGGAAAAAAAAGAAAACAAGTTGGGTTGATGAACAAACCATAAAGTCTCTCGAGATGCGCAGGTTGCTTCTTGTATTCCTCAAGCAGCTGATCCGACTCTTCTAAAATGCTCCGGTACTTTGGGAGCAAGAAGTCCACGTTTCCCTCATGGACTTGTAATTCCTCAAAGACATTTTAAATTTTGAAAATTAGAAGAACATAAATGTAACAAAAATGCATCTTAGATCTGACAGGAGAAAATACTCCAGGGATTAAACAGTGTCCTTCAGAATAACTCTTGCTAATTCAGAAATGCCTTAATCTCTAGGTTTTCTAATGCCAGATGTTGCCTGTCACTTTATACACACGGGTCCTCAAAATGCTACATATTACAGCTCTGAGCCCTTTAAGTGCTGCCAGGACAGCTTCACTGCACAGCTCAGCCTCTACAGCACCAATCCCAAAGCTTTCACCAGGCTTTTACTATCAGATCATAGCTTTTACTATCAGATCAAATTAATATAGATCTTTTTATCCAGTACAGAAAGCCTGTTCTCTTCTACACTGAAGGTAATTATGCATTTTGAGTCTTCAKCGCTATCAGCTTTCATCAGTCACCACATTATTTTACTGCTGCTTAATAAGCACCAGTGGCACAGGAAAGTTAAAGGTTTGCTATGCCAAAAAAARCCCAAGACAAGCACAAAACACCAAGAGCTCCAACATCATTACCTATGCACAAATGTAACATGCAATAATAAATTCTCTATTATTTGGTATCTCTCAAGTTTGTCTAATGAGGCCTAAGCAATACTCTTTTACTGGTAACAAAAGCATACAACATGCTGTGTGCTCACTGGTGGGGCAGCTTTTCCACTAAGCAGAGTTCGGACAACTAGTYCAGTGCAAGGAGGAGTCAGCTCCCCGTTCCCACTGTTCAGTTTAAACCCTCTCAACAACAAGCAGTGACTCTGTGTGTTATTCGCTGGTACAAACAGAAGTTTTACTTCAAAATGTGTGGCTCCAACACAACTACTGTGTGTATCTTGGGAGCAGGAATAGGTAACATTAAGGCACATATCTAACTTGAATCATGCAGGGATTTGCTACCATAACCCTCCTGAAAAGCCTCCAGAGAATACTTACTTTCAAAGCATCTATTAAGTGAACCTTCTTGGCCAGCAGCTGCTGATACTCTAGTTTGGGGTGGATAAGCTTTAATGTATACCTCACAGAGTCTTCGTTTATGTCTAGTGGGGCATCAAAAACAGGAACAACAAGCAAACGAGTAATATATTTCATTGTAAATAACATAAAATGAAGTCAAAGACAGTAAAACAGCAATTTTACCATATGATATATTAAGATTAATCTTCCTTTTAGTAGCCTCTTTGGAAAGCACATCTTTTAGGATGGATATGGTAGATATGTTGTCAGACTTAAAAAGTCCCTCGCCTTTTCTATAAAAAGAAAGAAAACTTTTAAACAGACCAACCTAAAACAGCTGTATGCATTACATATTTTCCCATTTTAAAATGTAAGACCCATAATTTAATAATGAAAGCAGAAAACAAACCAACAACCTCTATGTTCGTGACAGAACCACAAAATGGTTGAGGTTGGAAGGGACCTCTGCAGATCCTCTAGTCCAACCCCCTGCTTCAGCAGGGACACCCAGAGCACGGGGCACAGGGTGGCATCCTGGCCATAAAGATTCTTCTCCTACTGGGTGGTTGTATACAGCCATGTCACTCCCTCCTCTCSTATTCACAGTGTAATCTTGTCAGGGAACAGAATTTGTTCCAGGAGTTAACGCGAAGCGGTGTCTTCAAGCACACATAGATAAAGAGGTTTGATCTTATTTGATGCATGACATTAAGGTTACACAAGTAAGATTTTGGATGGCATTCAACGTACTAATATTTTTCTCAGATTTATGATTCTAACATCTGGAAGGCAAACAGGAAGGCAAGCTCCATCACCAGAAGGGGGGAAAAAAAGACCATGTCTATCCCCTACAAGGACCACAACCACTTTCTAGTTGTTAAGTATGGTATCATTACTGTATAGGACTCAATCRGGGTAATATTAGACAGCACTTTTTAATCAAAATTTTCCATTATTTCTACTGGGAGTTTTTACTGGGGACAGGAAGTGAGAGGAATGGAGAGGCAAATACTAGCATGCGCATGAGAATAGTCCTCATAGACTGGTCAAAAATACCCCAGGAAAGTCCACTCTCCTTCAGTAACTATATTTTACCTGTAAGTACTTTCAAGCTGCGTACCCAGAAAGGTGTTCTGAAAATAAAAGGTGATACTCTCTCCAGCTGGAGTCTTTTCAGGAACTTCAGGCAAGCAAAACACAACCCAGGAATGAATTTCAGCAAAACTGAACTGGCCTTTGAGCATCAGCGTATTCATGGGTCTATGACATTAGGAAAGTAAAAACTTGGCATTAGTTACTAGCAGTGGCACCATCAGTGCACTGGTTATCCCTATGAAAATGGAAAATAAACACTTAATTCCACGTGATCATCTTGGTTTTTTGATCAGCATCCTGCCAAAAATAACAGCAGCAACAACATAATAATCTCCCTTGTCCAATTCCAGTATCTTGCGAAGGACATTGCAGATTAGTTTTCTATAACTCAAGACAAAAAACTATGAGAATGTGCAAATTTTAGCTTTATGCCAGTAAGTATGTCAAAATTGGGTAAGAACCAGTTGGAGGTTTCAGACATACCTATTTCAAGTTGTTAAGCTTGAAATTTTTGATAAAGGTAAATAACTGTCAAAAGATATGRCGAAAAGCCTCAAGGGCCTTCCGTTCTGTAAACCACAGACAGACAGCATTTCCATCAAAACAAGGAACACTTTTGCATTTCAAGTAAATACATTTTATATTATTCATTCAATCCTTCAGTTTAAATGATATCAACAGATGGTAATGTAAGATACTGATTAAAGGGGAAGTCAAAATTTGGTAAAATAATGAAGGAAATGGGGAAAAAAGTATTTCAGCAGCTAAGTTAGCAAAGGGAAAGAATTACAACAAAGGAGTTCAGGGGAAGTTGAGCCTGAAATTCAGAAAGACAGTGTCACACAGGACACTTTCCCTTCTGTCACACCCTCAGCTCCACAGACACACAGGGCTGCACTATAACGCGCCATCAATACAACAAAGGCAATAACCTGAAAATACAATGATTAAAATGTCAAAGCAAGCAGGAAACTTTTCATCTGCCTTTTTTTTTTTTGTCAAAAAACAGCTCAAACTCTTAAGTTGAGCATCATTATTTAAACTTGTACTGTTTCCACTGCAGTGCATGAGAAAGAAAAGCATTGTTTTTTCATTGTAAATACCGGTCGTGGTCGATAGAATGGGTTCTCTGATGAAGTGAAAGTGGTTTAATCTGATATTGATGAACTTGGCAGGTTTTCGGTTGAATTCTTGGAGTTACGTATGCTTGAAGTGTCCCRTATTGTCCTTCAATCGATCGAACCTGCATAAATAGGAGGAGAACCCACAAGCAAGAACAGGAGAGAAAAGATGAACTGGTGGGTGTTCAAAATTGAATAGAGATGATCTCTATTTCAGCAGGACTTCAGTACAGTACAGAGTTCATAAAAATCTATGGTCTTTACCACAGTAATAATTGACCATACCAAGAAAAAGCCTAGATAGAGTCTTTCTGTGTTTTGAAGATTATCTTCAGTAATTATGTTTTCACCTATTTTTCCAGTAGTAACCACAGAAATATATGGATTTGGTGGAACATTAGAAAAAAAATAAATGCAATCAAGCAAGCAAACAACCCAAAAATCACTAAGCATGTGTGCTTTAATCTAGAAACTTCCCAGGAAACAAGCAGCAGCAGAAAGGTACTACATGAGAATAACTTGGCTCATCATTTGTTCAGGCTAACCAGTCAATCCAGGAGGAGATACCTAAGCACCACACTGCCACATAGCATATGATTTCCCATGGGAAGTATTTTGTGGCATTTTACCTTAAGTTCAAGCCTTGTAGTGTTTGCTTGGCATCGGTAAGTTGCAAGAACAAAGTTGCTATTTGGCTGTGAACAATAAAAAACAGTGGAATAATATAAAACAGGGCAAATGAAACAAAAATCACCAAATAAGTAGTTTAACTCCATCTATTTAAAACTGCACATAGATCAATCCAAATTCTATTTGTTTTATTTTAATTAAAGAGTATTAAGATATTTGTCCATGCAATCTTCAAGTTTGGTTATTTCCTTCGTTTCCCTTACCTCGGAATCACAGCTGCTAAAACTAACAACAGCCGAATTTTTATCCACATCCAGCAAGTCTATTGGGACATCACTCTGTAGAGCATACAGGGGAGGAAAAACAAAAAGTTTAAGGTCTTGTGTAGCTTCTAATGCACTTATCCTCTAACTCTAATCAATCTTTTCTAATAATGGTGAGGCAATATGATTGCTTCATCATTCATAGGTAAAAGCTTAACAGACATGCAACTTGTAAAGTTTATTTCCAGAAGAATGTGATGATCTTTCTTACAGTGTCCCGACCTCTTGCGTGGCTGCCTTAACTTAAAAAGTGTTTTATGGCCTCGTCTAGCAATAGAAGGCAATACCAAGCATTATCTCACAACTTCCATCCTTTCCTTTAAATGAAAGCAAGCTCTGCAATAAATTCAGGCCTAAATAAAACAATCTGAATATTCCTGACTGAGCTAATACAACTGAAGAAACCATAGAAAGAAGAAACTGCCAACTTGGTATTGCTTAATCTTCCTCTGATTAAGTCCTTTGCCATAAAAATATGCAATAGGAAAAAAAAAATAAATCATACAGTAGTTCCCTACACTTCAGTATGGCAAATTTACCTAGACAGAAATTCTTTCTGGACAAATTTTGCTCYCCAGGTATATCCCAAAAGAAGTTTCACTCACTATCACTATTCTTCTGACTACCAAAGATACTGCAACAGCTGAAATGAATGTTAAGAATAACAACTGATTAATATGGTGTTACTTAGCAGGAATATTTGTCACCAACAACATACAAATTGGTTCAATTGCACAGAAGTGGCCCAAACCATTCTCAAAATGAATCTTCCAGTACAGAAGATAGCAAAAGAAGCACATAGAACAGCTGCATCAATATCCCAAGGCTGCACACTTCAGCTGCCTACCAATTCAGACAGTTAAAAACAAACACATGTTTAGCAGTTTATAGCTTGCCTTTTTAAACAGAAAGTCTCCTCATGCTTTAMTTTTTATTTAAAGATCTGTGAAAGCCAACACGAAAACAAATGCTCTCACCTGTACCAGGACGTTATCTATGGCAGTCTGCACCTCCAAGATGAGGCTGTAGCTGGCATCGTCCTTATTTAATGTGAACTTATCGTTCACACTGAACGCAGGCACTGATGACATGGCAGTACTGGACTGGGAAGCCTGCTGGTATTTCTCACGCTCCTGCAGTACTTTWATCTGTAAGCTTTCCAGTTCACTCCTAGAAAGGAGAAAGCATGGATAAAGTCTTCAGAAAAGTTAACTGTTAAAGCTACCTACCCTTGAAATTAAATATTTTACTTGCCAAGGCATCGTATTTCTAATCTTCTGTTCACTGCTTTCCAATCTCTTCCTTCTCTCCAAAAACAGAAYATACTTTTGATAATATGTGACTACTTCCCTTGCATCATTTAGAAGATAAAAACAACAGAGAAGTCAGGAATTTGATCTTGAACAAGCTGTGAGGAAGATGGCATCAAGAGAGAAGGGATCATGAAACTGTAGATTACTACTGATTTCTGCTTTGACAATGTTTGAATCCATTTCTGAATACACAACTGGTACAGAATAAACCTGATGCGTTCGGGAGGAAAAGTGTATTTCAGCTTTTAAGATCTGAAGTTTTATTACATTTCTTTTTAGTAAAAATTACCTTAAGGATGAAATCTTGCTTTGCATCTCCTGACTCAGTTTTAGCTCTTCACCAGATCCACCTTCTCTGTGGATGGGCTCTGTAGTCAGACCCGTCAGCCACCCTAAACCAATATACAAAGATTATACTCCAAATAATCTATAAATAAACATCTACACTCACCTTTTACATCTGTATGGAGTGACTTTAGCTCAGGATTTTAAAGAGGGAGAATCAAGCTCTAGTTTTATCCTTTTATGGAGGATAAACTCCCCAAAATAAATGACTCTAGACACTGAACATAGGCTTTTCTGAGSTAGTAGTCATTCTACACCGACAAATTGGAAAACGTTACTTATCCTTTTTCATGGAGCAGTTTAAACAAAAAAAATCCATCAATAGGTATTTTTATCTGAGTGTTTAATATTGACCCCTATTGCTTCTGAACAGATTTTTTCCTAATACCAGCACTACACTTGAAAACACTAAAGAACTGTAAAACTATTTATAGCAAACTATGTATTGTATAGTGTATATTGAGAAAAGATGCTGTTGGTTGAAGTGAAAAAACATGTTTTTTTTGTCTTCTTAATGGTGTGATATATAGACTTAGGTGTTTAGACTTCTAGAATTACCTCACCAAGTTAAAACAAATAGCAAAACTGCATTATTATAAAATCCACCACAAAAGTGTGGATTTTACATTCCTCAGGTATCTACTTCAACTACTAAGAATGCCAAATAATGCTGCAAGAATTAAAAAAAAAGCCACACAAGTCCTACACTGATGGGCTTTAAATGTAACCTCTGCTGTTCATTCAGAGCRGTATTTTCCTTTTCTACCTAAGTGTACCAAAACCAGCCTGTTGTACCCCACACTAGAGTTGGCCTTTGSAAAGGCACAGGTGCACATGAGTTTTTCATTTACATTTTTAACCCATCACCACACTCAGCTTCTACTGAGTGTATGAGAAACAGCTTACCTGAATAGGTGCATGCCAAGATTTCATCATATCCATCTTTTCCTACGCAGCCGCCTTGGATTGATGCGATGCTCTCTGATAATGCCTTCAAATAAATACATTCAAGGAGAGGGAAATATCACTGCACCCATTCTAGAAGCTTGGGTGGGTATTTTCTAGGTTTTTTTTCTTTTTTTCCTTTCCTTTTATTCCTTTTTCGATGTCTCAGAAAATACCTACATAGATGCAGAATAGCTAGACACTAAAGGCAAGTGAACTAGCTGATCACCATCAGARCTAAATCAGGGTGTTTTAATTAATACATTTCGACACTGCCTTTGCTGCACGGAGTAGAAAGAGGTGGCTTAAAGTAAAACACTGATGTAACCAYATTTTTCCAGGGATAATCAGCGGTCTGACTGAAAGCTGAAATAATGTCTTTGAACTAAATCCACAATTTTAGCACTTTATAATCAAGGTAACTAAGCCCAGAAAACCCTGACAGCTCACATTTATTATCTTATATGCAAAACACAGATTATGTATGAGGTGGGTTTAGTTTCTTCACTCAGGTGCTTCACAATGAAGCTCCACTTGAGGTTTCCCTGAGGAGAGGGTTCAGCAGTCAGCAGAAACAGGGCATCAGTACAGGGGTGACTCTAGTTTGATTTTTACTCCAGTTAGGATTATGTCACTTTCTGCTTCTTAAACCTCAGCATAACACGTTGGGGTTTGTGCTGTCAACATTACACCCAGCAACAATTTCTTTTAAAAGATAAATGTCATTATAGCTGTAACTTCCCATCTTGTAAAAGCTTYGTATTTTGAAATACAGATTTTTAATTCATTTGGCCAGCAAAGAAGAATATGATGAATATGGACTTACATGATCAGATAGAAGAACAGGATCATCTGCACTCTCGAAGTTATAGACTTCTAGCATACCATCATCTCGTCCAATGAGTAATTCTTTAACCCCATCTCCCACAATGTCAAAACTATCAATACATAAGATACCTAATGAAAGAGACAAGGAAACCACTTGCTTCATCTTTGTTTATGACACATACACACGCCACATTAAACTACTTAATGTAGTATCTACTACATTAATAATATATGACACATACTTAAGCCATATTAAATACATTACACTAAAGAAAGGAATTCTAGGCCAGCTTTTAAAGTTCTGTGAATGCTATTCCTGGCCGAGTGCACTAGAGAGGGCTGAAGTCTCCGATCTGTGGCCGAAGGTCAGAAAAGTGCCAAGTGATTTCACGGCAGCCAACACCAGGCCAACACTAAGAGCCCTCTCCAGGGAGCAACGCTGCAGGTGAACAGCCCTGCCTGGATATCCCTTCTGAAAAACCCCAACACGCTCTCCTTAAGGATTCAACCCTCCCATGTCAAACTCTTCCCAGATGAACTATCTGCCTGTCCACTCTGCTGTACTATTCTTGTTTCTGACAACACAAACAGAGCTGTGATCGACACACTACGACAAATACTGGCTAATTTGACAGAAATAGGGTTGTGGCTTTTGCCAGATGGGGTCTAGAGCATCAAATGACATGTTAGTGTGACAAACCCATCACCACTGAGCGTGGTGGAACCACAWTCTGTGACAAGCAGAGAGGACAGAGAGAGGTAAGGGAGGGAAGGAGGGAGAGAGGAACAAGAAAGAAAAATAGAGCGTGTAAGCTTTAGTGTAAGACAATAAAAATAATCACATGGAATTTGAGCATTTTGAGTATTTCAAAGGAATGGTATGGTCCTACTTAATGCATCTTAAGCGGAAAGTTTGATGTTATCTTTCATGAGATAATTAAACTCTAAAAACAAAAATGYATCCCTGGTGCTTTCCTTTTCAAAGGAGCAAAGACTAATACATGCTGCAGAAGTAAGAGCATACCAAGACTGAAATGCAGAAAGTATTCTGCTSTGTTCTGATCAATTAAGCCATACTGTGCAGCTTTAAGGGAATCTTTGTTCTGTCTTCAGAGAAAACTCTTAAGAATGATTTAACATAAGAAAAAGAGTCTTGGAGGGAAGATACAAGCCTTTCCTCTGAAAAGACCTAGAGACTACTGAACATGTGAAAAACTTAGCAGGCACATTGGCATTTAAAGATCATCCCGAAAAATCATAAAAACCTCAAGGGATTATATATGAATTTGTATTTTGTTTTAACATTTCCACTTTAAAAAACACACTGTAATAACAAAGTTATACTAAAAGACTGGAAAGAGTATGAACAGAAAATCCAAAGCAGGACAAATTGATTAAAATTTAGAAGAAAGAATAAAAGAGAACTTATTCATATTAATATCACATACTGCAATATTTATAATACAGATACAAAATATCTATGAATAAGATCTCTTGATTATAATACTTGTAATAACACCTAACCAAAGCTGGAAAACTAGGGATGAGGGGACTGAGACACGTACCTCCTCTCTTCTTTTCATTTCCGATTTCCCACTTATGTACAGGACTAGAACCAGTAATCTGGACCAGACCCACTTTACCATCAGAAGTTCCAAACACAATTTCTTCTCCAGAATCACCTAAGCACATAAATTCGTTTTAGAATCAATACAACCAAGTAAGTATTTAAAAAGAGTAGTTATACTCTACTTGCCAAACAGTAAAACAAAAAAAATGTTGTACAACAGAACTATCAAGCTTTAAAAAAGAGCCAAATACATGAAAACTGCAACTATCATCATTTCTTGAATGCTAGTACTCTCTTGTGCATGAATATCTTYCTACACCGGAGTTCTGCCTAGAGACCAGGGCATTTACCATCTAGTACTTGAAATTTAGGCAGAGAGGCTTTGTGGTTGCCTTTACAGAAACGGAACAAAGTGGTTCATTAAGAAGATAGATCTAATAGTGARTAGTGTATCGAGAGGTAAGCAAAAAAGAAGTACTTTTCCAAAATAACTCTGAATATTGCTGTCAAATGGTCTAACCTAAACTAAATTAAGCACCAGATTAAGGTACAAGAGGGATTTATATTAGGTCAATACATGTTAACAAGAAGGATGATCTAACTATTTTAAGCTTGATCCTTCCTGATCCTTCTGCCTCATCCTCAGTGCACGGGAGCACTACTCAATATTCTCTTCCACTCGCAGATGCACACGGCTAAGGATTCTCATTAAGAAAAACTACATGTAAGAGAGATATCCAAAACCCAGACTTGCTTGAGGTCTCCAGAAGGGTAGTTTATAGTTACAATAATCATGATATGTAGTCATGATGATGATACATAGGCATGATATATAGTCATGATAAAACTACTAAATCTCATTGCTGCTGAAAGAAGCTTTCAGTGAAATGTGAGTATCATTTAGAATCATCTAAACAGTAATAGTATTTAGCCCCAAATCTCCACAATAACCTCACCAGAGTCTCAACCTAAAAGCACTACAGTGCTCCTCCTGCCATCTCTCCCTTTTCATCTCATTTTTTCTAACTTGCCTAAACAGTATAAATGCTGCAACTCTGACTCAGAAAGTCTTTTTTTTTTTCTTTTTGGTGTGTGTTTGTGAAGGGAAAAACATATCTTTAAACTTCGAATTTGTTTTAGTGACAAAAGGCTTTTCATCCCATTTCCACATATGAATCTTATCCACTAAAACTACAACTAAATCAATTACAATGTCTTAAATAGTATTAGTTTCCCCACTTGCAAATCGGAAGAGGTTACACAAAACCTGGAAGCACTCTCCTCCCTCCAAAAATTTAGTGTTTTTCCAATATTTTGTTCAAGAGCACCATGCAASTAAATTCTCATCTAAATAGAATGTTTCAAAGTACTGCTTCAAACTACCATCAAGCTTTTATTTAGATAGAACTAGAAATGACTTTCCATGGTCACAGCTGTGCTATGTGTTTAGCATCACTTCAAAATCACGGCTGTATGCAATTAACACTTCTAAGCACTAAAACTCCCGAGACATAATAAATTATCATTATTCAGTTATACGTATACTACACATCTTGTTACCTCCATTTCCATTGTTTAGAGCAAGAACAGTAGGTGGTCCAGAAACTTCTACTTCATACAGTAAATCAGATCCCTAAAGACAGTGGAAAAAGGCTTTGAGTATTTTTTTAAACGATACAAACAACAACAAAAAAGGATGCATATGTATAGGTATCCTTTATTCATATAAATTCTCAGTAACTATGGAAGAACTATTTCAATTCAGAAAACAATAAAAGCTTATATAAATAAAACAAAGCATTCAAAATTAAAAAGGTCTTAGAATGTGTTATTACCATATAAAAATTCATTTTATGGTGAGATATACTGAGAATTCATCTGCTACTATGAGACAATGGTTATATTATTTAACATAAGACAATTACTATGACAGTACTTTATGAAAGAATTTCCCAACCTATCTATAGTTACACACTTAATTCACTTGTGTGAATAGCTGTAGTTACATGAAAACACATTGATTTGTTAACCACTTATATCTCTAAATTACAAAACTTATTTATAGCAGATTTTTGTAAATTCTTATTTTGCAAATTTACTMTCATAACTTCAACAACACAGAACTTCATTTCTCAATAAAAAAGCAGTTGTATTCTTTCAGACAGTAACACCATCAAAAAAGATAAAACACACTCGTAACATGTAAAATATGTTGATTCACTTAAGAAATACGATATATGCATATGATTCTATGGCATCAATAYACAAACGAAACGTAAGCAAATATTTTAACCTGTAAAACTCTGAGGACTCTATCCTGACAGGCAAGTACAGGCGTAATGCAATTCACTTTCTCCACAGGAAGGCAGAGGACATCATTGATTTTATCTCCTGACAGGTAGTAGTGCTGGTCTTTGCAGTCACAGTAATGGTTATAGATGTAGCTTGCACAGAGGAAGAGATCTGCTCCCGAGATATGCCTGAGAAGAGGAAAACACTGCATGGAGCTCTTGGGCAAYACAGTTATAGTGATAYTCTTTTATCTGGTTCCAAGTCCTTAGAACACCTTTATAGAAATTTAATTAATATATATTTGATCATATTAATTTTTCTCAAGCCACTTTATGCACRATTTGTTCCAGGTCCTTTACAACAAAATCAAAGAATAAACATGTTGCTCTCCCACAGGAGGGGTAAAGGGCACCATCTCCACAGCCCCAGCTCCCATCCAGGCTCCTGGGCACTCTCTGTGTGTCACAGGAAGCTCCTTTCTGTGTGTCATGCAACTGGTAGGTGCTAGAGCCACACGCACACCTGCAACCATACACTGCACTAAGAGACCTGTTTCATAAAAACATAAACTGMCAAGTTTTTCATTAGAAAAATCTGTTTTCATAAAAACAAATACMTAATTAAAATACATACATGGCTTTGATGCTTTCAGTGAGATTAGTTTCAAATGAAAGGAACTGCTTCCCTCTTTTTGTGAAACCTTTAACTTCTGATCCTGTGGCCACAAAGATTTTCTCCTGTGGTGTATTAAGAGCTCCTCCTAACTCCAGCCTTGCAATTTTCTGTCCTGGCAGTGTCTTGAACACTGGCTGTAAAATAGAAAAGGGATTTTAATCATCCCAACACCGTTTTTACAGCCATCTTTTCACATAAAGGATGATAAACTTACTTTAGAATTTCTGGCAAAACTAATGATACTACAGACTATGTGCAGACAAAAATAATGCCGCACATTTCACCATCACAAAGAAATTAAGCATTTTAGAGCAAGTCTTTTAAATACAAGCTAAACCAAAAAAAGCTTTATAACGTTTATCCTTATTTATCTAAGCTAATTTCACCACTGCTGATAGTTGTGTATTTTTTAATATTATCCCTCTTCCAATACAAAAATATGTATTTAAATAGAAAAGCACTACTTACCACGGCTTCCCCTTTTTTTATGCCAAAACATGTGATGACCCCATCCTGATCTCCAACAACCACCTTTAAGAGTATAGTACAACAACAAGAGTATAGTACAACGTTGCATTTTATTACATTTGCAAATACTCCTTCTTTTAAAATAACACTTTTCCTAGATTAGCCCTACTTTGCTGTGCTTTGGTAAGCATGATTAAGTCCGACAGTACTTATATATATAGCTTATATATATATGCAGCTTACATATCTATACAGCTTATACAGCTGCATGGGATTATGCTTTAGAGCACTATGCAAACTGCTACAAAGAGCACAGTATAGCTTAAGGCCAGTTGTGATGTTAAGTGAGAGCCCTTACTATCCTTTCTCTGCTTCTTGGTGTAAAGGCCAGAAATCATGAGGTGGTCCCCTCCAGGGAGGCGGATCTTCACATTTTGCATTTATCATTTAAAGAAACGCACTACTGACTGCACTGCGTTTTYCTGAAGAACGTTTCTATTAACTTGGACCTATACTAAAGATATTTTTGAAAGCCCTTCTGTTCACATTCTTCTTCCAGCAAAATAGAGGGAACCGCAAGGCTTTCAGTTTCCGCAGCTCTCTGCATCGCAGTCGCTGGGGTTTTCTCCCGCGACGCCGCAGCTGGAGCCCTCGGGGTCGGTGCACACCACGGGGGTATCCCGGTTCGCGCGGGGCGCTCTCCCGCGGGGACCACGCGCGGCTCGCGGCCCAGCCCGCCCCCGCCGCTCGCGCCCGCGCCGCTCGCGCCCGCTACCTTCTGCGTGGCCCTGCGGCCGGACGCGGGCAGCAGCCTCATGGTCTTCTGCGCCGTCACTCCCACCTGCGGCAGGACACGGGTC